>NC_086197.1:47967519-48270549 GCF_035770615.1 Melospiza melodia melodia
CACTCCCAGCCATAGGCCCCCAGACACAAACCTCGGCCCGTTTCCCTGGAAAACAAAAGTAAGCTGCCCCGATTCTGGATGGCAGATTGCAGGAGCCACTTGGTACTATGAAATCATCCCAACTTGGCACTGGTGCCACCATGGGTCTGGTAAACATCCTGCCTATCGTAGCTTTTCAGGAGCCAGCCGGTCACTCCCTGCCATAGGCCCCCAGACACAAACCTCGGCCCGTTTCCCTGGCAAACAAAAGTAAGCTGCCCCGCTTTTGGATGGCTGATTGCAGGATGCACTTGGTACTATCAAACCAGCCCGACTTGGCCCTGGTGCCACCTTGGCTCTGGGAACCATGCTGCGTAACGTAGATTCTACGAGGACAGGCGGCCACTCCCTGCCACAGGCCTCTAAACAAAAGCAACGGCGCTTTTCCCTGGAAAACAAAACTCGCCTGCCAACTTTTTGATGGCAGATTGCAGGAGCCACTTGGTACTATCAAACCAGCCCAACTTGGCACTGGTGCCACCATGGGTCTGGTCACCATCCTGCCTATCGTAGCTTTTCAGGAGCCAGCCGGTCACTCCCAGCCATAGGCCCCCAGACAAATACCTCGGCCCGTTTCCCTGGCAAACAAAAGTAAGCTGCCCCGCTTCTGGATGGCAGATTGCAGGAGCCACATGGTACTATCAAACCAGGCCAACATGGCACTGGTGCCACCTTGGTTCTGGGAACCATCCTGCCTATCTTGGATTTTCAGGGGCCAGCCGGCCACTCTCAGCCATATGCCCCCAAACACATACCACGGCCCTTTTCTCTGGCAAACAAAACTCAACTGCCCCTCTTCTGGATGGCAAATTGCAGGACCCACTTGGTACTACGAAAACAGCCCGACTTGGCACTGATGCCACCTTGGGTCAGGGAACAATCCTGCATATCGATCTTTTTAAGGAGCCAGCCGGCCCCGCCCAGCCATATACCCCCAAAAAACAACCACGGAACTTTTCTCCAGCAAACAAAAATCCACTGCCCCGCGTCTGAATGGCAGATTTCAGGAGCTATTTAGTATTATAAACCAGCCCGACTTGGCACTGGTGCTACCATGAGTCTGGTAAGCATCCTGCCTATCGTAGCTTTTCAGTAGCCAGCCGGTCACTCCCAGCCATAGGCCCCCAGACAAATACCTCGGCCCGTTTCCCCGGGGAAACAAAAGTAAGCTGCCCCGCTTCTGGATGGCAGATTGCAGGAGCCACTTGGTACTATCAAACCAGCCCAATTTTGCACTGGTGCCACCTTGGCTCTGGGAACCATCCTACGTATCCTGGGTTCAAAGGAGGCAGCCGGCCACTCCCAGCCACAGGCCTCTAAACAAAAACAACGGCGCTTTTCCCTGGAAAACAAAACTCGCCTGACAACTTTTTGATGGCAGATTGCAGGAGCCACTTGGTACTATCAAACCAGCCCAACTTGGCACTGGTGCCACCATGGGTCTGGTCACCATCCTGCCTATCGTAGCTTTTCAGGAGCCAGCCGGTCACTCCCAGCCATAGGCCCCCAGACACAAACCTCGGCCCGTTTCCCTGGCAAACAAAAGTAAGCTGCCCCGCTTCTGGATGGCAGATTCCAGGACGCACTTTGTAGTATCAAACCAGCCCGACTTGTCACTGGTGCCACCTCTGGTCTGGGAACCATGCCGCGTATCGTGGATTCTAAGGAGCCAGCCGGCCACTCCCAGCCACAGGCCCCCAAACACAAACAACGGCGCTTTTCCCTGGAAAACAAAACTCGCCTGCCAACTTTTTGATGGCGGATTGCAGGAGCCACTTGGTACTATCAAAGCAGCCCAACTTGTCACTGGTGCCACAATGGATGTGGTAACCATCCTGCCTATCGTAGCTTTTCAGGACCTCGCCGGTCACTCCCAGCCATAGGCGCCCAGACACAAAGCTCGGCCCGTTTCCCTGGCACACAAAAGTAAGCTGCCCCGCTTCTGGATGGCAGATTGCAGGAACCACTTGGTACTATAAAACCAGCCCGACTTGGCGCTGGTGCCACCTCTGGTCTGGGAACCATCCTGCGTATCGTGGATTCTAAGGAGCCAGCCGGCCACTCCCTGCCACAGGCACCCAAACACAAACAACGGCGCTTTTCCCTGGAAAACAAAACTCGCCTGCCAACTTTTTGATGGCGGATTGCAGGAGCCACTTGGTACTATCAAACCAGCCCAACTTGGCACTGGTGCCACCATGGATATGCTCACCATCCTGCCTATCGTAGCTTTTCAGGACCTAGCAGGTCACTCCCAGCCATAGGCGCCCAGACACAAACCTCGGCCCGTTTCCCTGGCAAACAAAAGTAAGCTGCCCCGCTTCTGGATGGCAGATTGCAGGAACCACTTGGTACTATAAAACCAGCCCGACTTGGCACTGGTGCCACGTCAGGTCTGGGAACCATCCTGCGTATCGTGGATTCTAAGGAGCCAGCCGGTCACTCCCAGCCACAGGCCACCAAACAAAAACAACGGCGCTTTTCCCTGGAAAACAAAACTCGCCTGCCAACATTTTGATGGCAGATTGCAGGAGCCACTTGCTACTATCAAATCAGCCAAACTTGGCACTGGTGCCACCATGGGTCTGGTCACCATCATGCCTATCGTAGCTTTTCAGGAGCCAGCCGGTCCCTCCCTGCCATAGGCCCCCAGAGAAAAACCTCGGCCCGTTTCCCTGGCAAACAAAAGTAAGCTGCCCCGCTTCTGGATGGCAGATTGCAGGAGCCACTTTGCACCATCAAACTAGCCCGACTTGGCACTGGTGCCACCTCAGGTCTGGGAACCATCCTGCGTATCGTGGAGTCTAAGGAACCAGATGGCCACTCCAGCCACAGGCCCCCAGACACAAACAACGGCGCTTATCCCTGGAAAACAAAACTCGCCTGCCAACATTTTGATGGCAGATTGCAGGAGCCACTTGGTACTATCAAACCAGCCCAACTTGGCACTGGTGCCACCATGGGTCTGGTCACCATCCTGCCTATCGTAGCTTTTCAGGAGCCAGCCGGTCACTCCCAGCCATAGGCCCCCAGACACAAACCTCGGCCCGTTTCCCTGGCAAACAAAAGTAAGCTACCCCGCTTCTGGATGGCAGATTGCAGGAGCCACTTTGCAGCATCAAACTAGCCCGACATGGCACTGGTTCCACCTCAGGTCTGGGAACCATCCTGCGTATCGTGGATTCTAAGGAGCCAGCCGGCCACTCCCAGCCACAGGCCCCCAAACACAAACAATGGCGCTTTTCCCTGGAAAACAAAACTCGTCTGCCAACAATTTGATGGCAGATTGCAGGAGCCACTTGGTACTATCGAACCAGCCCAACTTGGCACTGGTGCCACCATGGGTCTGGTCACCATCCTGCCTATCATAGCTTTTCAGGACCTAGCCGGTCACTCCCAGCCATAGGCCCCCAGACACAAACCTCGGCCCGTTTCCCTGGCAAACAAAAGTAAGCTACCCCGCTTCTGGATGGCAGATTGCAGGAACCACTTGGTAGTATCAAACCAGCCCGACTTGGCACTGGTGCCATCTCTGGTCTGGGAACCATCCTGCGTATCCTGGATTCTAAGCAGCCAGCCGGCCTCTCCCAGCCACAGGCCCCCAAACACAAACAACGGCGCTTTTCCCTGGAAAACAAAACTCGCCTGCCAACTTTTTGATGGCAGATTGCAGGAGCCACTTGGTACTATCAAACCAGCCCAACTTGGCACTGGTGCCACCATGGGTCTGGTCACCATCCTGCCTATCGTAGCTTTTCAGGAGCCAGCCGGTCACTCCCAGCCATAGGCCCCCAGACACAAACCTCGGCCCGTTTCCCTGGTAACCAAAAGTAAGCTGCCCCGCTTATGGATGGCAGATTGCAGGAGCCACTTTGCACCATCAAACTAGCCCGACTTGGCACTGGTGCCACCTCAGGTCTGGGAACCATGCTGCGTATCGTGGATTCTAATTAGCCAGCCGGTCACTCGCTGCCATAGGCCCCCAAACACAAACAAGGGCGCTTTTCACTGGAAAACAAAACTCGCCTGCCAAATTTTGATGGCAGATTGCCGGAGCCACTTGGTACTATCAAACCAGCCCAACTTGACAGTGGTGCCACCATGGGTCTGGTCACCATCCTGCCTATCGTAGCTTTTCAGGAGCCAGCCGGTCACTCCCAGCCATAGGCCCCCAGACAAAAACCTCCGCCCGTTTCCCTGGCAAACAAAAGTAAGTTATCCCGCATGTGGATGGCAGATTGCAGGAGCCACTTTTCACCATCAAACCAGCCCGACTTGGCACTGGTGCCACCACTGGTCTGGGAACCATCCTGCGTATCGTGGATTCTAAGGAGCCAGCCGGCCACTCCCAGCCACAGGCCCCCAAACACAAACAACAGCGCTTTTCCCTGGATAACAAACTCGCCTGCCAACTTTTTGATGGCAGATTGCAGGAGCCACTTGGTACTATCAAACCAGCCCAACTTGGCACTGGTGCCACCATGGGTCTGGTCACCATCCTGCCTATCGTAGCTTTTCAGGAGCCAGCCGGTCACTCCTAGCCATAGGCCCCCAGACACAAAGCTCGGCCCGTTTCCCTGGCAAACAAAAGTAAGCTACCCCGCTTCTCGATGGCAGCTTGCAGGAGCCACTTTGCACCATCAAACTAGCCCGACTTGGCACTGGTGCCACCTCAGGTCTGGGAACCATCCTGCGTATCGTGGATTCTAAGGAGCCAGCCGGCCACTCCCACCCAAACGCCCCCAAACACAAACAACGGCGCTTTTCCCTGGAAAACAAAACTCGCCTGCCAACTTTTTGATGGCAGATTGCAGGAGCCACTTGGTACTATCAAACCAGCCCAACTTGGCACTGGTGCCACCATGGGTCTGGTCACCATCCTGCCTATCGTAGCTTTTCAGGAGCCAGCCGGTCACTCCCAGCCATAGGCCCCCAGACACAAACCTCGGCCCGTTTCCCTGGCAAACAAAAGTAAGCTGCCCCGCTTCTGGATGGCAGATTGCAGGACGCACTTGGTAGTATCAAACCAGCCCGAATTGGCACTGGTGCCACCTCTGGTCTGGGAACCATCCTGCGTATCTTGGATTCTAATTAGCCAGCCGGCCACTCCCAGCCACAGGCCCCCAAACACAAACAATGGCGCTTTTCCCTGGAAAACAAAACTCGCCTGCCAACATTTTGATGGCAGATTGCAGGAGCCACTTGGTACTATCAAATAAGCCCAACTTGGCACTGGTGCCACCATGGGTCTGGTCACCATCCTGCCTATCGTAGCTTTTCAGGAGCCAGCCGGTCACCCCCAGCCATAGGCCCCGAGACAAAATCCTCGGCCCTTATCCCTGGCAAAAAAAAGTACGCTACCCCGCTTCTGGATGGCAGATTGCAGGACGCACTTGGTAGTATCAAACCAGCCCAACTTGGCACTGGTGCCACCTTGGGTCTGGGAAACATCCTGCGTATCGTGGATTCTAAGGAGCCAGCCGGCCACTCCCTGCCACAGGCACCCAAACACAAACAACGGCGCTTTTCCCTGGAAAACAAAACTCGCCTGCCAACTTTTTGAGGGCAGATTGCAGGAGCCACTTGGTACTATCAAACCAGCCCAACTTGGCACTGGTGCCACCATGGGTCTGGTCACCATCCTGCCTATCGTAGCTTTTCAGGAGCCAGCCGGTCACTCCCAGCCATAGGCCCCCAGACACAAACCTCGGCCCGTTTCCCTGGCAAACAAAAGTAAGCTGCCCCGCTTCTGGATGGCAGATTGCAGGACGCACTTTGTAGTATCAAACCAGCCCGACTTGTCACTGGTGCCACCTCTGGTCTGGGAACCATGCCGCGTATCGTGGATTCTAAGGAGCCAGCCGGCCACTCCCAGCCACAGGCCCCCAAACACAAACAACGGCGCTTTTCCCTGGAAAACAAAACTCGCCTGCCAACTTTTTGATGGCGGATTGCAGGAGCCACTTGGTACTATCAAAGCAGCCCAACTTGTCACTGGTGCCACAATGGATGTGGTAACCATCCTGCCTATCGTAGCTTTTCAGGACCTCGCCGGTCACTCCCAGCCATAGGCGCCCAGACACAAACCTCGGCCCGTTTCCCTGGCAAACAAAAGTAAGCTACCCCGCTTCTGGATGGCAGATTGCAGGAGCCACTTTGCACCATCAAACTAGCCCGACTTGGCACTGGTGCCACCTCAGGTCTGGGAACCATCCTGCGTATCGTTCATTGTAAGGAGCCAGCCGGCCACTCCCAGCCACAGGCCCCCAGACACAAACAATGGCGCTTTTCCCTGGAAAACAAAACTCGCCTGCCAACTTTTTGATGGCAGATTGCAGGAGCCACTTGGTACTATCAAATCAGCCCAACTTGGCACTGGTGCCACCATGGGTCTGGTCACCATCCTGCCTATCGTAGCTTTTCAGGAGCCAGCCGGTCACTCCCAGCCATAGGCCCCCAGACACAAAGCTCGGCCCGTTTCCCTGGCAAACAAAAGTAAGCTACCCCGCTTCTCGATGGCAGATTGCAGGAGCCACTTTGCACCATCAAACTAGCCCGACTTGGCACTGGTGCCACCTCAGGTCTGGGAACCATCCTGCGTATCGTGGATTCTAAGGAGCCAGCCGGCCACTCCCACCCAAACGCCCCCAAACACAAACAACGGCGCTTTTCCCTGGAAAACAAAACTCGCCTGCCAACTTTTTGATGGCAGATTGCAGGAGCCACTTGGTACTATCAAACCAGCCCAACTTGGCACTGGTGCCACCATGGGTCTGGTCACCATCCTGCCTATCGTAGCTTTTCACGAGCCAGCCGGTCACTCCCAGCCATAGGCCCCCAGACACAAACCTCGGCCCGTTTCCCTGGCAAACAAAAGTAAGCTGCCCCGCTTCTGGATGGCAGATTGCAGGACGCACTTTGTAGTATCAAACCAGCCCGACTTGTCACTGGTGCCACCTCTGGTCTGGGAACCATGCCGCGTATCGTGGATTCTAAGGAGCCAGCCGGCCACTCCCAGCCACAGGCCCCCAAACACAAACAACGGCGCTTTTCCCTGGAAAACAAAACTCGCCTGCCAACTTTTTGATGGCGGATTGCAGGAGCCATTTGGTACTATCAAAGCAGCCCAACTTGTCACTGGTGCCACAATGGATGTGGTAACCATCCTGCCTATCGTAGCTTTTCAGGACCTCGCCGGTCACTCCCAGCCATAGGCGCCCAGACACAAACCTCGGCCCGTTTCCCTGGCAAACAAAAGTAAGCTACCCCGCTTCTGGATGGCAGATTGCAGGAGCCACTTTGCACCATCAAACTAGCCCGACTTGGCACTGGTGCCACCTCAGGTCTGGGAACCATCCTGCGTATCGTTCATTGTAAGGAGCCAGCCGGCCACTCCCAGCCACAGGCCCCCAGACACAAACAATGGCGCTTTTCCCTGGAAAACAAAACTCGCCTGCCAACTTTTTGATGGCAGATTGCAGGAGCCACTTGGTACTATCAAATCAGCCCAACTTGGCACTGGTGCCACCATGGGTCTGGTCACCATCCTGCCTATCGTAGCTTTTCAGGAGCCAGCCGGTCACTCGCAGCCATAGGCCCCCAGACACAAAACTCGGCCCGTTTCCCTGGCAAACAAAAGTAAGCTACCCCGCTTCTGGATGGCAGATTGCAGGAGCCACTTTGCACCATCAAACTGGCCCGACTTGGCACTGGTGCGACCTCAGGTCTGGGAACCATCCTGCGTATCGTGGATTCTAAGGAGCCAGCCGGTCACTCCCACCCACAGGCCCCCAAACACAAACAACGGCACTTTTCCCTGGAAAACAAAACTTGCCTGCCAACATTTTGATGGCAGATTGCAGGAGCCACTTGGTACTATCAAACCAGCCCAACTTGGCACGGGTGCCACCATGGGTCTGGTCACCATCCTGCCTATCGTAGCTTTTCAGGAGCCAGCCGGTCACTCCCAGCCATAGGCCCCCAGACACAAAGCTCGGCCCGTTTCCCTGGCAAACAAAAGTAAGCTACCCCGCTTCTGGATGGCAGATTGCAGGAGCCACTTTTCACCATCAAACCAGCCCGACTTGGCGCTGGTGCCACCTCTGGTCTGGGAACCATCCTGCGTATCGTGGATTCTAAGCAGCCACCCGGCCACTCCGTGCCACAGGCCCCCAAACACAAACAACGGCGCTTTTCCCTGGATAACAAACTCGCCTGCCAACTTTTTGATGGCAGATTGCAGGAGCCACTTGGTACTATCAAACCAGCCCAACTTGGCACTGGTGCCACCATGGGTCTGGTCACCATCCTGCCTATCGTAGCTTTTCAGGAGCCAGGCGGTCACTCCCAGCCATAGGCCCTGAGACACAAACCTCGGCCCGTTTCCCTGGCAAACAAAAGTAAGCTGCCCCGCTTCAGGATGGTAGATTGCAGGACGCACTTGGTACTATCAAACCAGCCCAACTTGGCACTGGTGCCACCTCTGGTCTGGGAACCATGCCGCGTATCGTGGATTCTAAGGAGCCAGCCGGCCACTCCCAGCCACAGGCCCCCAAACTCAAACAACGGCGCTATTCTCTGGCAAACAAAACTCCACTGCCCCTCTTCTGGATGGCAAATTCCAGGACGCACTTGGTACTATAAAAACAGCCCGACTTGGCACTGGTGCCACCTTGGGTCTGGGAACCATCCTGCGTATCGATCTTTTTAATGAGACAGCCGGCCACTCCCAGCCATATGCCCCCAAACACAACCCACGGCCCTTTTCTCTGGCAAACAAAACTCAACTGCACCGCTTCTGGATGGCAGATTGCAGGAGCCACTTGGTACTATATAACCAGCCCGACTTGGCACTGGTGCCACCTTGGGTCTGGGAACCATCCTGCGTATGGTGGATTCTAAGGAGCCAGCCGGCCACTCCCAGCCACAGGCCCCCAACAAAAACCACGGCCCTTTTTTCTGGCAAACAAAACTTAGCTGCCTCACTTCTGGATGGCAGATTGCAGGAGCCACTTGGTGTAATCAAACCAGCCCGACTTGGCACTGGTGCCACCTTGGGTCTGGGAACCATCCTGCGTATCGTGGATTCTAAGGAGCCAGCCGGCCACTCCCAGCCACAGGCCCCCAAACAAAATCAACGGCGCTGTTCCCTGGAAAACAAAACACGCCTGCCAACATTTTGATGGAGTTTGCAGGAGCCACTTGGCACTATCAAACCAGCCCGACTTGGCACTGGTGCCACCTTGGGTCTGGGAAACATCCTGCGTATTGTGGATTCTTAGGAGCCAGCCGGCCACTCCTAGCCACAGGCCCCCAGACAAAAACCTAGGCCTATTTCTCTGGCAAACAAAAGTAAGCTGCCCCGCTTCTGGATGGCAGATTGCAGGAGACACTTGGTACTATCAAACCAGCCCAACTTGGCACTGGTGCCACCTTGGATCTGGGAACCATGCTGTGTATCGTGGATATTCAGGGGCCAGCCGGCCACTCTCAGCCATATGTCCCCAAACAGAAACCTCGGCCCGTTTCTCTGGCAAACAAAACTCAACTGCCCCTCTTCTGGATGGCAAATTGCAGGATGAACTTGATACTAAAACCGCAGGCCGACTTGGTAGTGGTGACACCTTGGACCTGGGAACCATCATGCGTATCGAGCATTTTAAGGAGCCAGCCGGCCACTCCCAGCAATATGCCCCCAAAAACAATCCACGGAATTTTTCTCTGGCAAACAAAAATCAGCTGCCCCGCTTCTGGATGGCAGATTGCAGGAGCCACTTTGCACCATCAAACCAGCCCGACTTGGCACTGGTGCCACCTTGCATCTGGGAACCATGCTGCCTAGCGTGGATTTTCAGGAGCCAGCCGGCCACTCTCAGCCATAGGCCCCCAAACAAAACCCACGGCCCGTTTCCCTGGCAAACAAAATTAAGCTGCCCCGCTTCTGGATGGCAGATTGCAGGACGCACTTGGTAGTATCAAACCAGCCCGACTTGGCACTGGTGCCACCTTGGGTCTGGGAACCATCCTGCGTATCGTGGGTTCAAAGGAGCCAGCCGGCCACTCCCAGCCACAGGCCCCCAAATACAAACAACGGCGCTTTTCCCTGGAAAACAAAACTCGCCTGCCAACTTTTTGATGGCAGATTGCAGGAGCCACTTGGCACTATCAAACCAGCCCAACTTGGCACTGGTGCCACCATGGGTCTGGTCACCATCCTGCCTATGGTAGCTTTTCAGGAGCCAGCCAGCCACCCCCAGCCAGAGGCCCCTAGACAAATATTTCGGCCCGTTTCCCTGGCAAACAAAAGTAAGCTACCCCGCTTCTGGATGGCAGATTGCAGGAGCCACTTTGCACCATCAAACTAGCCTGACTTGGCACTGGTGCCACCTCAGCTCTGGGAACCATCCTGCGTATCGTTCATTGTAAGGAGCCAGCCGGCCACTCCCAGCCAGAGGCCCCCAAACACAAACAATGGCGCTTTTCCCTGGATAACAAACTCGCCTGCCAACTTTTTGATGGCAGATTGCAGGAGCCACTTGGTACTATCAAACCAGCCCAACTTGGCACTGGTGCCACCATGGGTCTGGTCACCATCCTGCCTATCGTAGCTTTTCAGGAGCCAGCCGGTCACTCCCAGCCATAGGCCCCCAGACACAAACCTCGGCCCGTTTCCCTGGCAAACAAAAGTAAGCTGCCCCGCTTCTGGATGGTAGATTGCAGGACGCACTTGGTATTATCAAACCAGCCCAACTTTTCACTGGTGCCACCTCTGGTCTGGGAACCATCCTGCGTATCGTGGATTCTAAGGAGCCAGCCGGCCACTCCCAGCCACAGGCCCCCAAACAGAAACAACGGCGCTTTTCCCTGGAAAACAAAACTCGCCTGCCAACTTTTTGATGGCAGATTGCAGGAGCCACTTGGTACTATCAAATCAGCCCAACTTGGCACTGGTGCCACCATGGGTCTGGTCACCATCCTGCCTATCGTAGCTTTTCAGGAGCCAGCCGGTCACTCCCAGCCATAGGCCCCCAGACACAAACCTCGGCCCGTTTCCCTGGCAAACAAAAGTAAGCTGCCCCGCTTCTGGATGGCAGATTGCAGGACGCACTTGGTAGTATCAAACCAGCCCGAATTGGCACTGGTGCCACCTCTGGTCTGGGAACCATCCTGCGTATCTTGGATTCTAATTAGCCAGCCGGCCACTCCCAGCCACAGGCCCCCAAACACAAACAATGGCGCTTTTCCCTGGAAAACAAAACTCGCCTGCCAACATTTTGATGGCAGATTGCAGGAGCCACTTGGTACTATCAAATAAGCCCAACTTGGCACTGGTGCCACCATGGGTCTGGTCACCATCCTGCCTATCGTAGCTTTTCAGGAGCCAGCCGGTCACCCCCAGCCATAGGCCCCGAGACAAAATCCTCGGCCCTTATCCCTGGCAAAAAAAAGTACGCTACCCCGCTTCTGGATGGCAGATTGCAGGACGCACTTGGTAGTATCAAACCAGCCCAACTTGGCACTGGTGCCACCTTGGGTCTGGGAAACATCCTGCGTATCGTGGATTCTAAGGAGCCAGCCGGCCACTCCCTGCCACAGGCACCCAAACACAAACAACGGCGCTTTTCCCTGGAAAACAAAACTCGCCTGCCAACTTTTTGAGGGCAGATTGCAGGAGCCACTTGGTACTATCAAACCAGCCCAACTTGGCACTGGTGCCACCATGGGTCTGGTCACCATCCTGCCTATCGTAGCTTTTCAGGAGCCAGCCGGTCACTCCCAGCCATAGGCCCCCAGACACAAACCTCGGCCCGTTTCCCTGGCAAACAAAAGTAAGCTGCCCCGCTTCTGGATGGCAGATTGCAGGACGCACTTTGTAGTATCAAACCAGCCCGACTTGTCACTGGTGCCACCTCTGGTCTGGGAACCATGCCGCGTATCGTGGATTCTAAGGAGCCAGCCGGCCACTCCCAGCCACAGGCCCCCAAACACAAACAACGGCGCTTTTCCCTGGAAAACAAAACTCGCCTGCCAACTTTTTGATGGCGGATTGCAGGAGCCACTTGGTACTATCAAAGCAGCCCAACTTGTCACTGGTGCCACAATGGATGTGGTAACCATCCTGCCTATCGTAGCTTTTCAGGACCTCGCCGGTCACTCCCAGCCATAGGCGCCCAGACACAAACCTCGGCCCGTTTCCCTGGCAAACAAAAGTAAGCTACCCCGCTTCTGGATGGCAGATTGCAGGAGCCACTTTGCACCATCAAACTAGCCCGACTTGGCACTGGTGCCACCTCAGGTCTGGGAACCATCCTGCGTATCGTTCATTGTAAGGAGCCAGCCGGCCACTCCCTGCCACAGGCCCCCAGACACAAACAATGGCGCTTTTCCCTGGAAAACAAAACTCGCCTGCCAACTTTTTGATGGCAGATTGCAGGAGCCACTTGGTACTATCAAATCAGCCCAACTTGGCACTGGTGCCACCATGGGTCTGGTCACCATCCTGCCTATCGTAGCTTTTCAGGAGCCAGCCGGTCACTCCCAGCCATAGGCCCCCAGACACAAAGCTCGGCCCGTTTCCCTGGCAAACAAAAGTAAGCTACCCCGCTTCTCGATGGCAGATTGCAGGAGCCACTTTGCACCATCAAACTAGCCCGACTTGGCACTGGTGCCACCTCAGGTCTGGGAACCATCCTGCGTATCGTGGATTCTAAGGAGCCAGCCGGCCACTCCCACCCAAACGCCCCCAAACACAAACAACGGCGCTTTTCCCTGGAAAACAAAACTCGCCTGCCAACTTTTTGATGGCAGATTGCAGGAGCCACTTGGTACTATCAAACCAGCCCAACTTGGCACTGGTGCCACCATGGGTCTGGTCACCATCCTGCCTATCGTAGCTTTTCACGAGCCAGCCGGTCACTCCCAGCCATAGGCCCCCAGACACAAACCTCGGCCCGTTTCCCTGGCAAACAAAAGTAAGCTGCCCCGCTTCTGGATGGCAGATTGCAGGACGCACTTTGTAGTATCAAACCAGCCCGACTTGTCACTGGTGCCACCTCTGGTCTGGGAACCATGCCGCGTATCGTGGATTCTAAGGAGCCAGCCGGCCACTCCCAGCCACAGGCCCCCAAACACAAACAACGGCGCTTTTCCCTGGAAAACAAAACTCGCCTGCCAACTTTTTGATGGCGGATTGCAGGAGCCATTTGGTACTATCAAAGCAGCCCAACTTGTCACTGGTGCCACAATGGATGTGGTAACCATCCTACCTATCGTAGCTTTTCAGGACCTCGCCGGTCACTCCCAGCCATAGGCGCCCAGACACAAACCTCGGCCCGTTTCCCTGGCAAACAAAAGTAAGCTACCCCGCTTCTGGATGGCAGATTGCAGGAGCCACTTTGCACCATCAAACTAGCCCGACTTGGCACTGGTGCCACCTCAGGTCTGGGAACCATCCTGCGTATCGTTCATTGTAAGGAGCCAGCCGGCCACTCCCAGCCACAGGCCCCCAGACACAAACAATGGCGCTTTTCCCTGGAAAACAAAACTCGCCTGCCAACATTTTGATGGCAGATTGCAGGAGCCACTTGGTACTATCAAATCAGCCCAACTTGGCACTGGTGCCACCATGGGTCTGGTCACCATCCTGCCTATCGTAGCTTTTCAGGAGCCAGCCGGTCACTCGCAGCCATAGGCCCCCAGACACAAAACTCGGCCCGTTTCCCTGGCAAACAAAAGTAAGCTACCCCGCTTCTGGATGGCAGATTGCAGGAGCCACTTTGCACCATCAAACTGGCCCGACTTGGCACTGGTGCGACCTCAGGTCTGGGAACCATCCTGCGTATCGTGGATTCTAAGGAGCCAGCCGGTCACTCCCACCCACAGGCCCCCAAACACAAACAACGGCACTTTTCCCTGGAAAACAAAACTTGCCTGCCAACATTTTGATGGCAGATTGCAGGAGCCACTTGGTACTATCAAACCAGCCCAACTTGGCACGGGTGCCACCATGGGTCTGGTCACCATCCTGCCTATCGTAGCTTTTCAGGAGCCAGCCGGTCACTCCCAGCCATAGGCCCCCAGACACAAAGCTCGGCCCGTTTCCCTGGCAAACAAAAGTAAGCTACCCCGCTTCTGGATGGCAGATTGCAGGAGCCACTTTTCACCATCAAACCAGCCCGACTTGGCGCTGGTGCCACCTCTGGTCTGGGAACCATCCTGCGTATCGTGGATTCTAAGCAGCCACCCGGCCACTCCGTGCCACAGGCCCCCAAACACAAACAACGGCGCTTTTCCCTGGATAACAAACTCGCCTGCCAACTTTTTGATGGCAGATTGCAGGAGCCACTTGGTACTATCAAACCAGCCCAACTTGGCACTGGTGCCACCATGGGTCTGGTCACCATCCTGCCTATCGTAGCTTTTCAGGAGCCAGGCGGTCACTCCCAGCCATAGGCCCTGAGACACAAACCTCGGCCCGTTTCCCTGGCAAACAAAAGTAAGCTGCCCCGCTTCAGGATGGCAGATTGCAGGACGCACTTGGTACTATCAAACCAGCCCAACTTGGCACTGGTGCCACCTCTGGTCTGGGAACCATGCCGCGTATCGTGGATTCTAAGGAGCCAGCCGGCCACTCCCAGCCACAGGCCCCCAAACTCAAACAACGGCGCTATTCTCTGGCAAACAAAACTCCACTGCCCCTCTTCTGGATGGCAAATTCCAGGACGCACTTGGTACTATAAAAACAGCCCGACTTGGCACTGGTGCCACCTTGGGTCTGGGAACCATCCTGCGTATCGATCTTTTTAATGAGACAGCCGGCCACTCCCAGCCATATGCCCCCAAACACAACCCACGGCCCTTTTCTCTGGCAAACAAAACTCAACTGCACCGCTTCTGGATGGCAGATTGCAGGAGCCACTTGGTACTATATAACCAGCCCGACTTGGCACTGGTGCCACCTTGGGTCTGGGAACCATCCTGCGTATGGTGGATTCTAAGGAGCCAGCCGGCCACTCCCAGCCACAGGCCCCCAACAAAAACCACGGCCCTTTTTTCTGGCAAACAAAACTTAGCTGCCTCACTTCTGGATGGCAGATTGCAGGAGCCACTTGGTGTAATCAAACCAGCCCGACTTGGCACTGGTGCCACCTTGGGTCTGGGAACCATCCTGCGTATCGTGGATTCTAAGGAGCCAGCCGGCCACTCCCAGCCACAGGCCCCCAAACAAAATCAACGGCGCTGTTCCCTGGAAAACAAAACACGCCTGCCAACATTTTGATGGAGTTTGCAGGAGCCACTTGGCACTATCAAACCAGCCCGACTTGGCACTGGTGCCACCTTGGGTCTGGGAAACATCCTGCGTATTGTGGATTCTTAGGAGCCAGCCGGCCACTCCTAGCCACAGGCCCCCAGACAAAAACCTAGGCCTATTTCTCTGGCAAACAAAAGTAAGCTGCCCCGCTTCTGGATGGCAGATTGCAGGAGACACTTGGTACTATCAAACCAGCCCAACTTGGCACTGGTGCCACCTTGGATCTGGGAACCATGCTGTGTATCGTGGATATTCAGGGGCCAGCCGGCCACTCTCAGCCATATGTCCCCAAACAGAAACCTCGGCCCGTTTCTCTGGCAAACAAAACTCAACTGCCCCTCTTCTGGATGGCAAATTGCAGGATGAACTTGATACTAAAACCGCAGGCCGACTTGGTAGTGGTGACACCTTGGACCTGGGAACCATCATGCGTATCGAGCATTTTAAGGAGCCAGCCGGCCACTCCCAGCAATATGCCCCCAAAAACAATCCACGGAATTTTTCTCTGGCAAACAAAAATCAGCTGCCCCGCTTCTGGATGGCAGATTGCAGGAGCCACTTTGCACCATCAAACCAGCCCGACTTGGCACTGGTGCCACCTTGCATCTGGGAACCATGCTGCCTAGCGTGGATTTTCAGGAGCCAGCCGGCCACTCTCAGCCATAGGCCCCCAAACAAAACCCACGGCCCGTTTCCCTGGCAAACAAAATTAAGCTGCCCCGCTTCTGGATGGCAGATTGCAGGACGCACTTGGTAGTATCAAACCAGCCCGACTTGGCACTGGTGCCACCTTGGGTCTGGGAACCATCCTGCGTATCGTGGGTTCAAAGGAGCCAGCCGGCCACTCCCAGCCACAGGCCCCCAAATACAAACAACGGCGCTTTTCCCTGGAAAACAAAACTCGCCTGCCAACTTTTTGATGGCAGATTGCAGGAGCCACTTGGCACTATCAAACCAGCCCAACTTGGCACTGGTGCCACCATGGGTCTGGTCACCATCCTGCCTATGGTAGCTTTTCAGGAGCCAGCCAGCCACCCCCAGCCAGAGGCCCCTAGACAAATATTTCGGCCCGTTTCCCTGGCAAACAAAAGTAAGCTACCCCGCTTCTGGATGGCAGATTGCAGGAGCCACTTTGCACCATCAAACTAGCCTGACTTGGCACTGGTGCCACCTCAGCTCTGGGAACCATCCTGCGTATCGTTCATTGTAAGGAGCCAGCCGGCCACTCCCAGCCAGAGGCCCCCAAACACAAACAATGGCGCTTTTCCCTGGATAACAAACTCGCCTGCCAACTTTTTGATGGCAGATTGCAGGAGCCACTTGGTACTATCAAACCAGCCCAACTTGGCACTGGTGCCACCATGGGTCTGGTCACCATCCTGCCTATCGTAGCTTTTCAGGAGCCAGCCGGTCACTCCCAGCCATAGGCCCTGAGACACAAACCTCGGCCCGTTTCCCTGGCAAACAAAAGTAAGCTGCCCCGCTTCTGGATGGTAGATTGCAGGACGCACTTGGTACTATCAAACCAGCCCAACTTTTCACTGGTGCCACCTCTGGTCTGGGAACCATCCTGCGTATCGTGGATTCTAAGGAGCCAGCCGGCCACTCCCAGCCACAGGCCCCCAAACAGAAACAACGGCGCTTTTCCCTGGAAAACAAAACTCGCCTGCCAACTTTTTGATGGCAGATTGCAGGAGCCACTTGGTACTATCAAATCAGCCCAACTTGGCACTGGTGCCACCATGGGTCTGGTCACCATCCTGCCTATCGTAGCTTTTCAGGAGCCAGCCGGTCACTCCCAGCCATAGGCCCCCAGACAAAAACCTCGGCCCGTTTCCCTGGCATACAAAAGTAAGCTGCCCCGCTTCTGGATGGCAGATTGCAGGAACCACTTGGTAGTATCAAACCAGCCCGACTTGGCACTGGTGCCACCTCTGGTCTGGGAACCATCCTGCGTATCGTGGTTCTAAGGAGCCATCCGTCCACTCCCAGCCACAGGCCCCCAAACACAATCAACGGCGCTTTTCCCTGGAAAACAAAACTCGCCTGACAACTTTTTGATGGCAGATTGCAGGAGCCACTTGGTACTATCAAATCAGCCCAACTTGGCACTGGTGCCACCATGGGTCTGGTCACCATCCTGCCTATCGTAGCTTTTCAGGAGCCAGCCGGTCACTCGCAGCCATAGGCCCCCAGAAACAATACTCGGCCCGTTTCCCTGGCAAACAAAAGTAAGCTGCCCCGCTTCTGGATGGCAGATTGCAGGAGCCACTTTGCACCATCAAACTAGCCCGACTTGGCACTGGTGCCACCTCTGGTCTGGGAACCATCCTGCGTATCGTGGATTCTAAGGAGCCAGCCGGCCACTCCCACCCCCAGGCCCCCAAACAAAAACAACGGCGCTTTTCCCTGGAAAACAAAACTCGCCTGCCAATTTTTTGATGGCAGATTGTAGGAGCCACTTGGTACTATCAAACCAGCCCAACTTGGCACTGGTGCCACCATGGGTCTGGTCACCATCCTGCCTATCGTAGCTTTTCAGGAGCCGGCCGGTCACTCCCAGCCATAGGCCCCCAGACACAAACCTCGGCCCGTTTCCCTGGCAAACAAAAGTAAGCTACCCCGCTTCTGGATAGCAGATTGCAGGACGCACTTGATAGTATCAAACCAGCCCGACTTGGCACTGGTGCCACCTCAGGTCTGGGAACCATGCTGCGTATCGTGGATTCTAATTAGCCATCTGGCCACTCCCACCCACAGGCCCCCAAACAAAAACAACGGCGCTTTTCCCTGGAAAACAAACCTCGCCTGCCAAATTTTGATGGCAGATTGCCGGAGCCACTTGGTACTATCAAACCAGCCCAACTTGACACTGGTGCCATCATGGGTCTGGTCACCATCCTGCCTATCGTAGCTTTTCAGGAGCCAGCCGGTCACTCCCAGCCATAGGCCCCCAGACAAAAACCTTGGCCCGTTTCCCTGGCAAACAAAAGTTAGTTATCCCGCTTCTGGATGGCAGATTGCAGGAGCCACTTTTCACCATCAAACCAGCCCGACTTGGCACTGGTGCCACCTCTGGTCTGGGAACCATCCTGCGTATCGTGGATTCTAAGGAGCCAGCCGGCCACTCCCAGCCACAGGCCCCCAAACACAAACCACAGCGCTTTTCCCTGGAAAACAAAACTCGCCTGCCAACTTTTTGATGGCAGATTGCAGGAGCCACTTGGTACTATCAAACCAGCCCAACTTGGCACTGGTGCCACCATGGATCTGGTCACCATCCTGCCTATCGTAGCTTTTCAGGACCTAGCCGGTCACTCCAAGCCATAGGCCCCCAGACAAAAACCTCGGCCCGTTTCCCTGGCAAACAAAAGTAAGCTGCCCCGCTTCTGGATGGCAGATTGCAGGAACCACTTGGTAGTATCAAACCAGCCCAACTTGGCACTGGTGCCACCTTGGGTCTGGGAACCATCCTGCGTATCGTGGATTCTAAGGAGCCAGCCGGTCACTCCCAGCCACAGGCCACCAAACACAAACAACGGCGCTTTTCCCTGGAAAACAAAACTCGCCTGCCAACATTTTGATGGCAGATTGCAGGAGCCACTTGGTACTATCAAACCAGCCCAACTTGGCACTGGTGCCACCATGGGTCTGGTCACCATCCTGCCTATCGTAGCTTTTCAGGAGCCAGCCGGTCCCTCCCTGCCATAGGCCCCCAGAGAAAAACCTCGGCCCGTTTCCCTGGCAAACAAAAGTAAGCTACCCCGCTTCTGGATGGCAGATTGCAGGAGCCACTTTGCACCATCAAACTAGCCCGACTTGGCACTGGTGCCACCTCAGCTCTGGGAACCATCCTGCGTATCGTTCATTGTAAGGAGCCAGCCGGCCACTCCCAGCCACAGGCCCCCAGACACAAACAACGGCGCTTTTCCCTGGAAAACAAAACTCGCCTGCCATCTTTTTGATGGCAGATTGCAGGAGCCACTTGGTACTATCAAATCAGCCCAACTTGGCACTGGTGCCACCATGGGTCTGGTCACCATCCTGCCTATCGTAGCTTTTCAGGAGCCAGCCGGTCACTCGCAGACATAGGCCCCCAGACACAAAACTCGGCCCGTTTCCCTGGCAAACAAAAGTAAGCTACCCCGCTTCTGGATGGCAGATTGCAGGACGCACTTGATAGTATCAAACCAGCCCGACTTGGCACTGGTGCCACCTCTGGTCTGGGAACCATGCTGCGTATCGTGGATTCTAATTAGCCATCTGGCCACTCCCACCCACAGGCCCCCAAACAAAAACAACGGCGCTTTTCCCTGGAAAACAAACCTCGCCTGCCAAATTTTGATGGCAGATTGCCGGAGCCACTTGGTACTATCAAACCAGCCCAACTTGACACTGGTGCCACCATGGGTCTGGTCACCATCCTGCCTATCGTAGCTTTTCAGGAGCCAGCCGGTCACTCCCAGCCATAGGCCCCCAGACAAAAACCTTGGCCCGTTTCCCTGGCAAACAAAAGTAAGTTATCCCGCTTCTGGATGGCAGATTGCAGGAGCCACTTTTCACCATCAAACCAGCCTGACTTGGCACTGGTGCCACCTCTGGTCTGGGAACCATCCTGCGTATCGTGGATTCTAAGGAGCCAGCCGGCCACTCCCAGCCACAGGCCCCCAAACACAAACCACAGCGCTTTTCCCTGGAAAACAAAACTCGCCTGCCAACTTTTTGATGGCAGATTGCAGGAGCTACTTGGTACTATCAAACCAGCCCAACTTGGCACTGGTGCCACCATGGATCTGGTCACCATCCTGCCTATCGTAGCTTTTCAGGACCTAGCCGGTCACTCCAAGCCATAGGCCCCCAGACAAAAACCTCGGCCCGTTTCCCTGGCAAACTAAAGTAAGCTGTCCCGCTTCTGGATGGCAGATTGCAGGAACCACTTGGTACTATCAAACCAGCCCAACTTGGCACTGGTGCCAGCTTGGGTCTGGGAACCATCCTGCGTATCGTGGATTCTAAGGAGCCAGCCGGTCACTCCCAGCCACAGGCCACCAAACACAAACAACGGCGCTTTTCCCTGGAAAACAAAACTCGCCTGCCAACTTTTTGATGGCAGATTGCAGGAGCCACTTGCTACTATCAAATCAGCCCAACTTGGCACTGGCGCCACCATGGGTCTGGTCACCATCCTGCCTATCGTAGCTTTTCAGGAGCCAGCCGGTCCCTCCCTGCCATAGGCCCCCAGAGAAAAACCTCGGCCCGTTTCCCTGGCAAACAAAAGTAAGCTACCCCGCTTCTGGATGGCAGATTGCAGGAGCCACTTTGCACCATCAAACTAGCCCGACTTGGCACTGGTGCCACCTCAGCTCTGGGAACCATCCTGCGTATCGTTCATTGTAAGGAGCCAGCCGGCCACTCCCAGCCACAGGCCCCCAGACACAAACAACGGCGCTTTTCCCTGGAAAACAAAACTCGCCTGCCAACTTTTTGATGGCAGATTGCAGGAGCCACTTGGTACTATCAAATCAGCCCAACTTGGCACTGGTGCCACCATGGGTCTGGTCACCATCCTGCCTATCGTAGCTTTGCAGGAGCCAGCCGGTCACTCGCAGACATAGGCCCCCAGACACAAAACTCGGCGCGTTTCCCTGGGAAACAAAAGTAAGCTGCCCCGCTTCTGGATGGCAGATTGCAGGAGCCACTTTGCACCATCAAACTGGCCCGACTTGGCACTGGTGCGACCTCTGGTCTGGGAACCATCCTGCGTATCGTGGATTCTAAGGAGCCAGCCGGTCACTCCCAGCCACAGGCCCCCAAACACAAACAACGGCACTTTTCCCTGGAAAACAAAACTCGCCTGCCAACATTTTGTTGGCAGATTGCAGGAGCCACTTGGTACTATCAAACCAGCCCAACTTGGCACTGGTGCCACCATGGGTCTGGTCACCCTCCTGCCTATCGTAGCTTTTCAGGAGCCAGCCGGTCACTCCCAGCCATAGGCCCCCAGACAAAAACCTCGGCCCGTTTCCCTGGCAAACAAAAGTAAGTTATCCCGCTTCTGGATGGCAGATTGCAGGAGCCACTTTTCACCATCAAACCAGCCCGACTTGGCACTGGTGCCACCTCTGGTCTGGGAACCATCCTGCGTATCGTGGATTCTAAGGAGCCAGCCGGCCACTCCCAGCCACAGGCCCCCAAACAAAAACAACGGCGCTTTTCCCTGGAAAACAAACTCGCCTGCCAACTTTTTGATGGCAGATTGCAGGAGCCACTTGGTACTATCAAACCAGCCCAACTTGGCACTGGTGCCACCATGGGTCTGGGAACCATCCTGCCTATCGTAGCTTTTCAGGAGCCAGGCGGTCACTCCCAGCCATAGGCCCTGAGACACAAACCTCGGCCCGTTTCCCTGGCAAACAAAAGTAAGCTGCCCCGCTTGTGGATGGCAGATTGCAGGACGCACTTGGTACTATCAAACCAGCCCAACTTGGCACTGGTGCCACCTCTGGTCTGGGAACCATCCGGCGTATCGTGGATTCTAAGGAGCCAGCCGGCCACTCCCAGCCACAGGCCCCCAAACAGAAACAACGGCGCTTTTCCCTGGAAAACAAAACTCGCCTGCCAACTTTTTGATGGCAGATTGCAGGAGCCACTTGGTACTATCAAATCAGCCCAACTTGGCACTGGTGCCACCATGGGTCTGGTCACCATCCTGCCTATCGTAGCTTTTCAGGAGCCAGCCGGTCACTCCCAGCCATAGGCCCCCAGACACAAACCTCGGCCCGTTTCCCTGGCAAACAAAAGTAAGCTACCCCGCTTCTGGATGGCAGATTGCAGGAGCCACTTTGCACCATCAAACTAGCCCGACTTGGCACTGGTGCCACCTCAGCTCTGGGAACCATCCTGCGTATCGTTCATTGTAAGGAGCCAGCCGGCCACTCCCAGCCACAGGCCCCCAGACACAAACAACGGCGCTTTTCCCTGGAAAACAAAACTCGCCTGCCATCTTTTTGATGGCAGATTGCAGGAGCCACTTGGTACTATCAAATCAGCCCAACTTGGCACTGGTGCCACCATGGGTCTGGTCACCATCCTGCCTATCGTAGCTTTTCAGGAGCCAGCCGGTCACTCGCAGACATAGGCCCCCAGACACAAAACTCGGCCCGTTTCCCTGGCAAACAAAAGTAAGCTACCCCGCTTCTGGATGGCAGATTGCAGGACGCACTTGATAGTATCAAACCAGCCCGACTTGGCACTGGTGCCACCTCTGGTCTGGGAACCATGCTGCGTATCGTGGATTCTAATTAGCCATCTGGCCACTCCCACCCACAGGCCCCCAAACAAAAACAACGGCGCTTTTCCCTGGAAAACAAACCTCGCCTGCCAAATTTTGATGGCAGATTGCCGGAGCCACTTGGTACTATCAAACCAGCCCAACTTGACACTGGTGCCACCATGGGTCTGGTCACCATCCTGCCTATCGTAGCTTTTCAGGAGCCAGCCGGTCACTCCCAGCCATAGGCCCCCAGACAAAAACCTTGGCCCGTTTCCCTGGCAAACAAAAGTAAGTTATCCCGCTTCTGGATGGCAGATTGCAGGAGCCACTTTTCACCATCAAACCAGCCTGACTTGGCACTGGTGCCACCTCTGGTCTGGGAACCATCCTGCGTATCGTGGATTCTAAGGAGCCAGCCGGCCACTCCCAGCCACAGGCCCCCAAACACAAACCACAGCGCTTTTCCCTGGAAAACAAAACTCGCCTGCCAACTTTTTGATGGCAGATTGCAGGAGCTACTTGGTACTATCAAACCAGCCCAACTTGGCACTGGTGCCACCATGGATCTGGTCACCATCCTGCCTATCGTAGCTTTTCAGGACCTAGCCGGTCACTCCAAGCCATAGGCCCCCAGACAAAAACCTCGGCCCGTTTCCCTGGCAAACTAAAGTAAGCTGTCCCGCTTCTGGATGGCAGATTGCAGGAACCACTTGGTACTATCAAACCAGCCCAACTTGGCACTGGTGCCAGCTTGGGTCTGGGAACCATCCTGCGTATCGTGGATTCTAAGGAGCCAGCCGGTCACTCCCAGCCACAGGCCACCAAACACAAACAACGGCGCTTTTCCCTGGAAAACAAAACTCGCCTGCCAACTTTTTGATGGCAGATTGCAGGAGCCACTTGCTACTATCAAATCAGCCCAACTTGGCACTGGCGCCACCATGGGTCTGGTCACCATCCTGCCTATCGTAGCTTTTCAGGAGCCAGCCGGTCCCTCCCTGCCATAGGCCCCCAGAGAAAAACCTCGGCCCGTTTCCCTGGCAAACAAAAGTAAGCTACCCCGCTTCTGGATGGCAGATTGCAGGAGCCACTTTGCACCATCAAACTAGCCCGACTTGGCACTGGTGCCACCTCAGCTCTGGGAACCATCCTGCGTATCGTTCATTGTAAGGAGCCAGCCGGCCACTCCCAGCCACAGGCCCCCAGACACAAACAACGGCGCTTTTCCCTGGAAAACAAAACTCGCCTGCCAACTTTTTGATGGCAGATTGCAGGAGCCACTTGGTACTATCAAATCAGCCCAACTTGGCACTGGTGCCACCATGGGTCTGGTCACCATCCTGCCTATCGTAGCTTTGCAGGAGCCAGCCGGTCACTCGCAGACATAGGCCCCCAGACACAAAACTCGGCGCGTTTCCCTGGGAAACAAAAGTAAGCTGCCCCGCTTCTGGATGGCAGATTGCAGGAGCCACTTTGCACCATCAAACTGGCCCGACTTGGCACTGGTGCGACCTCTGGTCTGGGAACCATCCTGCGTATCGTGGATTCTAAGGAGCCAGCCGGTCACTCCCAGCCACAGGCCCCCAAACACAAACAACGGCACTTTTCCCTGGAAAACAAAACTCGCCTGCCAACATTTTGTTGGCAGATTGCAGGAGCCACTTGGTACTATCAAACCAGCCCAACTTGGCACTGGTGCCACCATGGGTCTGGTCACCCTCCTGCCTATCGTAGCTTTTCAGGAGCCAGCCGGTCACTCCCAGCCATAGGCCCCCAGACAAAAACCTCGGCCCGTTTCCCTGGCAAACAAAAGTAAGTTATCCCGCTTCTGGATGGCAGATTGCAGGAGCCACTTTTCACCATCAAACCAGCCCGACTTGGCACTGGTGCCACCTCTGGTCTGGGAACCATCCTGCGTATCGTGGATTCTAAGGAGCCAGCCGGCCACTCCCAGCCACAGGCCCCCAAACAAAAACAACGGCGCTTTTCCCTGGAAAACAAACTCGCCTGCCAACTTTTTGATGGCAGATTGCAGGAGCCACTTGGTACTATCAAACCAGCCCAACTTGGCACTGGTGCCACCATGGGTCTGGGAACCATCCTGCCTATCGTAGCTTTTCAGGAGCCAGGCGGTCACTCCCAGCCATAGGCCCTGAGACACAAACCTCGGCCCGTTTCCCTGGCAAACAAAAGTAAGCTGCCCCGCTTGTGGATGGCAGATTGCAGGACGCACTTGGTACTATCAAACCAGCCCAACTTGGCACTGGTGCCACCTCTGGTCTGGGAACCATCCGGCGTATCGTGGATTCTAAGGAGCCAGCCGGCCACTCCCAGCCACAGGCCCCCAAACAGAAACAACGGCGCTTTTCCCTGGAAAACAAAACTCGCCTGCCAACTTTTTGATGGCAGATTGCAGGAGCCACTTGGTACTATCAAATCAGCCCAACTTGGCACTGGTGCCACCATGGGTCTGGTCACCATCCTGCCTATCGTAGCTTTTCAGGAGCCAGCCGGTCACTCCCAGCCATAGGCCCCCAGACACAAACCTCGGCCCGTTTCCCTGGCAAACAAAAGTAACCTACCCCGCTTCTGGATGGCAGATTGCAGGAACCACTTTGCACCATCAAACTAGCCCGACTTGGCACTGGTGCCACCTCTGGTCTGGGAACCATGCTGCGTATCGTGGATTCTAAGGAGCCATCCGTCCACTCCCAGACACAGGCCCCCAAACACAAACAACGGCGCTTTTCCCTGGAAAACAAAACTCGCCTGCCAACATTTTGATGGCAGATTGCAGGAGCGACTTGGTACTATCAAACCAGCCCAACTTGACACTGGTGCCACCATGGGTCTGGTCACCATCCTGCCTATCGTAGCTTTTCAGGAGCCAGCCGGTCACTCCCAGCCATAGGCCCCCAGACACAAACCTCGGCCCGTTTCCCTGGCAAACAAAAGTAAGCTGCCCCGCTTCTGGATGGCAGATTGCAGGACGCACTTGGTAGTATCAAACCAGCCCGACTTGGCACTGGTGCCACCTCTGGTCTGGGAACCATCCTGCGTATCGTGGATTCTAAGCAGCCAGCCAGCCACTCCCAGCCACAGGCCCCCAAACACAAACAACGGCGCTTTTCCCTGGAAAACAAAACTCGCCTGCCAACATTTTGATGGCAGATTGCAGGAGCCACTTGGTACTATCAAATCAGCCCAACTTGGCACTGGTGCCACCATGCGTTTGGTCACCATCCTGCCTATCGTAGCTTTTCAGGAGCCAGACGGTCACTCCCAGCCATAGGCCCCCAGACAAAAACCTCGGCCCGTTTCCCTGGCATACCAAACTAAGCTGCCCCGCTTCTGGATGGCAGATTGCAGGAACAACTTGGTACTATCAAACCAACCCGACTTGGCCCTGGTGCCACCTCTGGTCTGGGAACCATCCTGCGTATCGTGGATTCTAAGGAGCCATCCGTCCACTCCCAGCCACAGGCCCCCAAACACAAACAACGGCGCTTTTCCCTGGAAAACAAAACTCGCCTGTCAACATTTTGATGGCAGATTGCAGGAGCCACTTGGTACTATCAAACCAGCCCAACTTGGCACTGGTGCCACCATGGATCTGGTCACCATCCTGCCTATCGTAGCTTTTCAGGACCTAGCCGGTCACTCCAAACCATAGGCGCCCAGACAAAAAGCTCGGCCCGTTTCCCTGGCAAACAAAGTAAGCTGCCCCGCTTCTGGATGGCAGATTGCAGGAACCACTTGGTACTATCAAACCAGACCGACTTGGCACTGGTGCCACCTTGGGTCTGGGAACCATCCTGCGTATCGTGGATTCTAAGGAGCCAGCCGGTCACTCCCAGCCACAGGCCCCCAAACACAAACAACGGCGCTTTTCCCTGGAAAACAAAACTCGCCTGCCAACATTTTGATGGCAGATTGCAGGAGCCACTTGCTACTATCAAATCAGCCCAACTTGGCACTGGTGCCACCATGGGTCTGGTCACCATTCTGCCTATCGTAGCTTTTCAGGAGCCAGCCGGTCCCTCCCTGCCATAGGCCCCCAGAGAAAAACCTCGGCCCGTTTCCCTGGCAAACAAAAGTAAGCTACCCCGCTTCTGGATGGCAGATTGCAGGAGCCACTTTGCACCATCAAACTAGCCCGACTTGGCACTGGTGCCACCTCAGGTCTGGGAACCATCCTGCGTATCGTTCATTCTAAGGAGCCGGCCGGCCACTCCTGCCACAGGCCCCCAGACACAAACAACGGCGCTTTTCCCTGGAAAACAAAACTCGCCTGCCAAATTTTAGATGGCAGATTGCAGGAGCCACTTGGTACTATCAAACCAGCCCAACTTGACATTGGTGCCACCATGGGTCTGGTCACCATCCTGCCTATCGTAGCTTTTCAGGACCTAGACGGTCACTCCCAGCCATAGGCCCCGTGACACAAAGCTCGGCCCGTTTCCCTGGCAAACAAAAGTAAGCTGTCCCGCTTCTGGATGGCAGATTGCAGGACGCACTTGGTAGTATCAAACCAGCCCGACTTGGCGCTGGTGCCACCTCTGGTCTGGGAACCATCCTGCGTATCGTGGATTCTAAGCAGCCAGCCGGCCACTCCCACCCACAGGCCCCAAAACACAAACAACGGCGCTTTTCCCTGGAAAACAAAACTCGCCTGCCAACATTTTGATGGCAGATTGCAGGAGCCACTTGGTACTATCAAACCAGCCCAACTTGGCACTGCTGCCACCATGGGTCTGGTCACCATCCTGCCTATCGTAGCTTTTCAGGAGCCAGCCGGTCACTCCAAGCCATAGGCCCCCAGACAAAAACCTCGGCCCGTTTCCCTGGCAAATAAAAATAAGCTGCCCCGCTTCTGGATGGCAGATTGCAGGAGCCACTTTGCACCATCAAACCAGCCCGACTTGGCACTGGTGCCACCTCTGGTCTGGGAACCATCCTGCGTATCGTGGATTCTAATTAGCCATCCGTCCACTCCCAGCCACAGGCCCCCAAAAAAAACAACGGCGCTTTTCCCTGGAAAACAAAACTCGCCTGCCAAATTTTGATGGCAGATTGCCGGAGCCACTGGGTACTATCAAACCAGCCCAACTTGACACTGGTGCCACCATGGGTCTGGTCACCATCCTGCCTATCGTAGCATTTCAGGAGCCAGCCGGTCACTCCCAGCCATCGGCCCCCAGACAAAAACCTTGGCCCGTTTCCCTGGCAAACAAAATAAGTTATCCCGCTACTGGATGGCAGATTGCAGGAGCCACTTTTCACCATCAAACCAGCCCGACTTGGCACTGGTGCCACCTCAGGTCTGGGAACCATGCTGCGTATCGTGGATTCTAAGGAGCCAGCCGGCCACTCCCAGCCACAGGCCCCCAAACACAAACAACGGCGCATTTCCCTGGATAACAAACTCGCCTGCCAACTTTTTGATGGCAGATTGCAGGAGCCACTTGGTACTATCAAACCAGCCCAATTTGGCACTGGTGCCACCATGGGTCTGGTCACCATCCTGCCTATCGTAGCTTTTCAGGAGCCAGCCGGTCACTCCCAGCCATAGGCCCCGAGACACAAACCTCGGCCCGTTTCCCTGGCAAACAAAAGTAAGCTACCCCGCTTCTGGATGGCAGATTGCAGGACGCACTTGGTACTATCAAACCAGCCCAACTTGGCACTGGTGCCACCTCTGGTCTGGGAACCATCCTGCGTATCGTGGATTCTAAGGAGCCAGCCGGCCACTCCCAGCCACAGGCCCCCAAACAAAAACAACGGCGCTTTTCCCTGGAAAACAAAACTCGCCTGCCAACATTTTGATGGCAGATTGCAGGAGCCACTTGGTACTATCAAATCAGCCCAACTTGGCACTGGTGCCACCATGGGTCTGGTCACCATCCTGCCTATCGTAGCTTTTCAGGACCTAGCAGGTCACTCCCAGCCATAGGCGCCCAGACACAAAGCTCGGCCCGTTTCCCTGGCAAACAAAAGTAAGCTGTCCCGCTTCTGGATGGCAGATTTCCGGAGCCACTTGGTACTATCAAACCAGCCCGACTTGGCACTGGTGCCACCTCTGGTCTGGGAACCATGCTGCGTATCGTGGATTCTAAGGAGCCAGCCGGCCACTCCCAGCCACAGGCCCCCAAACACAAACAACGGCGCTTTTCCCTGGAAAACAAAACTCGCCTGCCAACATTTTGATGGCAGATTGCAGGAGCCACTTGCTACTATCAAATCAGCCCATCTTGGCACAGGTGCCACCATGGGTCTGGTCACCATCCTGCCTATCGTAGCTGTTCAGGCGCCAGCCGGTCACTCCCAGCCATAGGCCCCCAGAGTAAAACCTCGGCCCGTTTCCCTGGCAAACAAAAGTAAGCTGCCCCGCTTCTGGATGGCAGATTGCAGGAGCCACTTTGCACCATCAAACCAGCCCAACTTGGCACTGGTGCCACCTCTGGTCTGGGAACCATGCTGCGTATCGTGGATTCCAATTAGCAAGCCGGCCACTCCCAGCCACAGGCCTCCAAACACAAACAACGGCGCTTTTCCCTGGAAAACAAAACTCGCCTGCCAACTTTTTGATGGCAGATTGCAGGAGCCACTTGGTACTATCAAACCAGCCCAACTTGGCACTGGTGCCACCATGGGTCTGGTCACCATCCTGCCTATCGTAGCTTTTCAGGACCTAGACGGTCACTCCCAGCCATAGGCCCCGTGACACAAAGCTCGGCCCGTTTCCCTGGCAAACAAAAGTAAGCTGTCCCGCTTCTGGATGGCAGATTGCAGGACGCACTTTGTAGTATCAAACCAGCCCGACTTGGCACTGGTGCCACCTCTGGTCTGGGAACCATCCTGCGTATCGTGGATTCTAAGCAGCCAGCCGGCCACTCCCAGCCACAGGCCCCAAAACACAAACAACGGCGCTTTTCCCTGGAAAACAAAACTCGCCTGCCGACATTTTGATGGCAGATTGCAGGAGCCACTTGGTACTATCAAACCAGCCCAACTTGGCACTGGTGCCACCATGGGTCTGGTCACCATCCTGCCTATCGTAGCTTTTCAGGAGCCAGCCGGTCACTCCAAGCCATAGGCCCCCAGACAAAAACCTCGGCCCGTTTCCCTGGCAAATAAAAATAAGCTGCCCCGCTTCTGGATGGCAGATTGCAGGAGCCACTTTGCACCATCAAACCAGCCCGACTTGGCACTGGTGCCACCTCTGGTCTGGGAACCATCCTGCGTATCGTGGATTCTAATTAGCCAGCCGGCCACTCCCAGCCACAGGCCCCCAAACAAAAACAACGGCGCTTTTCCCTGGAAAACAAAACTCGCCTGCCAAATTTTGATGGCAGATTGCCGGAGCCACTGGGTACTATCAAACCAGCCCAACTTGACACTGGTGCCACCATGGGTCTGGTCACCATCCTGCCTATCGTAGCATTTCAGGAGCCAGCCGGTCACTCCCAGCCATCGGCCCCCAGACAAAACCTTGGCCCGTTTCCCTGGCAAACAAAATAAGTTATCCCGCTACTGGATGGCAGATTGCAGGAGCCACTTTTCACCATCAAACCAGCCCGACTTGGCACTGGTGCCACCTCAGGTCTGGGAACCATGCTGCGTATCGTGGATTCTAAGGAGCCAGCCGGCCACTCCCAGCCACAGGCCCCCAAACACAAACAACGGCGCATTTCCCTGGATAACAAACTCGCCTGCCAACTTTTTGATGGCAGATTGCAGGAGCCACTTGGTACTATCAAACCAGCCCAACTTGGCACTGGTGCCACCATGGGTCTGGTCACCATCCTGCCTATCGTAGCTTTTCAGGAGCCAGCCGGTCACTCCCAGCCATAGGCCCCGAGACACAAACCTCGGCCCGTTTCCCTGGCAAACAAAAGTAAGCTACCCCGCTTCTGGATGGCAGATTGCAGGACGCACTTGGTACTATCAAACCAGCCCAACTTGGCACTGGTGCCACCTTGGGTCTGGGAACCATCCTGCGTATCGTGGATTCTAAGGAGCCAGCCGGTCACTCCCAGCCACAGGCCCCCAAACACAAACCACAGCGCTTTTCCCTGGAAAACAAAACCCGCCTGCCGACATTTTGATGGCAGATTGCAGGAGCCACTTGCTACTATCAAATCAGCCCAACTTGGCACTGGTGCCACCATGGGTCTGGTCACCATCCTGCCTATCGTAGCTTTTCAGGAGCCAGCCGGTCACTCCCAGCCATAGGCCCCCAGACACAAAGCTCGGCCCGTTTCCCTGGCAAACAAAAGTAAGCTGCCCCGCTTCTGGATGGCAGATTTTAGGACGCACTTGGTACTATCAAACCAGCCCGACTTGGCACTGGTGCCACCTCTGGTCTGGGAACCATGGTGCGTATCGTGGATTCTAAGGAGCCAGCCGGCCACTCCCAGCCATAGGCACCCAAACACAAACAACGGCGCTTTTCCCTGGAAAACAAAACTCGCCTGCCAACTTTTTGATGGCAGATTGCAGGAGCCACTTGGTACTATCAAACCAACTCAACTTGGCACTGGTGCCACCATGGGTCTGCTCACCATCCTGCCTATCGTAGCTTTTCAGGAGCCAGACGGTCACTCGCAGCCATAGGCCCCCAGTCACAAACCTCGGCCCGTTTCCCTGGCAAACAAAAGTAAGCTGCCCCGCTTCTGCATGGCAGATTGCAGGAGCTATTTAGTACTATCAAACCAGCCCAACTTGGCACTGGTGCCACCTCAGGTCTGGGAACCATCCTGCGTATCGTGGATTCTAAGGAGCCAGCCGGCCACTCCCAGCCACAGGCCCCCAAACACAAACAACGGCGCTTTTCCCTGGAAAACAAAACTCGCCTGCCAAATTTTGACGGCAGATTGCAGGAGCCACTTGGTACTATCAAATCAGCCCAACTTGGGACTGGTGCCACCATGGGTCTGGTCACCATCCTGCCTATCGTAGCTTTTCAGGAGGCAGCCGGTCACTCCCACCCATAGGCCCCCAGACAAAAACCTCGGCCCGTTTCCCTGGCAAACAAAAGTAAGCTGCCCTGCTTCTGGATGGCAGATTGCAGGAACCACTTGGTACTATCAAACCAGCAAAACTTGGCACTGGTGCCACCTTGGGTCTGGATTCCATGCTGCGTATCGTGGATTCTAAGGAGCCAGCCGGCCACTCCCAGCCACAGGCCCCCAAACACAAACAACGGCGCTTTTCCCTGGGAAACAAAACTCTCCTGCCAACTTTTTGATGGCAGATTGCAGGAGCCACTTGGTACTATCAAACCAGCCCAACTTGGCACTGGTGCCACCTTGGGTCTGGGAACCATCCTGCGTATCGTGGATTCTAAGGAGCCAGCCGGTCACTCCCAGCCATAGGCCCCCAGACACAAACCTCGGCCCGTTTCCCTGGCAAACAAAAGTAAGCTGCCCCGCTTCTGGATGGCAGATTGCAGGACGCACTTGGTAGTATCAAACCAGCCCGACTTGGCACTGGTGCCACCTCTGGTCTGGGAACCATCCTGCGTATCGTGGATTCTAAGCAGCCAGCCAGCCACTCCCAGCCACAGGCCCCCAAACACAAACAACGGCGCTTTTCCCTGGAAAACAAAACTCGCCTGCCAACATTTTGATGGCAGATTGCAGGAGCCACTTGGTACTATCAAATCAGCCCAACTTGGCACTGGTGCCACCATGCGTTTGGTCACCATCCTGCCTATCGTAGCTTTTCAGGAGCCAGACGGTCACTCCCAGCCATAGGCCCCCAGACAAAAACCTCGGCCCGTTTCCCTGGCATACCAAACTAAGCTGCCCCGCTTCTGGATGGCAGATTGCAGGAACAACTTGGTACTATCAAACCAACCCGACTTGGCCCTGGTGCCACCTCTGGTCTGGGAACCATCCTGCGTATCGTGGATTCTAAGGAGCCATCCGTCCACTCCCAGCCACAGGCCCCCAAACACAAACAACGGCGCTTTTCCCTGGAAAACAAAACTCGCCTGTCAACATTTTGATGGCAGATTGCAGGATCCACTTGGTACTATCAAACCAGCCCAACTTGACACTGGTGCCACCATGGGTCTGGTCACCATCCTGCCTATCGTAGCTTTTCAGGAGCCAGCCGGTCACTCCCAGCCATAGGCCCCCAGACAAAAACCTTGGCCCGTTTCCCTGGCAAACAAAAGTAAGTTATCCCGCTTCTGGATGGCAGATTGCAGGAGCCACTTTTCACCATCAAACCAGCCTGACTTGGCACTGGTGCCACCTCTGGTCTGGGAACCATCCTGCGTATCGTGGATTCTAAGGAGCCAGCCGGCCACTCCCAGCCACAGGCCCCCAAACACAAACCACAGCGCTTTTCCCTGGAAAACAAAACTCGCCTGCCAACTTTTTGATGGCAGATTGCAGGAGCTACTTGGTACTATCAAACCAGCCCAACTTGGCACTGGTGCCACCATGGATCTGGTCACCATCCTGCCTATCGTAGCTTTTCAGGACCTAGCCGGTCACTCCAAGCCATAGGCCCCCAGACAAAAACCTCGGCCCGTTTCCCTGGCAAACTAAAGTAAGCTGTCCCGCTTCTGGATGGCAGATTGCAGGAACCACTTGGTACTATCAAACCAGCCCAACTTGGCACTGGTGCCAGCTTGGGTCTGGGAACCATCCTGCGTATCGTGGATTCTAAGGAGCCAGCCGGTCACTCCCAGCCACAGGCCACCAAACACAAACAACGGCGCTTTTCCCTGGAAAACAAAACTCGCCTGCCAACTTTTTGATGGCAGATTGCAGGAGCCACTTGCTACTATCAAATCAGCCCAACTTGGCACTGGCGCCACCATGGGTCTGGTCACCATCCTGCCTATCGTAGCTTTTCAGGAGCCAGCCGGTCCCTCCCTGCCATAGGCCCCCAGAGAAAAACCTCGGCCCGTTTCCCTGGCAAACAAAAGTAAGCTACCCCGCTTCTGGATGGCAGATTGCAGGAGCCACTTTGCACCATCAAACTAGCCCGACTTGGCACTGGTGCCACCTCAGGTCTGGGAACCATCCTGCGTATCGTTCATTGTAAGGAGCCAGCCGGCCACTCCCAGCCACAGGCCCCCAGACACAAACAACGGCGCTTTTCCCTGGAAAACAAAACTCGCCTGCCAACTTTTTGATGGCAGATTGCAGGAGCCACTTGGTACTATCAAATCAGCCCAACTTGGCACTGGTGCCACCATGGGTCTGGTCACCATCCTGCCTATCGTAGCTTTGCAGGAGCCAGCCGGTCACTCGCAGACATAGGCCCCCAGACACAAAACTCGGCGCGTTTCCCTGGGAAACAAAAGTAAGCTGCCCCGCTTCTGGATGGCAGATTGCAGGAGCCACTTTGCACCATCAAACTGGCCCGACTTGGCACTGGTGCGACCTCTGGTCTGGGAACCATCCTGCGTATCGTGGATTCTAAGGAGCCAGCCGGTCACTCCCAGCCACAGGCCCCCAAACACAAACAACGGCACTTTTCCCTGGAAAACAAAACTCGCCTGCCAACATTTTGTTGGCAGATTGCAGGAGCCACTTGGTACTATCAAACCAGCCCAACTTGGCACTGGTGCCACCATGGGTCTGGTCACCCTCCTGCCTATCGTAGCTTTTCAGGAGCCAGCCGGTCACTCCCAGCCATAGGCCCCCAGACAAAAACCTCGGCCCGTTTCCCTGGCAAACAAAAGTAAGTTATCCCGCTTCTGGATGGCAGATTGCAGGAGCCACTTTTCACCATCAAACCAGCCCGACTTGGCACTGGTGCCACCTCTGGTCTGGGAACCATCCTGCGTATCGTGGATTCTAAGGAGCCAGCCGGCCACTCCCAGCCACAGGCCCCCAAACAAAAACAACGGCGCTTTTCCCTGGAAAACAAACTCGCCTGCCAACTTTTTGATGGCAGATTGCAGGAGCCACTTGGTACTATCAAACCAGCCCAACTTGGCACTGGTGCCACCATGGGTCTGGGAACCATCCTGCCTATCGTAGCTTTTCAGGAGCCAGGCGGTCACTCCCAGCCATAGGCCCTGAGACACAAACCTCGGCCCGTTTCCCTGGCAAACAAAAGTAAGCTGCCCCGCTTGTGGATGGCAGATTGCAGGACGCACTTGGTACTATCAAACCAGCCCAACTTGGCACTGGTGCCACCTCTGGTCTGGGAACCATCCGGCGTATCGTGGATTCTAAGGAGCCAGCCGGCCACTCCCAGCCACAGGCCCCCAAACAGAAACAACGGCGCTTTTCCCTGGAAAACAAAACTCGCCTGCCAACTTTTTGATGGCAGATTGCAGGAGCCACTTGGTACTATCAAATCAGCCCAACTTGGCACTGGTGCCACCATGGGTCTGGTCACCATCCTGCCTATCGTAGCTTTTCAGGAGCCAGCCGGTCACTCCCAGCCATAGGCCCCCAGACACAAACCTCGGCCCGTTTCCCTGGCAAACAAAAGTAACCTACCCCGCTTCTGGATGGCAGATTGCAGGAACCACTTTGCACCATCAAACTAGCCCGACTTGGCACTGGTGCCACCTCTGGTCTGGGAACCATGCTGCGTATCGTGGATTCTAAGGAGCCATCCGTCCACTCCCAGACACAGGCCCCCAAACACAAACAACGGCGCTTTTCCCTGGAAAACAAAACTCGCCTGCCAACATTTTGATGGCAGATTGCAGGAGCGACTTGGTACTATCAAACCAGCCCAACTTGACACTGGTGCCACCATGGGTCTGGTCACCATCCTGCCTATCGTAGCTTTTCAGGAGCCAGCCGGTCACTCCCAGCCATAGGCCCCCAGACACAAACCTCGGCCCGTTTCCCTGGCAAACAAAAGTAAGCTGCCCCGCTTCTGGATGGCAGATTGCAGGACGCACTTGGTAGTATCAAACCAGCCCGACTTGGCACTGGTGCCACCTCTGGTCTGGGAACCATCCTGCGTATCGTGGATTCTAAGCAGCCAGCCGGCCACTCCCAGCCACAGGCCCCCAAACACAAACAACGGCGCTTTTCCCTGGAAAACAAAACTCGCCTGCCAACATTTTGATGGCAGATTGCAGGAGCCACTTGGTACTATCAAATCAGCCCAACTTGGCACTGGTGCCACCATGCGTTTGGTCACCATCCTGCCTATCGTAGCTTTTCAGGAGCCAGACGGTCACTCCCAGCCATAGGCCCCCAGACAAAAACCTCGGCCCGTTTCCCTGGCATACCAAACTAAGCTGCCCCGCTTCTGGATGGCAGATTGCAGGAACAACTTGGTACTATCAAACCAACCCGACTTGGCCCTGGTGCCACCTCTGGTCTGGGAACCATCCTGCGTATCGTGGATTCTAAGGAGCCATCCGTCCACTCCCAGCCACAGGCCCCCAAACACAAACAACGGCGCTTTTCCCTGGAAAACAAAACTCGCCTGTCAACATTTTGATGGCAGATTGCAGGAGCCACTTGGTACTATCAAACCAGCCCAACTTGGCACTGGTGCCACCATGGATCTGGTCACCATCCTGCCTATCGTAGCTTTTCAGGACCTAGCCGGTCACTCCAAACCATAGGCGCCCAGACAAAAAGCTCGGCCCGTTTCCCTGGCAAACAAAGTAAGCTGCCCCGCTTCTGGATGGCAGATTGCAGGAACCACTTGGTACTATCAAACCAGACCGACTTGGCACTGGTGCCACCTTGGGTCTGGGAACCATCCTGCGTATCGTGGATTCTAAGGAGCCAGCCGGTCACTCCCAGCCACAGGCCCCCAAACACAAACAACGGCGCTTTTCCCTGGAAAACAAAACTCGCCTGCCAACATTTTGATGGCAGATTGCAGGAGCCACTTGCTACTATCAAATCAGCCCAACTTGGCACTGGTGCCACCATGGGTCTGGTCACCATTCTGCCTATCGTAGCTTTTCAGGAGCCAGCCGGTCCCTCCCTGCCATAGGCCCCCAGAGAAAAACCTCGGCCCGTTTCCCTGGCAAACAAAAGTAAGCTACCCCGCTTCTGGATGGCAGATTGCAGGAGCCACTTTGCACCATCAAACTAGCCCGACTTGGCACTGGTGCCACCTCAGGTCTGGGAACCATCCTGCGTATCGTTCATTCTAAGGAGCCGGCCGGCCACTCCTGCCACAGGCCCCCAGACACAAACAACGGCGCTTTTCCCTGGAAAACAAAACTCGCCTGCCAAATTTTAGATGGCAGATTGCAGGAGCCACTTGGTACTATCAAACCAGCCCAACTTGACATTGGTGCCACCATGGGTCTGGTCACCATCCTGCCTATCGTAGCTTTTCAGGACCTAGACGGTCACTCCCAGCCATAGGCGCCCAGACACAAAGCTCGGCCCGTTTCCCTGGCAAACAAAAGTAAGCTGTCCCGCTTCTGGATGGCAGATTGCAGGACGCACTTGGTAGTATCAAACCAGCCCGACTTGGCGCTGGTGCCACCTCTGGTCTGGGAACCATCCTGCGTATCGTGGATTCTAAGCAGCCAGCCGGCCACTCCCAGCCACAGGCCCCAAAACACAAACAACGGCGCTTTTCCCTGGAAAACAAAACTCGCCTGCCAACATTTTGATGGCAGATTGCAGGAGCCACTTGGTACTATCAAACCAGCCCAACTTGGCACTGCTGCCACCATGGGTCTGGTCACCATCCTGCCTATCGTAGCTTTTCAGGAGCCAGCCGGTCACTCCAAGCCATAGGCCCCCAGACAAAAACCTCGGCCCGTTTCCCTGGCAAATAAAAATAAGCTGCCCCGCTTCTGGATGGCAGATTGCAGGAGCCACTTTGCACCATCAAACCAGCCCGACTTGGCACTGGTGCCACCTCTGGTCTGGGAACCATCCTGCGTATCGTGGATTCTAATTAGCCATCCGTCCACTCCCAGCCACAGGCCCCCAAAAAAAACAACGGCGCTTTTCCCTGGAAAACAAAACTCGCCTGCCAAATTTTGATGGCAGATTGCCGGAGCCACTGGGTACTATCAAACCAGCCCAACTTGACACTGGTGCCACCATGGGTCTGGTCACCATCCTGCCTATCGTAGCATTTCAGGAGCCAGCCGGTCACTCCCAGCCATCGGCCCCCAGACAAAAACCTTGGCCCGTTTCCCTGGCAAACAAAATAAGTTATCCCGCTACTGGATGGCAGATTGCAGGAGCCACTTTTCACCATCAAACCAGCCCGACTTGGCACTGGTGCCACCTCAGGTCTGGGAACCATGCTGCGTATCGTGGATTCTAAGGAGCCAGCCGGCCACTCCCAGCCACAGGCCCCCAAACACAAACAACGGCGCATTTCCCTGGATAACAAACTCGCCTGCCAACTTTTTGATGGCAGATTGCAGGAGCCACTTGGTACTATCAAACCAGCCCAATTTGGCACTGGTGCCACCATGGGTCTGGTCACCATCCTGCCTATCGTAGCTTTTCAGGAGCCAGCCGGTCACTCCCAGCCATAGGCCCCGAGACACAAACCTCGGCCCGTTTCCCTGGCAAACAAAAGTAAGCTACCCCGCTTCTGGATGGCAGATTGCAGGACGCACTTGGTACTATCAAACCAGCCCAACTTGGCACTGGTGCCACCTCTGGTCTGGGAACCATCCTGCGTATCGTGGATTCTAAGGAGCCAGCCGGCCACTCCCAGCCACAGGCCCCCAAACAAAAACAACGGCGCTTTTCCCTGGAAAACAAAACTCGCCTGCCAACATTTTGATGGCAGATTGCAGGAGCCACTTGGTACTATCAAATCAGCCCAACTTGGCACTGGTGCCACCATGGGTCTGGTCACCATCCTGCCTATCGTAGCTTTTCAGGACCTAGCAGGTCACTCCCAGCCATAGGCGCCCAGACACAAAGCTCGGCCCGTTTCCCTGGCAAACAAAAGTAAGCTGTCCCGCTTCTGGATGGCAGATTTCCGGAGCCACTTGGTACTATCAAACCAGCCCGACTTGGCACTGGTGCCACCTCTGGTCTGGGAACCATGCTGCGTATCGTGGATTCTAAGGAGCCAGCCGGCCACTCCCAGCCACAGGCCCCCAAACACAAACAACGGCGCTTTTCCCTGGAAAACAAAACTCGCCTGCCAACATTTTGATGGCAGATTGCAGGAGCCACTTGCTACTATCAAATCAGCCCATCTTGGCACAGGTGCCACCATGGGTCTGGTCACCATCCTGCCTATCGTAGCTGTTCAGGCGCCAGCCGGTCACTCCCAGCCATAGGCCCCCAGAGTAAAACCTCGGCCCGTTTCCCTGGCAAACAAAAGTAAGCTGCCCCGCTTCTGGATGGCAGATTGCAGGAGCCACTTTGCACCATCAAACCAGCCCAACTTGGCACTGGTGCCACCTCTGGTCTGGGAACCATGCTGCGTATCGTGGATTCCAATTAGCAAGCCGGCCACTCCCAGCCACAGGCCTCCAAACACAAACAACGGCGCTTTTCCCTGGAAAACAAAACTCGCCTGCCAACTTTTTGATGGCAGATTGCAGGAGCCACTTGGTACTATCAAACCAGCCCAACTTGGCACTGGTGCCACCATGGGTCTGGTCACCATCCTGCCTATCGTAGCTTTTCAGGACCTAGACGGTCACTCCCAGCCATAGGCCCCGTGACACAAAGCTCGGCCCGTTTCCCTGGCAAACAAAAGTAAGCTGTCCCGCTTCTGGATGGCAGATTGCAGGACGCACTTTGTAGTATCAAACCAGCCCGACTTGGCACTGGTGCCACCTCTGGTCTGGGAACCATCCTGCGTATCGTGGATTCTAAGCAGCCAGCCGGCCACTCCCAGCCACAGGCCCCAAAACACAAACAACGGCGCTTTTCCCTGGAAAACAAAACTCGCCTGCCGACATTTTGATGGCAGATTGCAGGAGCCACTTGGTACTATCAAACCAGCCCAACTTGGCACTGGTGCCACCATGGGTCTGGTCACCATCCTGCCTATCGTAGCTTTTCAGGAGCCAGCCGGTCACTCCAAGCCATAGGCCCCCAGACAAAAACCTCGGCCCGTTTCCCTGGCAAATAAAAATAAGCTGCCCCGCTTCTGGATGGCAGATTGCAGGAGCCACTTTGCACCATCAAACCAGCCCGACTTGGCACTGGTGCCACCTCTGGTCTGGGAACCATCCTGCGTATCGTGGATTCTAATTAGCCAGCCGGCCACTCCCAGCCACAGGCCCCCAAACAAAAACAACGGCGCTTTTCCCTGGAAAACAAAACTCGCCTGCCAAATTTTGATGGCAGATTGCCGGAGCCACTGGGTACTATCAAACCAGCCCAACTTGACACTGGTGCCACCATGGGTCTGGTCACCATCCTGCCTATCGTAGCATTTCAGGAGCCAGCCGGTCACTCCCAGCCATCGGCCCCCAGACAAAACCTTGGCCCGTTTCCCTGGCAAATAAAAATAAGCTGCCCCGCTTCTGGATGGCAGATTGCAGGAGCCACTTTTCACCATCAAACCAGCCCGACTTGGCACTGGTGCCACCTCAGGTCTGGGAACCATGCTGCGTATCGTGGATTCTAAGGAGCCAGCCGGCCACTCCCAGCCACAGGCCCCCAAACACAAACAACGGCGCATTTCCCTGGATAACAAACTCGCCTGCCAACTTTTTGATGGCAGATTGCAGGAGCCACTTGGTACTATCAAACCAGCCCAACTTGGCACTGGTGCCACCATGGGTCTGGTCACCATCCTGCCTATCGTAGCTTTTCAGGAGCCAGCCGGTCACTCCCAGCCATAGGCCCAGAGACACAAACCTCGGCCCGTTTCCCTGGCAAACAAAAGTAAGCTACCCCGCTTCTGGATGGCAGATTGCAGGACGCACTTGGTACTATCAAACCAGCCCAACTTGGCACTGGTGCCACCTTGGGTCTGGGAACCATCCTGCGTATCGTGGATTCTAAGGAGCCAGCCGGTCACTCCCAGCCACAGGCCCCCAAACACAAACCACAGCGCTTTTCCCTGGAAAACAAAACCCGCCTGCCGACATTTTGATGGCAGATTGCAGGAGCCACTTGCTACTATCAAATCAGCCCAACTTGGCACTGGTGCCACCATGGGTCTGGTCACCATCCTGCCTATCGTAGCTTTTCAGGAGCCAGCCGGTCACTCCCAGCCATAGGCCCCCAGACACAAAGCTCGGCCCGTTTCCCTGGCAAACAAAAGTAAGCTGCCCCGCTTCTGGATGGCAGATTTTAGGACGCACTTGGTACTATCAAACCAGCCCGACTTGGCACTGGTGCCACCTCTGGTCTGGGAACCATGGTGCGTATCGTGGATTCTAAGGAGCCAGCCGGCCACTCCCAGCCATAGGCACCCAAACACAAACAACGGCGCTTTTCCCTGGAAAACAAAACTCGCCTGCCAACTTTTTGATGGCAGATTGCAGGAGCCACTTGGTACTATCAAACCAACTCAACTTGGCACTGGTGCCACCATGGGTCTGCTCACCATCCTGCCTATCGTAGCTTTTCAGGAGCCAGACGGTCACTCGCAGCCATAGGCCCCCAGTCACAAACCTCGGCCCGTTTCCCTGGCAAACAAAAGTAAGCTGCCCCGCTTCTGCATGGCAGATTGCAGGAGCTATTTAGTACTATCAAACCAGCCCAACTTGGCACTGGTGCCACCTCAGGTCTGGGAACCATCCTGCGTATCGTGGATTCTAAGGAGCCAGCCGGCCACTCCCAGCCACAGGCCCCCAAACACAAACAACGGCGCTTTTCCCTGGAAAACAAAACTCGCCTGCCAAATTTTGACGGCAGATTGCAGGAGCCACTTGGTACTATCAAATCAGCCCAACTTGGGACTGGTGCCACCATGGGTCTGGTCACCATCCTGCCTATCGTAGCTTTTCAGGAGGCAGCCGGTCACTCCCACCCATAGGCCCCCAGACAAAAACCTCGGCCCGTTTCCCTGGCAAACAAAAGTAAGCTGCCCTGCTTCTGGATGGCAGATTGCAGGAACCACTTGGTACTATCAAACCAGCAAAACTTGGCACTGGTGCCACCTTGGGTCTGGATTCCATGCTGCGTATCGTGGATTCTAAGGAGCCAGCCGGCCACTCCCAGCCACAGGCCCCCAAACACAAACAACGGCGCTTTTCCCTGGGAAACAAAACTCTCCTGCCAACTTTTTGATGGGAGATTGCAGGAGCCACTTGGTTTTATCAAATCAGACCAACTTGGCACTGGTGCCACCATGGGTCTGGTCACCATCCTGCCTATCGTAGCTTTTCAGGAGCCAGCCGGTCACTCCCAGCCATAGGCCCCCAGACACAAACCTCGGCCCGTTTCCCTGGCAAACAAAAGTAAGCTGCCCCGCTTCTGGATGGCAGATTGCAGGAGCCACTTGGTACTATCAAACCAGCCCAACTTGGCACTGGTGCCACCTTGGGTCTGGGAACCATCCTGCGTATCGTGGATTCTAAGGAGCCAGCCGGTCACTCCCAGCCACAGGCCCCCAAACACAAACCACAGCGCTTTTCCCTGGAAAACAAAACCCGCCTGCCGACATTTTGATGGCAGATTGCAGGAGCCACTTGCTGCTATCAAATCAGCCCAACTTGGCACTGGTGCCACCATGGGTCTGGTCACCATCCTGCCTATCGTAGCTTTTCAGGAGCCAGCCGGTCACTCCCAGTCATAGGCCCCCAGACACAAAGCTCGGCCCGTTTCCCTGGCAAACAAAAGTAAGCTGCCCGGCTTCTGGATGGCAGATTGTAGGACGCACTTGGTACTATCAAACCAGCCCGACTTGGCACTGGTGCCACCTCTGGTCTGGGAACTATGGTGCGTATCGTGGATTCTAAGGAGCCAGCCGGCCACTCCCAGCCATAGGCACCCAAACACAAACAACGGCGCTTTTCCCTGGAAAACAAAACTCGCCTGCCAACTTTTTGATGGCAGATTGCAGGAGCCACTTGGTACTATCAAACCAGCTCAACTTGGCACTGGTGCCACCATGGGTCTGCTCACCATCCTGCCTATCGTAGCTTTTCAGGAGCCAGACGGTCACTCGCAGCCATAGGCCCCCAGACAAAAACCTCGGCCCGTTTCCCTGGCAAACAAAATTAAGCTGCCCCGCTTCTGCATGTCAGATTGCAGGAGCTATTTAGTAGTATCAAACCAGCCCGACTTGGCACTGGTGCCACCTCAGGTCTGGGAACCATCCTGCGTATCGTGGATTCTAAGGAGCCAGCCGGCCATTCCCAGCCACAGGCCCCCAAACACAAACAACGGCGCTTTTCCCTGGAAAACAAAACTCGCCTGCCAAATTTTGACGGCAGATTGCAGGAGCCACTTGGTACTATCAAACCAGCCCAACTTGGCACTGGTGCCACCATGGGTCTGGTCACCATCCTGCCTATCGTAGCTTTTCAGGAGCCAGCCGGTCACTCCCAGCCATAGGCCCCCAGACACAAAGCTCGGCCCGTTTCCCTGGCAAACAAAAGTAAGCTGCCCCGCTTCTGGATGGCAGATTTTAGGACGCACTTGGTACTATCAAACCAGCCCGACTTGGCACTGGTGCCACCTCTGGTCTGGGAACCATGGTGCGTATCGTGGATTCTAAGGAGCCAGCCGGCCACTCCCAGCCATAGGCACCCAAACACAAACAACGGCGCTTTTCCCTGGAAAACAAAACTCGCCTGCCAACTTTTTGATGGCAGATTGCAGGAGCCACTTGGTACTATCAAACCAACTCAACTTGGCACTGGTGCCACCATGGGTCTGCTCACCATCCTGCCTATCGTAGCTTTTCAGGAGACAGACGGTCACTCGCAGCCATAGGCCCCCAGTCACAAACCTCGGCCCGTTTCCCTGGCAAACAAAAGTAAGCTGCCCCGCTTCTGCATGGCAGATTGCAGGAGCTATTTAGTACTATCAAACCAGCCCAACTTGGCACTGGTGCCACCTCAGGTCTGGGAACCATCCTGCGTATCGTGGATTCTAAGGAGCCAGCCGGCCACTCCCAGCCACAGGCCCCCAAACACAAACAACGGCGCTTTTCCCTGGAAAACAAAACTCGCCTGCCAAATTTTGACGGCAGATTGCAGGAGCCACTTGGTACTATCAAACCAGCCCAACTTGGGACTGGTGCCACCATGGGTCTGGTCACCATCCTGCCTATCGTAGCTTTTCAGGAGCCAGCCGGTCACTCCAAGCCATAGGCCCCCAGACAAAAACCTCGGCCCGTTTCCCTGGCAAATAAAAATAAGCTGCCCCGCTTCTGGATGGCAGATTGCAGGAGCCACTTTGCACCATCAAACCAGCCCGACTTGGCACTGGTGCCACCTCTGGTCTGGGAACCATCCTGCGTATCGTGGATTCTAATTAGCCAGCCGGCCACTCCCAGCCACAGGCCCCCAAACAAAAACAACGGCGCTTTTCCCTGGAAAACAAAACTCGCCTGCCAAATTTTGATGGCAGATTGCCGGAGCCACTGGGTACTATCAAACCAGCCCAACTTGACACTGGTGCCACCATGGGTCTGGTCACCATCCTGCCTATCGTAGCATTTCAGGAGCCAGCCGGTCACTCCCAGCCATCGGCCCCCAGACAAAACCTTGGCCCGTTTCCCTGGCAAATAAAAATAAGCTGCCCCGCTTCTGGATGGCAGATTGCAGGAGCCACTTTTCACCATCAAACCAGCCCGACTTGGCACTGGTGCCACCTCAGGTCTGGGAACCATGCTGCGTATCGTGGATTCTAAGGAGCCAGCCGGCCACTCCCAGCCACAGGCCCCCAAACACAAACAACGGCGCATTTCCCTGGATAACAAACTCGCCTGCCAACTTTTTGATGGCAGATTGCAGGAGCCACTTGGTACTATCAAACCAGCCCAACTTGGCACTGGTGCCACCATGGGTCTGGTCACCATCCTGCCTATCGTAGCTTTTCAGGAGCCAGCCGGTCACTCCCAGCCATAGGCCCAGAGACACAAACCTCGGCCCGTTTCCCTGGCAAACAAAAGTAAGCTACCCCGCTTCTGGATGGCAGATTGCAGGACGCACTTGGTACTATCAAACCAGCCCAACTTGGCACTGGTGCCACCTTGGGTCTGGGAACCATCCTGCGTATCGTGGATTCTAAGGAGCCAGCCGGTCACTCCCAGCCACAGGCCCCCAAACACAAACCACAGCGCTTTTCCCTGGAAAACAAAACCCGCCTGCCGACATTTTGATGGCAGATTGCAGGAGCCACTTGCTACTATCAAATCAGCCCAACTTGGCACTGGTGCCACCATGGGTCTGGTCACCATCCTGCCTATCGTAGCTTTTCAGGAGCCAGCCGGTCACTCCCAGCCATAGGCCCCCAGACACAAAGCTCGGCCCGTTTCCCTGGCAAACAAAAGTAAGCTGCCCCGCTTCTGGATGGCAGATTTTAGGACGCACTTGGTACTATCAAACCAGCCCGACTTGGCACTGGTGCCACCTCTGGTCTGGGAACCATGGTGCGTATCGTGGATTCTAAGGAGCCAGCCGGCCACTCCCAGCCATAGGCACCCAAACACAAACAACGGCGCTTTTCCCTGGAAAACAAAACTCGCCTGCCAACTTTTTGATGGCAGATTGCAGGAGCCACTTGGTACTATCAAACCAACTCAACTTGGCACTGGTGCCACCATGGGTCTGCTCACCATCCTGCCTATCGTAGCTTTTCAGGAGCCAGACGGTCACTCGCAGCCATAGGCCCCCAGTCACAAACCTCGGCCCGTTTCCCTGGCAAACAAAAGTAAGCTGCCCCGCTTCTGCATGGCAGATTGCAGGAGCTATTTAGTACTATCAAACCAGCCCAACTTGGCACTGGTGCCACCTCAGGTCTGGGAACCATCCTGCGTATCGTGGATTCTAAGGAGCCAGCCGGCCACTCCCAGCCACAGGCCCCCAAACACAAACAACGGCGCTTTTCCCTGGAAAACAAAACTCGCCTGCCAAATTTTGACGGCAGATTGCAGGAGCCACTTGGTACTATCAAATCAGCCCAACTTGGGACTGGTGCCACCATGGGTCTGGTCACCATCCTGCCTATCGTAGCTTTTCAGGAGGCAGCCGGTCACTCCCACCCATAGGCCCCCAGACAAAAACCTCGGCCCGTTTCCCTGGCAAACAAAAGTAAGCTGCCCTGCTTCTGGATGGCAGATTGCAGGAACCACTTGGTACTATCAAACCAGCAAAACTTGGCACTGGTGCCACCTTGGGTCTGGATTCCATGCTGCGTATCGTGGATTCTAAGGAGCCAGCCGGCCACTCCCAGCCACAGGCCCCCAAACACAAACAACGGCGCTTTTCCCTGGGAAACAAAACTCTCCTGCCAACTTTTTGATGGGAGATTGCAGGAGCCACTTGGTTTTATCAAATCAGACCAACTTGGCACTGGTGCCACCATGGGTCTGGTCACCATCCTGCCTATCGTAGCTTTTCAGGAGCCAGCCGGTCACTCCCAGCCATAGGCCCCCAGACACAAACCTCGGCCCGTTTCCCTGGCAAACAAAAGTAAGCTGCCCCGCTTCTGGATGGCAGATTGCAGGAGCCACTTGGTACTATCAAACCAGCCCAACTTGGCACTGGTGCCACCTTGGGTCTGGGAACCATCCTGCGTATCGTGGATTCTAAGGAGCCAGCCGGTCACTCCCAGCCACAGGCCCCCAAACACAAACCACAGCGCTTTTCCCTGGAAAACAAAACCCGCCTGCCGACATTTTGATGGCAGATTGCAGGAGCCACTTGCTGCTATCAAATCAGCCCAACTTGGCACTGGTGCCACCATGGGTCTGGTCACCATCCTGCCTATCGTAGCTTTTCAGGAGCCAGCCGGTCACTCCCAGTCATAGGCCCCCAGACACAAAGCTCGGCCCGTTTCCCTGGCAAACAAAAGTAAGCTGCCCGGCTTCTGGATGGCAGATTGTAGGACGCACTTGGTACTATCAAACCAGCCCGACTTGGCACTGGTGCCACCTCTGGTCTGGGAACTATGGTGCGTATCGTGGATTCTAAGGAGCCAGCCGGCCACTCCCAGCCATAGGCACCCAAACACAAACAACGGCGCTTTTCCCTGGAAAACAAAACTCGCCTGCCAACTTTTTGATGGCAGATTGCAGGAGCCACTTGGTACTATCAAACCAGCTCAACTTGGCACTGGTGCCACCATGGGTCTGCTCACCATCCTGCCTATCGTAGCTTTTCAGGAGCCAGACGGTCACTCGCAGCCATAGGCCCCCAGACAAAAACCTCGGCCCGTTTCCCTGGCAAACAAAATTAAGCTGCCCCGCTTCTGCATGTCAGATTGCAGGAGCTATTTAGTAGTATCAAACCAGCCCGACTTGGCACTGGTGCCACCTCAGGTCTGGGAACCATCCTGCGTATCGTGGATTCTAAGGAGCCAGCCGGCCATTCCCAGCCACAGGCCCCCAAACACAAACAACGGCGCTTTTCCCTGGAAAACAAAACTCGCCTGCCAAATTTTGACGGCAGATTGCAGGAGCCACTTGGTACTATCAAACCAGCCCAACTTGGCACTGGTGCCACCATGGGTCTGGTCACCATCCTGCCTATCGTAGCTTTTCAGGAGCCAGCCGGTCACTCCCAGCCATAGGCCCCCAGACACAAACCTCGGCCCGTTTCCCTGGCAAACAAAAGTAAGCTGCCCCGCTTCTGGATGGCAGATTTTAGGACGCACTTGGTACTATCAAACCAGCCCGACTTGGCACTGGTGCCACCTCTGGTCTGGGAACCATGGTGCGTATCGTGGATTCTAAGGAGCCAGCCGGCCACTCCCAGCCATAGGCACCCAAACACAAACAACGGCGCTTTTCCCTGGAAAACAAAACTCGCCTGCCAACTTTTTGATGGCAGATTGCAGGAGCCACTTGGTACTATCAAACCAACTCAACTTGGCACTGGTGCCACCATGGGTCTGCTCACCATCCTGCCTATCGTAGCTTTTCAGGAGCCAGACGGTCACTCCCAGCCATAGGCCCCCAGTCACAAACCTCGGCCCGTTTCCCTGGCAAACAAAAGTAAGCTGCCCCGCTTCTGCATGGCAGATTGCAGGAGCTATTTAGTACTATCAAACCAGCCCAACTTGGCACTGGTGCCACCTCAGGTCTGGGAACCATCCTGCGTATCGTGGATTCTAAGGAGCCAGCCGGCCACTCCCAGCCACAGGCCCCCAAACACAAACAACGGCGCTTTTCCCTGGAAAACAAAACTCGCCTGCCAAATTTTGACGGCAGATTGCAGGAGCCACTTGGTACTATCAAATCAGCCCAACTTGGGACTGGTGCCACCATGGGTCTGGTCACCATCCTGCCTATCGTAGCTTTTCAGGAGGCAGCCGGTCACTCCCACCCATAGGCCCCCAGACAAAAACCTCGGCCCGTTTCCCTGGCAAACAAAAGTAAGCTGCCCTGCTTCTGGATGGCAGATTGCAGGAACCACTTGGTACTATCAAACCAGCAAAACTTGGCACTGGTGCCACCTTGGGTCTGGATTCCATGCTGCGTATCGTGGATTCTAAGGAGCCAGCCGGCCACTCCCAGCCACAGGCCCCCAAACACAAACAACGGCGCTTTTCCCTGGGAAACAAAACTCTCCTGCCAACTTTTTGATGGGAGATTGCAGGAGCCACTTGGTTTTATCAAATCAGACCAACTTGGCACTGGTGCCACCATGGGTCTGGTCACCATCCTGCCTATCGTAGCTTTTCAGGAGCCAGCCGGTCACTCCCAGCCATAGGCCCCCAGACACAAACCTCGGCCCGTTTCCCTGGCAAACAAAAGTAAGCTGCCCCGCTTCTGGATGGCAGATTGCAGGAGCCACTTGGTACTATCAAACCAGCCCAACTTGGCACTGGTGCCACCTTGGGTCTGGGAACCATCCTGCGTATCGTGGATTCTAAGGAGCCAGCCGGTCACTCCCAGCCACAGGCCCCCAAACACAAACCACAGCGCTTTTCCCTGGAAAACAAAACCCGCCTGCCGACATTTTGATGGCAGATTGCAGGAGCCACTTGCTGCTATCAAATCAGCCCAACTTGGCACTGGTGCCACCATGGGTCTGGTCACCATCCTGCCTATCGTAGCTTTTCAGGAGCCAGCCGGTCACTCCCAGTCATAGGCCCCCAGACACAAAGCTCGGCCCGTTTCCCTGGCAAACAAAAGTAAGCTGCCCGGCTTCTGGATGGCAGATTGTAGGACGCACTTGGTACTATCAAACCAGCCCGACTTGGCACTGGTGCCACCTCTGGTCTGGGAACTATGGTGCGTATCGTGGATTCTAAGGAGCCAGCCGGCCACTCCCAGCCATAGGCACCCAAACACAAACAACGGCGCTTTTCCCTGGAAAACAAAACTCGCCTGCCAACTTTTTGATGGCAGATTGCAGGAGCCACTTGGTACTATCAAACCAGCTCAACTTGGCACTGGTGCCACCATGGGTCTGCTCACCATCCTGCCTATCGTAGCTTTTCAGGAGCCAGACGGTCACTCGCAGCCATAGGCCCCCAGACAAAAACCTCGGCCCGTTTCCCTGGCAAACAAAATTAAGCTGCCCCGCTTCTGCATGTCAGATTGCAGGAGCTATTTAGTAGTATCAAACCAGCCCGACTTGGCACTGGTGCCACCTCAGGTCTGGGAACCATCCTGCGTATCGTGGATTCTAAGGAGCCAGCCGGCCATTCCCAGCCACAGGCCCCCAAACACAAACAACGGCGCTTTTCCCTGGAAAACAAAACTCGCCTGCCAAATTTTGACGGCAGATTGCAGGAGCCACTTGGTACTATCAAACCAGCCCAACTTGGCACTGGTGCCACCATGGGTCTGGTCACCATCCTGCCTATCGTAGCTTTTCAGGAGCCAGCCGGTCACTCCCAGCCATAGGCCCCCAGACAAAAACCTCGGCCCGTTTCCCTGGCAAACAAAAGTAAGCTGCCCCGCTTCTGGATGGCAGATTGCAGGAACCACTTGGTACTATCAAACCAGCAAAACTTGGCACTGGTGCCACCTTGGGTCTGGATACCATGCTGCGTATCGTGGATTCTAAGGAGCCAGCCGGCCACTCCCAGCCACAGGCCCCCAAACACAAACAACGGCGCTTTTCCCTGGAAAACAAAACTCTCCTGCCAACTTTTTGATGGGAGATTGCAGGAGCCACTTGGTTTTATCAAATCAGACCAACTTGGCATTGGTGCCACCATGGGTCTGGTCACCATCCTGCCTATCGTAGCTTTTCAGGAGCCAGCCGGTCACTCCCAGCCATAGGCCCCCAGACACAAACCTCGGCCCGTTTCCCTGACAAACAAAAGTAAGTTATCCCGCTTCTGGATGGCAGATTCCAGGAGCCACTTGGTACTATCAAACCAGCCCGACTTGGCACTGGTGCCACCATGGGTCTGGTCACCATCCTGCGTATCGTGGATTCTAATTAGCCATCCGTCCACTCCCAGCCACAGGCCCCCAAACAAAAACAACGGCGCTTTTCCCTGGAAAACAAAACTCGTCTGCTAAATTTTTGATGGCAGATTGCCAGAGCCACTTGGTACTATCAAACCAGCCCAACTTGGCACTTGTGCCACCATGGGTCTGGTCACCATCCTGCCTACCTTAGCTTTTCAGGACCTAGCCGGTCACTCCCAGCCATAGGCCCCCAGACAAAAACCTCGGCCCGTTTCCCTGGCAAACAAAAGTAAGCTGCCCTGCTTCTGGATGGCAGATTGCAGGAACCACTTGGTACTATCAAACCAGCAAAACTTGGCACTGGTGCCACCTTGGGTCTGGATACCATGCTGCGTATCGTGGATTCTAAGGAGCCAGCCGGCCACTCCCAGCCACAGGCCCCCAAACACAAAAAACGGCGCTTTTCCCTGGAAAACAAAACTCTCCTGCCAATTTTTGATGGCAGATTGCAGGAGCCACTTGGTTTTATCAAATCAGCCCAACTTGGCACTGGTGCCACCATGGGTCTGGTCACCATCCTGCCTATCGTAGCTTTTCAGGAGCCAGCCGGTCACTCGCAGCCATAGGCCCCCAGACAAAAAGCTCGACCCGTTTCCCTGGCAAACAAAAGTAAGCTACCCCGCTTCTGGATGGCAGATTGCAGGAGCCACTTTGCACCATCAAACTAGCCCGTCTTGGCACTGGTGCCACCTCTGGTCTGGGAACCATCCTGCGTATCGTGGATTTTAAGGAGCCAGTCGGCCACTCCCAGCCATACGCCTCCAAACACAAACAACGGTCCGTTTCCCTGGCAAAGAAAAGTAAGCTGCCCCGCTTCTGGATGTCAGATTGCAGGAACCACTTGTTGCCAAGTTGGGGTGGTTTGATAGTACCAAGTGGCTCCTGCAATCTTCCATCAAAAAGTTGGCAAGCGAGTTTTGTTTTCCAGGGAAAAGCGCCGTTGTTTGTGTTTGGGGGCCTGTGGCTGGGAGTGGCCAGCTGTCTCCTTAGAATCCACGATACGCAGGATGGGTCCCAGACCAGAGGTGGCACCAGTTCCAAGTTGGGCTGGTTTGATAGTACCAAGTGGCTCCTGCAATCTGCCATCCAGAAGCGGGGCAGCTTACTTTTGTTTGCCAGGGAAACGGGCCGAGGTTTGTGTTTGGGGGCCTATGGCTGGGAGTGACCGGCTGGCTCCTGGAAAGCTACAATAGGCAGGATGGTGACCAGACCCATGGTGGCACCAGTGCCAAGTTGGGCTGGTTTGATAGTACCAAGTGGCTCCGGCAATCTGCCATCAAAAATTTGGCAGGCGAGTTTTGTTTTCCAGGGAAAAGCACCGTTGTGTGTGTTTTGGGGCCTGTGGCTGGGAGTGGCCAGCTGTCTCCTTAGAATCCACGATACGCAGGATGGTTCCCAGACCCAAGGTGGCACCAGTGCCAAGTCGGGCTAGTTTGATGGTGAAAAGTGGCTCCTGCAATCTGCCATCCAGAAGCGGGGCAGCTTACTTTTGTTTGCCAGGGAAACGGGCCGGGATTTCTGTCTCGGGGCCTATGGCTGGGAGTGACCGGCTGGCTCCTGAAAAGCTACGATAGGCAGGATGGTGACCAGACCCATGGTGGCACCAGTGCCAAGTTGGGCTGGTTTGATAGTACCAAGTGGCTCCTGCAATCTGCCATCAAAAAGTTGGCAGGCGAGTTTTGTTTTCCAGGGAAAAGCGCCATTGTTTGTGTTTGGGGACCTGTGGTTGGGAGTGCCCGGCTGGCTCCTTAGAAACCACGATACGCAGCATGGTTACCAGACAAGAGGTGCCACCAGTGCCAAGTTGTGCTGGTTTGATACTGCCAAGTGGTTCCTGCAATCTGCCATCCAGAAACGGGGCAGCTTACTTTTGTTTGCCACGGAAACGGGCCGTTGTTTGTGTTTGGGGGCCTGTGGCTGGGAGTGGCCGACTGGCTCCTTAGAATCTACGATACGCAGGATGGGTCCCAGACCAGAGGTGGCACCAGTGCCAAGTCGGGCTGGTTTGATAGTACCAAGTGGCTCCTGCAATCTGCCATCCAGAAGCGGGGCAGCTTACTTTTGTTTGCCAGGGAAACGGGCCGAGGTTTGTGACTGGGGACCTATGGCTGGGAGTGACCGGCTGGCTCCTGAAAAGTTACGATAGGCAGGATTGTGACCAGACCCATGGTGGCACAAGTGCCAAGTTGGGCTGGTTTGATAGTACCAAGTGGCTCCTGTAATCTGCCATCAAATATTTGGTAGGCGAGTTTTGTTTTCCAGGGAAAAGCGCCGTTGTTTGTGTTTGGGGGCCTGTGGTAGGGAGTGGCCGGCTGGCTAATTAGAATCCACGATACGCAGGATGGTTCCCAGACCAGAGGTGGCACCAGTGCCAAGACGGGCTAGTTTGATGGTGCAAAGTGGCTCCTGCAATCTGCCATCCAGAAGCGGGGTAGCTTACTTTTGTTTGCCAGGGAAACGGGCCGAGCTTTTTGTCTGGGGGCCTATGGCTGGGAGTGACCGGCTGGCTCCTGAAAAGCTAAGATAGGCAGGATGGTGACCAGACCCATGGTGGCACCAGTGCCAAGTTGGGCTGATTTGATAAAACCAAGTGGCTCCTGCAATCTGCCATCAAAAAGTTGGCAGGAGAGTTTTGTTTTCCAGGGAAAAGCGCCGTTGTTTGTGTTTGGGGGCCTGTGGCTGGGAGTGGCCGGCTGGCTCCTTAGAATCCACGATACGCAGCATGGTATCCAGACCCAAGGTGGCACCAGTGCCAAGTTTTGCTGGTTTGATAGTACCAAGTGGTTCCTGCAATCTGCCATCCAGAAGCAGGGCAGCTTACTTTTGTTTGCCAGGGAAACGGGCCGAGGTTTTTGTCTGGGGGCCTATGGCTGGGAGTGACCGGCTGGCTCCTGAAAAGCTACGATAGGCAGGATGGTGACCAGACCCATGGTGGCACCAGTCCCAAGTTGGGCTGATTTGATAGTACCAAGTGGCTCCTGCAATCTGCCGTCAAAATTTGGCAGGCGAGTTTTTATTTTCCAGGGAAAAGCGCCGTTGTTTGTGTTTGGGGGCCTGTGGCTGGGAGTGGCCGGCTGGCTGCTTAGAATCCACGATACGCAGGATGGTTCCCAGACCCAAGGTGGCACCAATGCCAAGTCGGGCTAGTATGATTGTGCAAAGTGGCTCCTGCAATCTGCCATCCAGAAGCGGGGCAGCTTACTTTTGTTTGCCAGGGAAACGGTCCGAGCTTTGTGTCTCGGGGCCTATGGCTGGGAGTGACCGGCTGGCTCCTGAAAAGCTACGATAGGCAGGATGGTGACCAGACCCATGGTGGCACCAGTGCCAAGTTGGGCTGGTTTGATAGTACCAAGTGGCTCCTGCAATCTGCCATCAAAATGTCGGCAGGCGAGTTTTGTTTTCCAGGGAAAAGCGCCGTTGTTTGTGTTTGGGGGACTGTGGCTGGGAGTGGCCGGCTGGCTCCTTAGAATCCACGATACGCAGGATGGTTCCCAGACCTGAGGTGGCACCAGTGCCAAGTCGGGCTGGTTTTATAGTACCAAGTGCGTCCTGCAATCTGCCATCCAGAAGCGGGGCAGCTTACTTTTGTTTGCCAGGGAAACGGGCCGAGCTTTGTGTCAGGGGGCCTATGGCTGGGAGTGACCGGCTGGCTCCTGAAAAGCTACGATAGGCAGGATGGTGACCAGACCCATGGTGGCACCAGTGCCATGTTCGGCTGATTTCATAGTACCAAGTGGCTCCTGCAATCTGCCATCAAAAAGTCGGCAGGCGAGTTTTGTTTTCCAGGGAAAAGCGCCGTTGTTTTTGTCTGCGGGCCTGTGGCTGGAGTGGCCGGCTGGCTCCTTAGAATCCACGATACGCAGGATGGTTCCCAGACCCAAGGTGGCACCAGTGCCAAGTTGGGCTGGTTTGATAGTACCAAGTGGTTCCTGCAATCTGCCATCAAAAAGTTGGCAGGCGAGTTTTGTTTTCCAGGGAAAAGCGTCGTTGTTTGTGTTTGGGGGCCTGTGGCTGGGAGTGGCCGGCTGGCTCCTTAGAATCCACGATACGCAGGATGGTTCCCAGACCCAAGGTGGCACCAGTCCCAAGTTGGGCTGATTTGATAGTACCAAGTGGCTCCTGCAATCTGCCGTCAAAATTTGGCAGGCGAGTTTTTATTTTCCAGGGAAAAGCGCCGTTGTTTGTGTTTGGGGGCCTGTGGCTGGGAGTGGCCGGCTGGCTGCTTAGAATCCACGATACGCAGGATGGTTCCCAGACCCAAGGTGGCACCAATGCCAAGTCGGGCTAGTATGATGGTGCAAAGTGGCTCCTGCAATCTGCCATCCAGAAGCGGGGCAGCTTACTTTTGTTTGCCAGGGAAACGGGCCGAGCTTTGTGTCAGGGGGCCTATGGCTGGGAGTGACCGGCTGGCTCCTGAAAAGCTACGATAGGCAGGATGGTGACCAGACCCATGGTGGCACCAGTGCCATGTTCGGCTGATTTCATAGTACCAAGTGGCTCCTGCAATCTGCCATCAAAAAGTCGGCAGGCGAGTTTTGTTTTCCAGGGAAAAGCGCCGTTGTTTTTGTCTGCGGGCCTGTGGCTGGAGTGGCCGGCTGGCTCCTTAGAATCCACGATACGCAGGATGGTTCCCAGACCCAAGGTGGCACCAGTGCCAAGTTGGGCTGGTTTGATAGTACCAAGTGGTTCCTGCAATCTGCCATCAAAAAGTTGGCAGGCGAGTTTTGTTTTCCAGGGAAAAGCGTCGTTGTTTGTGTTTGGGGGCCTGTGGCTGGGAGTGGCCGGCTGGCTCCTTAGAATCCACGATACGCAGGATGGTTCCCAGACCCAAGGTGGCACCAGTCCCAGGTTGGGCTGATTTGATAGTACCAAGTGGCTCCTGCAATCTGCCGTCAAAATTTGGCAGGCGAGTTTTTATTTTCCAGGGAAAAGCGCCGTTGTTTGTGTTTGGGGGCCTGTGGCTGGGAGTGGCCGGCTGGCTGCTTAGAATCCACGATACGCAGGATGGTTCCCAGACCCAAGGTGGCACCAATGCCAAGTCGGGCTAGTATGATGGTGCAAAGTGGCTCCTGCAATCTGCCATCCAGAAGCGGGGCAGCTTACTTTTGTTTGCAAGGGAAACGGTCCGAGTTTTGTGTCTCGGGGCCTATGGCTGGGAGTGACCGGCTGGCTCCTGAAAAGCTACGATACGCAGGATGGTTCCCAGACCCAAGGTGGCACCAGTGCCAAGTTGGGCTGGTTTGATAGTACCAAGTGGTTCCTGCAATCTGCCATCAAAAAGTTGGCAGGCGAGTTTTGTTTTCCAGGGAAAAGCGTCGTTGTTTGTGTTTGGGGGCCTGTGGCTGGGAGTGGCCGGCTGGCTCCTTAGAATCCACGATACGCAGGATGGTTCCCAGACCCAAGGTGGCACCAGTCCCAAGTTGGGCTGATTTGATAGTACCAAGTGGCTCCTGCAATCTGCCGTCAAAATTTGGCAGGCGAGTTTTTATTTTCCAGGGAAAAGCGCCGTTGTTTGTGTTTGGGGGCCTGTGGCTGGGAGTGGCCGGCTGGCTGCTTAGAATCCACGATACGCAGGATGGTTCCCAGACCCAAGGTGGCACCAATGCCAAGTCGGGCTAGTATGATGGTGCAAAGTGGCTCCTGCAATCTGCCATCCAGAAGCGGGGCAGCTTACTTTTGTTTGCAAGGGAAACGGTCCGAGTTTTGTGTCTCGGGGCCTATGGCTGGGAGTGACCGGCTGGCTCCTGAAAAGCTACGATAGGCAGGATGGTGACCAGACCCATGGTGGCACCAGTGCCAAGTTGGGCTGGTTTGATAGTACCAAGTGGCTCCTGCAATCTGCCATCAAAATGTCGGCAGGCGAGTTTTGTTTTCCAGGGAAAAGCGCCGTTGTTTGTGTTTGGGGGCCTGTGGCTGGGAGTGGCCGGCTGGCTCCTTAGAATCCACGATACGCAGGATGGTTCCCAGACCTGAGGTGGCACCAGTGCCAAGTCGGGCTGGTTTTATAGTACCAAGTGCGTCCTGCAATCTGCCATCCAGAAGCGGGGCAGCTTACTTTTGTTTGCCAGGGAAACGGGCCGAGCTTTGTGTCAGGGGGCCTATGGCTGGGAGTGACCGGCTGGCTCCTGAAAAGCTACGATAGGCAGGATGGTGACCAGACCCATGGTGGCACCAGTGCCATGTTCGGCTGATTTCATAGTACCAAGTGGCTCCTGCAATCTGCCATCAAAAAGTCGGCAGGCGAGTTTTGTTTTCCAGGGAAAAGCGCCGTTGTTTTTGTCTGCGGGCCTGTGGCTGGAGTGGCCGGCTGGCTCCTTAGAATCCACGATACGCAGGATGGTTCCCAGACCCAAGGTGGCACCAGTGCCAAGTTGGGCTGGTTTGATAGTACCAAGTGGTTCCTGCAATCTGCCATCAAAAAGTTGGCAGGCGAGTTTTGTTTTCCAGGGAAAAGCGTCGTTGTTTGTGTTTGGGGGCCTGTGGCTGGGAGTGGCCGGCTGGCTCCTTAGAATCCACGATACGCAGGATGGTTCCCAGACCCAAGGTGGCACCAGTCCCAAGTTGGGCTGATTTGATAGTACCAAGTGGCTCCTGCAATCTGCCGTCAAAATTTGGCAGGCGAGTTTTTATTTTCCAGGGAAAAGCGCCGTTGTTTGTGTTTGGGGGCCTGTGGCTGGGAGTGGCCGGCTGGCTGCTTAGAATCCACGATACGCAGGATGGTTCCCAGACCCAAGGTGGCACCAATGCCAAGTCGGGCTAGTATGATGGTGCAAAGTGGCTCCTGCAATCTGCCATCCAGAAGCGGGGCAGCTTACTTTTGTTTGCAAGGGAAACGGTCCGAGTTTTGTGTCTCGGGGCCTATGGCTGGGAGTGACCGGCTGGCTCCTGAAAAGCTACGATAGGCAGGATGGTGACCAGACCCATGGTGGCACCAGTGCCAAGTTGGGCTGGTTTGATAGTACCAAGTGGCTCCTGCAATCTGCCATCAAAATGTCGGCAGGCGAGTTTTGTTTTCCAGGGAAAAGCGCCGTTGTTTGTGTTTGGGGGCCTGTGGCTGGGAGTGGCCGGCTGGCTCCTTAGAATCCACGATACGCAGGATGGTTCCCAGACCTGAGGTGGCACCAGTGCCAAGTCGGGCTGGTTTTATAGTACCAAGTGCGTCCTGCAATCTTCCATCCAGAAGCGGGGCAGCTTACTTTTGTTTGCCAGGGAAACGGGCCGAGCTTTGTGTCAGGGGGCCTATGGCTGGGAGTGACCGGCTGGCTCCTGAAAAGCTACGATAGGCAGGATGGTGACCAGACCCATGGTGGCACCAGTGCCATGTTCGGCTGATTTCATAGTACCAAGTGGCTCCTGCAATCTGCCATCAAATAGTCGGCAGGCGAGTTTTGTTTTCCAGGGAAAAGCGCCGTTGTTTTTGTCTGCGGGCCTGTGGCTGGAGTGGCCGGCTGGCTCCTTAGAATCCACGATACGCAGCATGGTTCCCAGACCCAAGGTGGCACCAGTGCCAAGTCGGGCTGGTTTGATAGTACCAAGTGGTTCCTGCAATCTGCCATCAAAAAGTTGGCAGGCGAGTTTTGTTTTCCAGGGAAAAGCGTCGTTGTTTGTGTTTGGGGGCCTGTGGCTGGGAGTGGCCGGCTGGCTCCTTAGAATCCACGATACGCAGGATGGTTCCCAGACCCAAGGTGGCACCAGTCCCAAGTTGGGCTGGTTTGATAGTAGCAAGTGTTTCCTGCAATCTGCCATCCAGAAGCGGGGCAGCTTACTTTTGTTTGCCAGGGAAACGGGCCGAGGTTTGTGTCTGGGGGCCTATGGCTGGGAGTGACCGGCTGGCTCCTGAAAGGCTACGATAGGCAGGATTGTGACCAGACCCATGGTGGCACCAGTGCCAAGTTGGGCTGGTTTGATAGTACCAAGTGGCTCCTGCAATCTGCCATCAAAAAGTTGGCAGGCGAGTTTTGTTTCCCAGGGAAAAGCGCCGTTGTTTGTGTTTGGGGGCCTGTGGCTGGGAGTGGCCGGCTGGCTAATTAGAATCCACGACAGGCAGGATGGTTCCCAGACTAGAGGTGACACCAGTGCCAAGTCGGGCTAGTTTGATGGTGAAAAGTGGCTCCTGCAATCTGCCATCCAGAAGCGGGTTAACTTACTTTTGTTTGCCAGGGAAAAGGGCCGAGGTTTTTGTCTGGGGGCCTATGGGTGGGAGTGACCGGCTGTCTCCTGAAAAGCTACGATAGGCAGGATGGTGACCAGACCCATGGTGGCACCAGTGCCAAGTTGGGCTGGTTTGATAGTACCAAGTGGCTCCTGCAATCTGCCATCAAAAAGTTGGCAGGCGAGTTTGTTATCCAGGGAAAAGCGCCGTTGTTTTTTTTTGGGGGCCTGTGGCTGGGAGTGGCCGGATGGCTAATTAGAATCCACGATACGCAGCATGGTTCCCAGACCTGAGGTGGCACCAGTGCCAAGTTGGGCTGGTTTGATACTACCAAGTGCGTCCTGCAATCTGCCATCCAGAAGCGGGGCAGCTTACTTTTGTTTGCCAGGGAAACGGGCCGAGGTTTTGTCTGGGGGCCTATGGCAGGGAGTGACCGGCTGGCTCCTGAGAAACTACGATAGGCAGGATGGTGACCAGACCCATGGTGGCACCAGTGCCAAGTTGGGCTGGTTTGATAGTACCAAGTGGCTCCTGCAATCTGCCATCAAAATGTTGGCAGGCGAGTTTTGTTTTCCAGGGAAAAGCGCCGTTGTTTGTGTTTGGGGGCCTGTGGCTGGGAGTGGCCGGCTGGCTCCTTAGAATCCAAAATACGCAGGATGGTTCCCAGACCTGAGGTGGCACCAGTGCCAAGTTGGGCTGGTTTGATTGTAGCAAATGGTTCCTGCAATCTACCATCCAGAAGCGGGGCAGCTTACTTTTGTTTGCCAGGGAAACGGGCCGAGCTTTGTGTCTGGGGGCCTATGGCTGGGAGTGACCGGCTGGCTCCTGAAAAGCTACGATAGGCAGGATGGTGACCAGACCCATGGTGGCACCAGTGCCATGTTCGGCTGATTTCATAGTACCAAGTGGCTCCTGCAATCTGCCATCAAAATGTTGGCAGGCGAGTTTTGTTTTCCAGGGAAAAGCGCCGTTGTTTGTGTCTGCGGGCCTGTGGCTGGAGTGGCCGGCTGGCTCCTTAGAATCCACAATACTCAGCATGGTTCCCAGACCCAAGGTGGCACCAGTGCCAAGTCGGGCTGGTTTGATAGTACCAAGTGGTTCCTGCAATCTGCCATCAAAAAGTTGGCAGGCGAGTTTTGTTTTCCAGGGAAAAGCGTCGTTGTTTGTGTTTGGGGGCCTGTGGCTGGGAGTGGCCGGCTGGCTCCTTAGAATCCACGATACGCAGGATGGTTCCCAGACCCAAGGTGGCACCAGTCCCAAGTTGGGCTGGTTTGATAGTACCAAGTGTTTCCTGCAATCTGCCATCCAGAAGCGGGGCAGCTTACTTTTGTTTGCCAGGGAAACGGGCCGAGGTTTGTGTCTGGGGGCCTATGGCTGGGAGTGACCGGCTGGCTCCTGAAAGGCTACGATAGGCAGGATTGTGACCAGACCCATGGTGGCACCAGTGCCAAGTTGGGCTGGTTTGATAGTACCAAGTGGCTCCTGCAATCTGCCATCAAAAAGTTGGCAGGCGAGTTTTGTTTCCCAGGGAAAAGCGCCGTTGTTTGTGTTTGGGGGCCTGTGGCTGGGAGTGGCCGGCTGGCTAATTAGAATCCACGACAGGCAGATTGGTTCCCAGACTAGAGGTGACACCAGTGCCAAGTCGGGCTAGTTTGATGGTGAAAAGTGGCTCCTGCAATCTGCCATCCAGAAGCGGGTTAACTTACTTTTGTTTGCCAGGGAAAAGGGCCGAGGTTTTTGTCTGGGGGCCTATGGGTGGGAGTGACCGGCTGTCTCCTGAAAAGCTACGATAGGCAGGATGGTGACCAGACCCATGGTGGCACCAGTGCCAAGTTGGGCTGGTTTGATAGTACCAAGTGGCTCCTGCAATCTGCCATCAAAAAGTTGGCAGGCGAGTTTGTTATCCAGGGAAAAGCGCCGTTGTTTTTTTTGGGGGCCTGTGGCTGGGAGTGGCCGGATGGCTAATTAGAATCCACGATACGCAGCATGGTTCCCAGACCTGAGGTGGCACCAGTGCCAAGTTGGGCTGGTTTGATACTACCAAGTGCGTCCTGCAATCTGCCATCCAGAAGCGGGGCAGCTTACTTTTGTTTGCCAGGGAAACGGGCCGAGGTTTTGTCTGGGGGCCTATGGCAGGGAGTGACCGGCTGGCTCCTGAGAAACTACGATAGGCAGGATGGTGACCAGACCCATGGTGGCACCAGTGCCAAGTTGGGCTGGTTTGATAGTACCAAGTGGCTCCTGCAATCTGCCATCAAAATGTTGGCAGGCGAGTTTTGTTTTCCAGGGAAAAGCGCCGTTGTTTGTGTTTGGGGGCCTGTGGCTGGGAGTGGCCGGCTGGCTCCTTAGAATCCAAAATACGCAGGATGGTTCCCAGACCTGAGGTGGCACCAGTGCCAAGTTGGGCTGGTTTGATTGTAGCAAATGGTTCCTGCAATCTACCATCCAGAAGCGGGGCAGCTTACTTTTGTTTGCCAGGGAAACGGGCCGAGCTTTGTGTCTGGGGGCCTATGGCTGGGAGTGACCGGCTGGCTCCTGAAAAGCTACGATAGGCAGGATGGTGACCAGACCCATGGTGGCACCAGTGCCATGTTCGGCTGATTTCATAGTACCAAGTGGCTCCTGCAATCTGCCATCAAAATGTTGGCAGGCGAGTTTTGTTTTCCAGGGAAAAGCGCCGTTGTTTGTGTCTGCGGGCCTGTGGCTGGAGTGGCCGGCTGGCTCCTTAGAATCCACAATACTCAGCATGGTTCCCAGACCCAAGGTGGCACCAGTGCAAAGTTGGGCTGGTTTGATAGTACCAAGTGGTTCCTGCAATCTGCCATCAAAAAGTTGTCAGGCGAGTTTTGTTTTCCAGGGAAAATCGCCGTTGTTTTTGTTTGGGGGCCTGTGGCTGGGAGTGGCCGGCTGGCTCCTTAGGATCCACGATACCCAGGATGGTACCCAGACCAGAGGTGGCACCAGTACCAAGTCGGGCTGGTTTGATAATAACAAGTGGATCCTGCAATCTGCCATCCAGAAGCGGGGCAGCTTACTTTTGTTTGCCAGGGAAACGGTCCGAGCTTTGTGTCTGGGGGCCTATGGCTGGGAGTGACCGGCTGGCTCCTGAAAAGCTACGATAGGCAGGATGTTGACCAGACCCATGGTGGCACCAGTGCCAAGTTGGGCTGGTTTGATAGTACCAAGTGGCTCCTGCAATCTGCCATCAAAAAGTTGGCAGGCGAGTTTTGTTTTCCAGTGAAAAGCGCCGTTGTGTGTGTTTTGGGGCCTGTGGCTGGGAGTGGCCAGCTGGCTCCTTAGAATCCACGATACGCAGGATGGTTCCCAGACCCAAGGTGGCACCAGTGCCAAGTCGGGCTGGTTTGTTAGTACCAAGTGGTTCCTGCAATCTGCCATCCAGAAGCGGGGCAGCTGAATTTTGTTTGCCAGAGAAAAAGGCTGTTGTTTGTGTTTCGGGGCCTGTGGCTGGCAGTGGACGGCTGGCTCCTGAAAATCCATGATACGCAGCATGGTTCCGAGACCCAAGGTGGCACCAGTGCCAAGTCGGGCTGGTTTCATAGTACCCAGTGGCTCCTGCAATCTGCCATCCAGAAGAGGGGCAGTTGAATTTTGTTTTCCAGAGAAAAGGGCCGTGGTTTGTGTTTGGGGCCTATGGCTGAGAGTGACCGGCTGGCTCCTGAAAAGCTACGATAGGCAGGATGGTGACCAGACCGATGGTGGCACCAGTGCCAAGTCGGGCTGGTTTGATAATACTAAATAGCTCCTGCAATCTGCCATCCAGACGCGGGGCAGCGGATTTTTGCTTGCTGGAGAAAAGTTCCGTGGGTTTTTTTTGGGGGTATATGGCTGGACGTTGCCGGCTGACTCCTTAAAAACATCGATACGCAGGATGGTTCCCTGACCCAAGGTGGCATCACTGCCAAGTCGGGCTGTTTTCGTAGTACCAAGTGGCTCCTGCAATTTGCCATCCAGAAGAGGGGCAGTTGAGTTTTGTTTACCAGAGAAAAGGGCCGTGGTTTGTGTTTGGGGGCATATGGCTGAGAGTGGCCGGCTGGCCCCTGAAAATCCACGATAGGCAGGATGGTTCCCAGAGCCAAGGTGGCACCAGTGCCATGTTGGCCTGGTTTGATAGTCCCAAGTGGCTCCTGCAATCTGCCATCCAGAAGCGGGGCAGCTTACATTTGTTTGCCAGGGAAACGGGCCGAGGTATTTGTCTGGGGGCCTATGGCTGGGAGTGACCGGCTGGCTCCTGAAAAGCTACGATAGGCAGGATGGTGACCAGACCCATGGTGGCACCAGTGCCAAGTTGGGCTGGTTTGATAGTACCAAGTGGCTCCTGCAATCTGCCATCAAAAAGTTGGCAGGCGAGTTTTGTTTTCCAGGGTAACGCGCCGTTGTTTTTGTTTAGAGGCCTGTGGCTGGGAGTGTCCGCCTGTCCTCTTAGAATCTACGTTACGCAGCATGGTTCCCAGAGCCAAGGTGGCACCAGTGCCAAGTTGGGCTGGTTTGATAGTAGCAAGTGGTTCCTGCAATCTGCCATCCAGAAGAGGGGCAGCTTACTTTTGTTTGCCAGGGAAACGGGCCGAGGTATTTCTCTGGGGGCCTATGGCAGGGAGTGACCGGCCGGCTCCTGAAAAGCTAAAATAGGCATGATGTTTACCAGACCCATGATGGCACCAGTGCCAAGTTGGGCTAATTTGATACTACCAAGTGGCTCCTGCAATCTGCCATCCAGAATCGGGGGTGCTTACTTTTGTTTTCCAGGGAAACGGGCCGAGGTTTGTGTCTGGGGGTTTATGGCTGGGAGTGACCGGCTGGCTCCTGAAAAGCTACGATAGGCAGGATGGTGACCAGACCCATGGTGGCACCAGTGCCAAGTTGGGCTGGTTTGATAGTACCAAGTGGCTCCTGCAATCTGCCATCAAAATGTTGGCAGGCGAGTTTTGTTTTCCAGGGAAAAGCGCCGTTGTTTGTGTTTGGGCGCCTGTGGCACGGAGTGGCCGGGTGGCTGCTTAGAATCCACGATACGCAGCATGGTTCCCAGACCCAAGGTGGCACCAGTGCCAAGTCGGGCTGTTTTGACACTACCAAGTGGCTCCTGCAATCTGCCATCCAGAATCGGGGCAGCATAATTTTGTTTGCCAGGGAAACGGTCCGAGGTTTGTGATGGGAGCCAATGGCTGGGAGTGACCGGCTGGCTCCTGAAATGGTACAATTGGCAGGATGGTTCCCAGACCCATAGTGGCACCAGTGCCAAGTTGGGATGATTTGATAGTACCAAGTGGCTCCTGCAATCTGCCATCAAAAAGCTGGCAGGCGAGTTTTGTTTTCCAGGGAAAAGCGCCGTTGTTTGTGTTTGGGGGCCTGTGGCTGGGAGTGGCCGCCTGGCGCCTTAGAATCTACGTTACGCAGCATGGTTCCCAGACCCAAAGTGGCACCAGTGTCAAGTTGGGCTGGTTTGATAGTACCAAGTGGCTCCTGCAATCTGCCATCCAGAAGCGGGGTAGCTTACTTTTGTTTGCCAGGGAAACGGGCAGAGCTTTCTGTCTGGGGGCCTATGGCTGGGAGTAACCGGCTGTCTCCTGAAAAGCTACGATAGGCAGGATGGTTCCCAGATCCAAGATGGCACCAGTGCCAAGTCGGGGTGGTTTGATGGTGCAACGTGGCTCCTCCAATCTGCCATCCTGACGCGGGGCAGCGTATTTTTGTTTCCAAGAGAAATGGTCCGTGGTTTGTTTTTGGGGCTATATGGCTGGGCGTGGCCTGCTGGCTCCTTAAAAAGCTACGATAGGCAGGATGGTTCCCTGACCCAAGGTGGCACCAGTGCCAAGTCGGGCGGTTTTCGTAGTACAAAGTGCGTCCTAAAATTTGCCATCCAGAAGAGGGGCAGTTGAGTTTTGTTTACCAGAGAAAAGGGCCGTGGTTTGTTTTTGGGGGCATATGGCTGATAGTGGCCGTCTGGCGCCTGAAAATCCACGATAGGCAGGATGGTTCCCAGACCAGAGGTGGCACCAGTGCCAAGTCGGGCTGGTTTGATAGTACTAAATAGCACCTGCAATCTGCCATGCAGAAGCGGGGCAGCTTACTTTTGTTTGCCAGGGAAACGGGCCGAGGTTTGTGTCTGGGGGCCTATGGCTGGGAGTGACCGGCTGGCTCCTGAAAAGCTACGATAGGCAGGATGGTGACCAGACCCATGGTGGCACCAGTGCCAAGTTGGGCTGGTTTGATAGTACCAAGTGGCTCCTGCAATCTGCCATCAAAAATTGTCAGGCGAGTTTTGTTTCCCCGGGAAAAGCGCCGTTGTTTGTGTTTGGGGGACTGTTGGTGGGAGTGGCCGGCTGGCTCCTTAGAACACACGATACGCAGGATGGTTCCCAGACCCAAGGTGGCACCAGTGCCACGTCGGGCTGGTTTGATGGTGAAAAGTGGCTCCTGCAATCTGCCATCCTGAAGCGGGGCAGCTTACTTTTGTGTGCCAGGGAAACGGGCCGAGGTTTATGACTGGGGGCCTAGGGCTAGGAGTGACCGGCTGGCTCCTGAAAAGCAACAATAGGCAGGATGGTTCCCAGACCCAAGGTGGCACCAGTGCCAAGTTGGGCTGGTTTGATGGTACCAACTGGCTCCTGCAATCTGCCATCTAAAAGTTGTCAGGCGAGTTTTGTTTTCCAGGGAAAAGCGCCGTTGATTTTGTTTGGAGGCCTGTGGCTGGCAGTGGCTGCCTGTCGTCTTAGAATCCGGGTTACGCAGCATGGTTCCCAGAGCCAAGGTGGCACCAGTGCCAAGTTGGGCTGGTTTGATGGTGCAAAGTGGCTCCTGCAATCTGCCATCCAGAAGTGCGGTAGCTTACTTTTGTGTGCCAGGGAAACAGGCCGAGGTTTGTGTCTGGGGGCCTATGGCTGGGAGTGACCGGCTGGCTCCTGAAAAGCTACGATAGGCAGGATGGTGACCAGACCCATGGTGGCACCAGTGCCAAGTTGGGCTGGTTTGATAGTACCAAGTGGCTCCTGCAATCTGCCATCAAAAAGTTGGCAGGCGAGTTTTGTTTTCCAGGGAAAAGCGCCGTTGTGTGTGTTTTGGGGCCTGTGGCTGGGAGTGGCCAGCTGGCTCCTTAGAATCCACGACACGCAGGATGGTTCCCAGACCCAAGGTGGCACCAGTGCCAAGTCGGGCTGGTTTGTTAGTACCAAGTGGTTCCTGCAATCTGCCATCCAGAAGCGGGGCAGCTGAATTTTGTTTGCCAGAGAAAAAGGCTGTTGTTTGTGTTTCGGGGCCTGTGGCTGGCAGTGGACGGCTGGCTCCTGAAAATCCATGATACGCAGCATGGTTCCCAGACCCAAGGTGGCACCAGTGCCAAGTAGGGCTGGTTTCATAGTACCCAGTGGCTCCTGCAATCTGCCATCCAGAAGAGGGGCAGTTGAGTTTTGTTTTCCAGAGAAAAGGGCCGTGGTTTGTGTTTGGGGCCTATGGCTGAGAGTGACCGGCTGGCTCCTGAAAAGCTACGATAGGCAGGATGGTGACCAGACCCATGGTGGCACCAGTGCCAAGTCGGGCTGGTTTGATAATACTAAATAGCTCCTGCAATCTGCCATCCAGACGCGGGGCAGCGGATTTTTGCTTGCTGGAGAAAAGTTCCGTGGGTTTTTTTTGGGGGTATATGGCTGGACGTTGCCGGCTGACTCCTTAAAAACATCGATACGCAGGATGGTTCCCGGACCCAAGGTGGCATCACTGCCAAGTCGGGCTGTTTTCGTAGTACCAAGTGGCTCCTGCAATTTGCCATCCAGAAGAGGGGCAGTTGAGTTTTGTTTACCAGAGAAAAGGGCCGTGGTTTTTGTTTGGGGGCATATGGCTGAGAGTGGCCGGCTGGCGCCTGAAAATCCACGATAGGCAGGATGGTTCCCAGAGCCAAGGTGGCACCAGTGCCATGTTGGCCTGGTTTGATAGTCCCAAGTGGCTCCTGCAATCTGCCATCCAGAAGCGGGGCAGCTTACATTTGTTTGCCAGGGAAACGGGCCGAGGTATTTGTCTGGGGGCCTATGGCTGGGAGTGACCGGCTGGCTCCTGAAAAGCTACGATAGGCAGGATGGTGACCAGACCCATGGTGGCACCAGTGCCAAGTTGGGCTGGTTTGATAGTACCAAGTGGCTCCTGCAATCTGCCATCCAGAAGCGGGGTAGCTTACTTTTGTTTGCCAGGGAAACGGGCAGAGCTTTCTGTCTGGGGGCCTATGGTTGGGAGTAACCGGCTGGCTCCTGAAAAGCTACGATAGGCAGGATGGTTCCCAGATCCAAGATGGCACCACTGCCAAGTCGGGGTGGTTTGATGGTGCAAAGTGGCTCCTGCAATCTGACATCCTGATGCGGGGCAGCGGATTTTTCTTTCCAAGAGATATGGTCAGTGGTTTGTTTTTGGGGCTATATGGCTGGGCGTGGCCTGCTGGCTCCTTAAAAAGCTACGATAGGCAGGATGGTTCCCTGACCCAAGGTGGCACCAGTGCCAAGTCGGGCGGTATTCGTAGTAAAAAGTGCGTCCTAAAATTTGCCATCCAGAAGAGGGGCAGTTGAGTTTTGTTTACCAGAGAAAAGGGCCGTGGTTTGTTTTTGGGGGCATATGGCTGATAGTGGCCGTCTGGCGCCTGAAAATCCACGATAGGCAGGATGGTTCCCAGACCAGAGGTGGCACCAGTGCCAAGTCGGGCTGGTTTGATAGTACTAAATAGCACCTGCAATCTGCCATGCAGAAGCGGGGCAGCTTACTTTTGTTTGCCAGGGAAACGGGCCGAGGTTTGTGTCTGGGGGCCTATGGCTGGGAGTGACCGCCTGGCTCCTGAAAAGCTACGATAGGCAGGATGGTTACCAGACCCATGGTGGCACCAGTGCCAAGTTGGGCTGGTTTGATAGTACCAAGTGGCTCCTGCAATCTGCCATCAAAAAGTTGGCAGGCCAGTTTTGTTTTCCAGGGAAAAGCGCCGTTGTTTGTGTTTGGGGGACTGTGGCTGGGAGTGGACGGATGGCTCCTTAGAACACACGATACGCAGGATGGTTCCCAGACCCAAGGTGGCACCAGTGCCACGTCGGGCTGGTTTGATGGTGAAAAGTGGCTCCTGCAATCTGCCATCCTGAAGCGGGGTAGCTTACATTTGTGTGCCAGGGAAACGGGCCGAGGTTTATGACTGGGGGCCGAGGGCTAGAAGTGACCGGCTGGCTCCTGAAAAGCAACAATAGGCAGGATGGTTCCCAGACCCAAGGTGGCACCAGTGCCAAGTTGGGCTGGTTTGATGGTACCAACTGGCTCCTGCAATCTGCCATCTAAAAGTTGTCAGGCGAGTTTTGTTTTCCAGGGAAAAGCGCCGTTGATTTTGTTTGGAGGCCTGTGGCTGGCAGTGGCTGCCTGTCGTCTTAGAATCCGGGTTACGCAGCATGGTTCCCAGAGCCAAGGTGGCACCAGTGCCAAGTTGGGCTGGTTTGATAGTACCAAGTGGCTCCTGCAATCTGCCATCCAGAAGCGGGGCAGCTTACTTTTGTTTGCCAGGGAAACGGGCCGAGGTATTTGTCTGGGGACCTATGGCTGGGAGTGACCGGCTGGCTCCTGAAAAGCTACGATAGGCAGGATGGTTCCCTGACCCAAGGTGGCACCAGTGCCAAGTCGGGCGGTTTTCGTAGTACAAAGTGCGTCCTAAAATTTGCCATCCAGAAGAGGGGCAGTTGAGTTTTGTTTACCAGAGAAAAGGGCCGTGGTTTGTTTTTGGGGGCATATTGCTGATAGTGGCCGTCTGGCCCCTGAAAATCCACGATAGGCAGGATGGTTCCCAGACCAGATGTGGCACCAGTGCCAAGTCGGGCTGGTTTGATAGTACTAAATAGCACCTGCAATCTGCCATGCAGAAGCGGGGCAGCTTACTTTTGTTTGCCAGGGAAACGGGCCGAGGTTTGTGTCTGGGGGCCTATGGCTGGGAGTGACCGCCTGGCTCCTGAAAAGCTACGATAGGCAGGATGGTGACCAGACCCATGGTGGCACCAGTGCCAAGTTGGGCTGGTTTGATAGTACCAAGTGGCTCCTGCAATCTGCCATCAAAAAGTTGGCAGGCCAGTTTTGTTTTCCAGGGAAAAGCGCCGTTGTTTGTGTTTGGGGGACTGTGGCTGGGAGTGGCCGGCTGGCTCCTTAGAACACACGATACGCAGGATGGTTCCCAGACCCAAGGTGGCACCAGTGCCACGTCGGGCTGGTTTGATGGTGAAAAGTGGCTCCTGCAATCTGCCATCCTGAAGCGGGGTAGCTTACATTTGTGTGCCAGGGAAACGGGCCGAGGTTTATGACTGGGGGCCTAGGGCTAGAAGTGACCGGCTGGCTCCTGAAAAGCAACAATAGGCAGGATGGTTCCCAGACCCAAGGTGGCACCAGTGCCAAGTTGGGCTGGTTTGATGGTACCAACTGGCTCCTGCAATCTGCCATCTAAAAGTTGTCAGGTGAGTTTTGTTTTCCAGGGAAAAGCGCCGTTGATATTGTTTGGAGGCCTGTGGCTGGCAGTGGCTGCCTGTCGTCTTAGAATCCGGGTTCCGCAGCATGGTTCCCAGAGCCAAGGTGGCACCAGTGTCAAGTTGGGCTGGTTTGTTAGTACCAAGTGGTTCCTGCAATCTGCCATCCAGAAGCGGGGCAGCTGAATTTTGTTTGCCAGAGAAAAAGGCTGTTGTTTGTGTTTCGGGGCCTGTGGCTGGCAGTGGACGGCTGGCTCCTGAAAATCCATGATACGCAGCATGGTTCCCAGACCCAAGGTGGCACCAGTGCCAAGTAGGGCTAGTTTCATAGTACCCAGTGGCTCCTGCAATCTGCCATCCAGAAGAGGGGCAGTTGAGTTTTGTTTTCCAGAGAAAAGGGCCGTGGTTTGTGTTTGGGGCCTATGGCTGAGAGTGACCGGCTGGCCCCTGAAAATCCACGATAGGAAGGATGGTTCCCAGATCCAAGGTGGCAGCAGTGCCATGTTGTGCTGGTGTGATAGTCCCAAGTGGCTCCTGCAATCTGCCATCCAGAAGCGGGGCAGCTGAATTTTGTTTGCCAGAGAAAAAGGCTGTTGTTTGTGTTTCGGGGCCTATGGCTGGCAGTGGCCGGCTGGCTCCTGAAAATCCATGATACGCAGCATGGTTCCCAGACCCAAGGTGGCACCAGTGCCAAGTGGGGCTGGTTTCACAGTGTCAAGTGCCTCCTGCAATCTCCCATCCAGAAGCGGGGCAGCTGAGTTTTGTTTGCCTGTGAAACGGGCCGTTGTTTTTGATTGGGGTCTGTGGCCGAGAATGTTCAGCTGGCTCCTGACAATCCACAATATGCAGGATGGTTCCCAGACCCAAGGTGGCACCAGTGCCAAGTCTTGCTGGTTTGATAGTACCAAGTGGCTCCTGCAATCTGCCATCCAGAAGCGGTGCAGCTGAGTTTTGTTTGCCAGAGGAAAGGGCCGTGGATTGTGTTTGGGGGCATATGGCTGGGAGTGGCCGGCTGTCTCATTAAAAAGATCGATACGCAGGATGGTTCCCAGACCCAAGGTGGCACCAGTGCCAAGTCGGGCTGTTTTTATAGTACCAAGTGCGTCCTGATATTTGCCATCCAGAAGAGGGGCAGTTGAGTTTTGTTTGCCAGAGAAAAGCGCCGTTGTTTGTGTTTGGGGGCTTGTGGCTGGGAGTGGCCGACTGCCGCCTTAGAATCTGCGATACGCAGCATGGTTCCCAGACCCAAGGTGGCACCAGTGCCAAGTTGGGCTGGTTTGATAGTACTAAATAGCACCTGCAATCTGCCATCCAGAAGCGGGGCAGCTTACTTTTGTTTGCCAGGGAAACGGGCCGAGGTTTGTGACTGGGGGCCTATGGCTGGGAGTGACCGGCTGGCTCCTGGAAAGCTACAATAGGCAGGATGGTGACCAGACCCATGGTGGCACCAGTGCCAAGTTGGGCTGGTTTGATAGTACCAAGTTGCTCCTGCAATCTGCCATCAAAAAGTTGGCAGGCGAGTTTTGTTTTCCAGGGAAAAGCGCCGTTGTTTGTGTTTGGGGGCCTGTGGCTGGGAGTGGCCGGCTGACTCCTTAGAATCCACGATACGCAGGATGGTTCCCAGACCCAAGGTGGCACCAGTGCCAAGTCGGGCTGGTTTGATACTACCAAGTGGTTCCTGCAATCTGCCATCCAGAAGCAGGGCAGCTTACTTTTGTTTGCCAGGGAAACGGGCCGTGGGTTTTGTTTGGGGGCATATAGCTGAGAGTGGCCCGCTGGCCCCTGAAAATCCACGCTAGGCAGCATGGTTCCCAGATGCAAGGTGGCACCAGTGCCAAGTCGGGCTGGTTTGATGGTGCAAAGTGGCTCCTGCAATCTGCCATCCAGAAGCGGGGCAGCTGATTTTTGTTTGCCAGAGAAAAATTCCGTGGATTGTTTTTGGGGGCATATTGCTGGGAGTGGCCGGCTGGCTCCTTAAAATGCTCGATACGCATGATGGTTCCCAGGCCCAAGGTGTCACCACTACCAAGTCGGCCTGCGGTTTTAGTATCAAGTTCATCCTGCAATTTGCCATCCAGAAGAGGGGCAGTTGAGTTTTGTTTGCCAGAGAAACGGGCCGAGGTTTCTGTTTGGGGACATATGGCTGAGAGTGGCCGGCTGGCCTCTGAAAATCCACGATACACAACATGGTTCCCAGATCCAAGGTGGCACCAGTGCCAAGTTGGGCTGGTTTGATAGTCCCAAGTGTCTCCTGCAATCTGCCATCCAGAAGCGGGGCAGCTTACTTTTGTTTGCCAGAGAAATAGGCCTAGGTTTTTGTTTGGGGGCCTGTGGCTAGGAGTGGCCTGCTGGCTCCTAAGAATCCACGATACGCAGGATGTTTACCAGACCCATGGTGGCACCAGTGCCAAGTTGGGCTGGTTTGATAGTACCAAGTGGCTCCTGCAAACTCCATCAAAAAGTTGGCAGGCGTGTTTTGTTTTCCAGGGAACAGCGCCGTTGATTTTGTTTGGGGGCCTGTGGCTGGGAGTGGCCGGCTGGCTCCTTAGAATCCACGATACGCAGGATGGTTCCCAGACCCAAGGTGACACCAGTGCCAAGTCGGGCTGGTTTGATTACACCAAGTGGCTCCTGCAATCTGCCATCCATAAGTGAGGCAGCTAAGTTTTGTTTGCCAGAAAAAAGGGCCGTGGTTTTTGTTGGGGGCCTGTGGCGGGGAGTAGCCGGCTGGCTCCTTAAAATCCACGATAGGCAGGATGGTTCCCAGACCCAAGGTGGTACCAGTGCCAAGTCGGGCTGGTTTGATAGTACCCAGTGGCTCCTGCAATCTGCCATCCAGAAGAGGGGCAGTTGAGTTTTGTTTTCCAGAGAAAAGGGCCGTGGTTTGTGTCTCGGGGCCTATGGCAGGGAGTGACCGGCTGGCTCCTGAAAAGCTACGATAGGCAGGATGGTGACCAGACCCATGGTGGCACCAGTGCCAAGTTGGGCTGGTTTGATAGTACCAAGTGGCTCCTGCAATCTGCCATCAAAAAGTTGGCAGGCGAGTTTTGTTTTCCAGGGAAAAGCGCCGTTGTGTGTGTTTTGGGGCCTGTGGCTGGGAGTGGCCAGCTGGCTCCTTAGAATCCACGACACGCAGGATGGTTCCCAGACCCAAGGTGGCACCAGTGCCAAGTCGGGCTGGTTTGTTAGTACCAAGTGGTTCCTGCAATCTGCCATCCAGAAGCGGGGCAGCTGAATTTTGTTTGCCAGAGAAAAAGGCTGTTGTTTGTGTTTCGGGGCCTGTGGCTTGCAGTGGACGGCTGGCTCCTGAAAATCCATGATACGCAGCATGGTTCCCAGACCCAAGGTGGCACCAGTGCCAAGTAGGGCTGGTTTCATAGTACCCAGTGGCTCCTGCAATCTGCCATCCAGAAGAGGGGCAGTTGAGTTTTGTTTTCCAGAGAAAAGGGCCGTGGTTTGTGTTTGGGGCCTATGGCTGAGAGTGACCGGCTGGCCCCTGAAAATCCACGATAGGAAGGATGATTCCCAGATCCAAGGTGGCAGCAGTGCCATGTTGTGCTGGTGTGATAGTCCCAAGTGGCTCCTGCAATCTGCCATCCAGAAGTGGGGCAGCTGAATTTTGTTTGCCAGAGAAAAAGGCTGTGGTTTTTGTTTGGGGGCCTATGGCTGGGAGTGGCCGGCTGGCTCCTGAAAATCCATGATACGCAGCATGGTTCCCAGACCCAAGGTGGCACCAGTGCCAAGTGGGGCTGGTTTCACAGTGTCAAGTGCCTCCTGCAATCTCCCATCCAGAAGCGGGGCAGCTGAGTTTTGTTTGCCTGTGAAACGGGCCGTTGTTTTTGATTGGGGTCTGTGGCCGAGAGTGTCCAGCTGGCTCCTGACAATCCACAATACGCAGGATGGTTCCCAGACCCAAGGTGGCACCAGTGCCAAGTCGTGCTGGTTTGATAGTACCAAGTGCGTCCTGCAATTTGCCATCCAGAACAGGGGCAGTTGAGTTTTGTTTACCAGAGAAAAGCGCCGTTGTTTGTGTTTGGGGTCTTGTGGCTGGGAGTGGCCGACTGGCGCCTTAGAATCTGCGATACGCAGCATGGTTCCCAGACCCAAGGTGGCACCAGTGCCAAGTCGGGCTGGTTTGATAGTACCAAGTGGCTCCTGCAATCTGCCATCCAGAAGCGGGGCAGCTTACTTTTGTTTGCCAGGGAAACGGGCCGAGGTTTGTGACTGGGGGCCTATGGCTGGGAGTGACCGGCTGGCTCCTGGAAAGCTACAATAGGCAGGATGGTTACCAGACCCATGGTGGCACCAGTGCCAAGTTGGGCTGGTTTGATAGTACCAAGTTGCTCCTGCAATCTGCCATCAAAAAGTTGGCAGGCGAGTTTTGTTTTCCAGGGAAAAGCGCCGTTGTTTGTATTTGGGGGCCTGTGGCTGGGAGTGGCCAGCTGGCTCCTTAGAATCCACGATACGCAGGATGGTTCCCAGACCCAAGGTGGCACCAGTGCCAAGTCGGGCTGGTTTGATACTACCAAGTGGTTCCTGCAATCTGCCATCCAGAAGCGGGGCAGCTTACTTTTGTTTGCCAGGGATACGGGCCGTGGGTTTTGTTTGGGGGCATATAGCTGAGAGTGGCCGGCTGGCCCCTGAAAATCCACGCTAGGCAGCATGGTTCCAGGATGCAAGGTGGCACCAGTGCCAAGTCGGGCTGGTTTGATGGGTCAAAGTGGCTCCTGCAATCTGCCATCCAGAAGCGGGGCAGCTGATTTTTGTTTGCCAGAGAAAAATTCCGTGGATTGTTTTTGGGGGCATATTGCTGGGAGTGGCCGGCTGGCTCCTTAAAATGCTCGATACGCATGATGGTTCCCAGGCCCAAGGTGTCACCACTACCAAGTCGGCCTGCGGTTTTAGTATCAAGTTCATCTTGCAATTTGCCATCCAGAAGAGGGGCAGTTGAGTTTTGTTTGCCAGAGAAACGGGCCGAGGTTTCTGTTTGGGGGCATATGGCTGAGAGTGGCCGGCTGGCCCCTGAAAATCCACGATACACAGCATGGTTCCCAGATCCAAGGTGGCACCAGTGCCAAGTTGGGCTGGTTTGATAGTCCCAAGTGTCTCCTGCAATCTGCCATCCAGAAGCGGGGCAGCTTACTTTTGTTTGCCAGAGAAATAGGCCTAGGTTTTTGTTTGGGGGCCTGTGGCTAGGAGTGGCCGGCTGGCTCCTAAGAATCCACGATACGCAGGATGTTTACCAGACCCATGGTGGCACCAGTGCCAAGTTGGGCTGGTTTGATAGTACCAAGTGGCTCCTGCAAACTCCATCAAAAAGTTGGCAGGCGTGTTTTGTTTTCCAGGGAACAGCGCCGTTGATTTTGTTTGGGGGCCTGTGGCTGGGAGTGGCCGGCTGGCTCCTTAGAATCCACGATACGCAGGATGGTTCCCAGACCCAAGGTGGCACCAGTGCCAAGTCGGGCTGGTTTGATTACACCAAGTGACTCCTGCAATCTGCCATCCAGAAGTGAGGCAGCTAAGTTTTGTTTGCGAGAAAAAAGGGCCGTGGTTTTTGTTGGGGGCCTGTGGCTGGGAGTAGCCGGCTGGCTCCTTAAAATCCACGATAGGCAGGATGGTTCCCAGACCCAAGGTGGCACCAGTGCCAAGTTGGGCTGGTTTGATAGTACCAAGTGGCTCCTGCAATCTGCCATCCAGAAGCGGGGCAGCTGAGTTTTTATTGCCAGAGAAAAAGGCTGTGGTTTTTGTTTGGGGGCCTGTGGCTGGCAGTGGCCGGCTGGCTCCTGAAAATCCACGATACGCAGCATGGTTCCCAGACCCAAGGTGGCACCAGTACAAAGTGGGGCTCGTTTGACAGTGTCAAGTGCCTCCTGCAATCTCCCATCCAGAAGCGGGGCAGCTGAGTTTTTTTTGCCAGGGAAACGGACCTTTGTTTTTCATTGGGGTCTGTGGCCGAGAGTGGTCGGCTGTCTCCTGACAATCCACAATACGCAGGATGGTTCCCAGACCAAAGGTGGCACCAGTGCCAAGTTGGGCTGGTTTGATAGTACCAAGTGTCTCCTGCAATCTGCCATCCAGAAGCGGGGCAGCTGAGTTTTGTTTGCCAGAGAAAAGGGCCGTGGGTTGTGTTTGGGGGCATATGGCTGGGAGTGGCCACCTGGCTCCTTAAAATGCACGATACGCCGCATGGTAACCAGACGCAAGGTGGCACCAGTGCCAAGTCGGGCTGTTTTTGTAGTACCCAGTGGCTCCTGCAATTTGCCATCCAGAAGCGGGGCAGCTAAATTTTGTTTGCTAGAGAAAAGGGCTGTGGTTTGTGTTTGGGGGCCTATGGCCGAGAGTGGTAGGCTGGCCCCTGAAAATCAACGATAGGCAGGATGGTTCCCAGATACAAGGTGGCACCAGTGCCAAGTAAGGCTGGTTGTATGGTTCAAAGTGACTCCTGCAATCTGCCATCCAGAAGCGGGACAGCTGAGTTTTTTTTGCCAGAGAAAAGGTCCGTGGTTTCTTTTTGGGGCATACGGCTGGGAATTGCCGGCTGGCTCCTTAAAATGCACGATACGCAGGATGGTTCCCAGAGCCAAGGTGGCACCACTGCCAAGTCGGGCTCTTTTTGTAGTACCAAGTGCGTCCTGCAATTTGCCATCCAGAAGAGGGGCAGTTGAGTTTTGTTTGCCAGAGAAAAGGGCCGAGGTTTGTGTTTGGGAGCATATGGCTGGGAATGACCGGCTGGCCCCTGAAAATCCACGATACGCCGGATGGTTCCCAGATCCAAGATGGTACCATTACCAAGTCGGGCTGCTTTGATAGTCCCAAGTGGCTCCTGCAAACTGCCACACCAGAAGCGGGGCAGCTGAGTTTTGTTTGCCAGGGAAATGGGCCGTTGTTTGTGTTTGGGGGCCTGTGGCTGGGAGTGTTCGGCTGGTTCCTGAATATGTACGATACGCAGGATTGTTCCCAGATCCAAGGTGGCAGCAGTGCCATGTTGTGCTGGTGTGATAGTCCCAAGTGGCTCCTGCAATCTGCCATCCAGAAGTGGGGCAGCTGATTTTTGTTTGCCAGAGAAAAGGTCCGTGGTTTGTGTTTGGGGGCATATGGCTGAGAGTGGCCGGCTGGCCCCTGAAAATCCACGATACACAGGATGGTTCCCAGATCCAAGGTGGCACCTGTGCCAAGTCGGGCTGATTTGATAGTACTAAGTAGCTCCTGCAATCTGCCATGCAGAAGCGGGGCAGCTTACTTTTGTTTGCCAGGGAAACGGGCCGAGGTTTCTGTTTGGGGGCCTATGGCTGGGAGTGACCGGCTGGCTCCTGAAAAGCTACAATAGGCAGGATGGTTCCCAGATCCAAGGTGGCACCAGTGCCAAGTTGGGCTGGTTTGATAGTACCAAGTGGCTCCTGCAATCTGCCATCCAGAAGCAGGGCAGCTTACTTTTGTTTGCCAGAGAAATAGGCCTAGGTTTTTGTCTGGGGGCCTGTGGCTAGGAGTGGCCGGCTGGCTCCTAAGAATCCACGATACGCAGGATGTTTCCCAGACCCAAGGTGACACCAGTGCCAAGTCGGGCTGGTTTGATAGTACCAAGTGGCTCCTGCAAACTCCATCAAAAAGTTGGCAGGCGTGTTTTGTTTTCCAGGGAACAGCGCCGTTGATTTTGTTTGGGGGCCTGTGGCTGGGAGTGGCCGGCTGGCTCCTTAGAATCCACGATACGCAGGATGGTTCCCAGACCCAAGGTGGCACCAGTGCCAAGTCGGGCTGGTTTGATTACACCAAGTGGCTCCTGCAATCTGCCATCCAGAAGTGAGGCAGCTAAGTTTTGTTTGCCAGAAAAAAGGGCCGTGGTTTTTGTTGGGGGCCTGTGGCTGGGAGTGGCCGGCTGGTTCCTGAATATGTACGATACGCAGGATTGTTCCCAGACCCAAGGTGGCACCAGTGCCAAGTCGGGCTGGTTTGATGGTGCAAAGTGGCTCCTGCAATCTGCCATCCAGACGCGGGGCAGCGGATTTTTGTTTCCATGAGAAATGGTCCGTGGTTTGTTTTTGGGTGTATATGGCTGGGCCTGGCCGGCTGGCTCCTTAAAAAGCTCGATATGCAGGATGGTTCCCTGACACAAGGTGGCACCAGTGCCACGTCGGGCGGTTTTCGTAGTACATAGTGCGTCCTAAAATTTGCCATCCAGAACAGGGGCAGTTGAGTTTTGTTTGCCAGAGAAAAGGTCCGTGGTTTGTTTTTGGGGGCATATGGCTGAGAGTGGCTGGCTGGCCCCTGAAAATCCACGATACACAGGATGGTTCCCAGATCCAAGGTGGCACCTGTGCCAAGTCGGGCTGATTTGATAGTACTAAGTAGCTCCTGCAATCTGCCATCCAGAAGCGGGGAAGCTGAGTTTTGTTTGCCAGGGAAACGGGCCGAGGTTTCTGTTTGGGGGCCTATGGCTGGGAGTGACCGGCTGGCTCCTGAAAAGCTACAATAGGCAGGATGGTTCCCAGATCCAAGGTGGCACCAGTGCCAAGTTGGGCTGGTTTGATAGTACCAAGTGGCTCCTGCAATCTGCCATCCAGAAGCAGGGCAGCTTACTTTTGTTTGCCAGAGAAATAGGCCTAGGTTTTTGTCTGGGGGCCTGTGGCTAGGAGTGGCCGGCTGGCTCCTAAGAATCCACGATACGCAGGATGTTTCCCAGACCCAAGGTGACACCAGTGCCAAGTCGGGCTGGTTTGATAGTACCAAGTGGCTCCTGCAAACTCCATCAAAAAGTTGGCAGGCGTGTTTTGTTTTCCAGGGAACAGCGCCGTTGATTTTGTTTGGGGGCCTGTGGCTGGGAGTGGCCGGCTGGCTCCTTAGAATCCACGATACGCAGGATGGTTCCCAGACCCAAGGTGGCACCAGTGCCAAGTCGGGCTGGTTTGATTACACCAAGTGGCTCCTGCAATCTGCCATCCAGAAGTGAGGCAGCTAAGTTTTGTTTGCCAGAAAAAAGGGCCGTGGTTTTTGTTGGGGGCCTGTGGCTGGGAGTGGCCGGCTGGTTCCTGAATATGTACGATACGCAGGATTGTTCCCAGACCCAAGGTGGCACCAGTGCCAAGTCGGGCTGGTTTGATGGTGCAAAGTGGCTCCTGCAATCTGCCATCCAGACGCGGGGCAGCGGATTTTTGTTTCCATGAGAAATGGTCCGTGGTTTGTTTTTGGGTGTATATGGCTGGGCCTGGCCGGCTGGCTCCTTAAAAAGCTCGATATGCAGGATGGTTCCCTGACACAAGGTGGCACCAGTGCCACGTCGGGCGGTTTTCGTAGTACATAGTGCGTCCTAAAATTTGCCATCCAGAAGAGGGGCAGTTGAGTTTTGTTTGCCAGAGAAAAGGTCCGTGGTTTGTTTTTGGGGGCATATGGCTGAGAGTGGCTGGCTGGCCCCTGAAAATCCACGATACACAGGATGGTTCCCAGATCCAAGGTGGCACCTGTGCCAAGTCGGGCTGATTTGATAGTACTAAGTAGCTCCTGCAATCTGCCATCCAGAAGCGGGGAAGCTGAGTTTTGTTTGCCAGGGAAACGGGCCGAGGTTTGTGTTTGGGGGCCTATGGCTGAGAGTGACCGGCTGGCTCCTGAAAAGCTACAATAGGCAGGATGGTGACCAGACCCATGGTGGCACCAGTGCCAAGTTGGGCTGGTTTGATAGTACCAAGTGGCTCCTGCAATCTTCCATGATCACGTGGAGAAATACTTTCTGGTTTCAGCCATATGCTCTTTCTTCTCTCCCTCAACTTCTCTATCACCTCTCATCTGGTTCACATGCGCTGTCTTCAAGGTCCACAGGCTACTTTTCACAGAATCTTCTGGCCTGATGAAGTAAGAATGATGAATAGAACAGAGCTGGGATCTATTTTCCAGTTTGGATAAAATGCATTCTGCACACAAATCCAAGGAGAACGGGCTGCCCCGATGCCCAGAAAATCTTTCACTCCTGCTAGTGTTCTACGTCAACCGCAACTTAGTCTGAAAGAAAAGCTTTTTCTCTGAGAGCATCTGAGAGGTTTGCATGAAGCACTGATATCTGACATATGCAATTTTGAATAGGAGAGGAAAAAGAAAATGGCAAGGAGTTTTTAATTTTAGTGGTTTCAATTTTAATTTCCGTGCACTTTTTCAAAACTTGTCAGCTCAAATGCCCATCAACATCTTTTAGTCATCTGTAAGTCAGTATTCATATAAAATGTGCTTCAAATCCAAAGAATTTCAAATTTGCACTCCAAGCTTCTATGCCTAGATTTATGATTTCCTACACATATTAGATGAAAGGAAGGCCTTTTTTACTGTGGGAGTGCTGGAACACTGGAACAGGTTGCCCAGAGAAGTTGTGGGTGTCCCATCCCTGAAAGTATTCAAGGTCACCTTGGACGGGGCTTGGAGCAGCAACAAAGGAGAAGCTTGATGGTAGAGAAACAAAGTTGGACTATAGAAGAAACTCGGATTGAAGTATAGGATCAAGTTTTCTCTCAGCTCTTGGGGTAAATTCAAAGTTGTACAAAATGACATTTATCTGTGCTATTCACTACTGTAACAGAAAGTTTCATGAAAACTGTACAGAAGATAGTAAATTTTAAAAGAGATAAGAATTACAGCATAAAATCCATGGGATAGGTTACAACATGAGACACTCTCTAAGAGAAAATCTCTTTGTTTCAGCACTTCATCGGGGTAAGATTTCATGAAGTGCCAAAGAAGGCGGCAAAATATCATTCGGGACATTATTTACTGGAATTCAGCCTGGCCATTAGTAGGAACTGCCTTTGAACATATCATGTAGATATACCACACACACTTTCCCTTCACTGAAAAATTACTGTTTACAACAAATAAGCAATTGACGATCAAAATTGATTGAAAGCATCTTAAACATGTCAAGTATTTCATTGTAGATGATCTGTGATCCAAATGCTTCTTCCACCTTCGAGAGGGACAGAAGAATTCTTCCATATCATGATGGTTTAAAATTGTATCAACCAATGTTTTCTGCTGAAAAGATATCATCTATTTTTTTCTATTTTTGGAAGAAAATATTCCTAGACATACAACAGGTGAGAACTAAGTAATTTTAAAGAAACAAATGAAATGAAAATATTCTGTAAATAGAATGAAATGAAAAGCTGTGTTTTAAATAGGAGCTAAATATTAAACAGAATTTTTGTACCAGGCATTTGAATTACTGCACCAGCTCTTTTGCCCATCAAGAGAGGCATTTAGCATTTCAGTCTTTTCCAAGGTGTTCATGATCTGCTATGCTGATCTCTGTGTGTGCCTAGGTGTGTGTGGAGGGGGGGGCATATGAAGGGGAGTGTGTATGTTTGCTTTACAATTGTTGTGGCAGATTCATGCCTCAGCTCCACATTTTGTTTTAAAAAGGTCACACCGAGTGGATATGAAGTTTACTATCAACAAGAGATCGATTCCCAAATCATCCATTTGACTCTCCCTTATAAATCATGTGCTTTGTTGCATATTTTATCAAATATACTTTCAAGCCAGATGGAGGAAGGAGGATGTGGGAATCCCTCCACCATCTTGCAACTTTTATGTAAGTAGGTTTTCAAGAAAATCATCATTTCTCTTTTAAATATGTCTGGAACAGGCATGATGGTAGTGTCAACCTGTTGGAGTTTTTGTTGCTGGAAGAAGTTGTACAAAAGGATTGGTTTTTACATTGACCAGTTACTGAATCAAGCGCAGGAATACATTGGAAATTTAGCTGGGGGTTCCTTTTCCCAGCAGACTACTTCTAGAACGAGCTTGTACACTGAAGCTGACTCTTTTGCTCTCTTTTTGTTTCTTTCCTATTTTCTTGGCTTCTTTGCCACTATCTAGACAATTTTGGAACTTTGTTCCCAACTAAAATGGTTTCAATAGTCTGATTGTGATCATACATTTTTACAAGGAATTTTTAAAATCTTTCCTCGAGTCCAGAAAGTCAAGGACTTAGATCTTTTTCTTCCCTTATCAATATTGCCATGAAATTGATAAATAAAGACCAACTCTTTATTTTTGTTTTTAACCCACGTAGATAATTCCCATCCATTAATCCATTTTGTGGACCAATAGCTGCCATTCTGATGGAAGCTGTCACTTCTTAACAATAGGCATTCTGTGACTATGTTGACTGCACTTTGGGTGAAGATCCTAACTGGTCTTAGATATACATAGGGAGAAATTTGCTCAGCCAGTGTCAGTCTTAAGCATGCGTATCAGAAGATCTTTCTAGAGCTGGGAATTTTCCCATGAAAGGGATTCAGTTAGGGAAGAGACACTTGTGCCAGAGTTTTACATTCTTCTTGAACACTGCTTAAGGAACTTAGATGCCATGTCCATTTGGATCTCTGTCTGCACAGAACTTTGTCATGCCAGCGCTTTGAAATGCATCTTGAAGAGAATTCACTAGCACAGAATGAAAGAGAGTGGAAGGGGTTGGTGGGGCTAACCAGGCCCAACCCCCCTGCCTAAACCAGGATACCTAGAGCCTCTTGCCCAGGATTCTATCTGGGTGTACTTTTAATGTCTTCAAAGATCCAGGCTCCACAATCTTTCTGGGCAGTCTGTGCCGTGGTTCAGTCACCCTGACAGTAAAGAAACATTTACTGATGTTCAAAGGCAATCTCCTGTATTTCAGTGTGTGCCCACTGCCTCTTGTCTTTTCCCTCAGCATCACTGAAAAGACACTGATTCCCTCCCCTTTGCACTATTGCTTCCATATGTATGTGTGATGCCATGTAGAGGTATGTCAAAAACCTCCCTGAAGCCCAGGCAGATAATATTCCCTTCATCTACCAGTCAAGTTGATTCATCAGAGGAGTTTAAAGTGATGTTCAGCATGAAATTCCCCTGAAAAATCATGCTAACTACATTATTTGGTCATCTGTCATGTGCCTGGCAAGGATTTCCAGGAAGAGCTGCTTCATCAACTTCCTGGGGATAAAAAAGAGGCTGGCTGGTTTGTACTATGGCGAGTCCTCTTAATTGCCTTTTTTGAAGATGGGTGTCATTTGCTAACATCCACTCTTTAGCCTCTGTTGTCGTCTACATCTTAGCAAAACGCTTTTCCACTATGTCTGGCTAGGAAAAACTGTGCCAGCACAGAAAACATCTCCCATCTTGTTCTAGAAGTTGCACGGATGTCTGCCAAGTGTTTGGCAGGAAGAAAAGAAAAGTTGTCCAAAACAGCTTCCAATCGAATGTTCCTGTGATTGGAAAAGTCAGGAGAGTGCAAAGGTACTGTTTTCTATCAGTTGGCAAGGTGCGCACACAATCCCAGTGTTGTACAGCTTGCTTCTTCACCTTCCCGAAGCTGCCGCTCTCGCCGGCTGCCGGAGCCCAAGAAGCGGCTTCTTCGCGCAAAGACGATTGTGCCGCTCACAGGGCTCTCCTTAGCGCGGCTTCTGCCGAAAGACGCCCGGCAGCGGCTCTTACCTCCGGAGAGCATCCTACCTTCGTCTTTAGCTCCTCTTCTCATCTACACCTCGGCAAAACGCTTTTCCACTATGTCAGGCTAGGAAATACTGTGCCAGCACAGAAAACATCTCCCATCGTGTTCTAGAAGTTGCACGGATGTCTGCCAAGTGTTTGGCAGGAAGAAAAGAAAAGTTGTCCAAAACAGCTTCCAATCGAATGTTCCTGTGATTGGAAAAGTCAGGAGAGTGCAAAGGTACTGTTTTCTATCAGTTGGCAAGGTGCGCACACAATCCCAGTGTTGTACAGCTTGCTTCTTCACCTTCCCGAAGCTGCCGCTCTCGCCGGCTGCCGGAGCCCAAGAAGCGGCTTCTTCGCGCAAAGACGATTGTGCCGCTCACAGTGCTCTCCTTAGCGCGGCTTCTGCCGAAAGACGCCCGGCAGCGGCTCTTACCTCCGGAGAGCATCCTACCTTCGTCTTTCGCGTCTTTTGTAGTCTACATCTTAGCAAAACGCTTTTCCACTATGTCTGGCTAGGAAAAACTGTGCCAGCACAGAAAACATCTCCCATCGTGTTCTAGAAGTTGCACGGATGTCTGCCAAGTGTTTGGCAGGAAGAAAAGAAAAGTTGTCCAAAACAGCTTCCAATCGAATGTTCCTGTGATTGGAAAAGTCAGGAGAGTGCAAAGGTACTGTTTTCTATCAGTTGGCAAGGTGCGCACACAATCCCAGTGTTGTACAGCTTGCTTCTTCACCTTCCCGAAGCTGCCGCTCTCGCCGGCTGCCGGAGCCCAAGAAGCGGCTTCTTCGCGCAAAGACGATTGTGCCGCTCACAGTGCTCTCCTTAGCGCGGCTTCTGCCGAAAGACGCCCGGCAGCGGCTCTTACCTCCGGAGAGCATCCTACCTTCGTCTTTCGCGTCTTTTGTAGTCTACACCTCGGCAAAAAGCTTTTCCACTATGTCTGGCTAGGAAAAACTGTGCCAGCACAGAAAACATCTCCCATCGTGTTCTAGAAGTTGCACGGATGTCTGCCAAGTGTTTGGCAGGAAGAAAAGAAAAGTTGTCCAAAACAGCTTCCAATCGAATGTTCCTGTGATTGGAAAAGTCAGGAGAGTGCAAAGGTACTGTTTTCTATCAGTTGGCAAGGTGCGCACACAATCCCAGTGTTGTACAGCTTGCTTCTTCACCTTCCCGAAGCTGCCGCTCTCGCCGGCTGCCGGAGCCCAAGAAGCGGCTTCTTCGCGCAAAGACGATTGTGCCGCTCACAGTGCTCTCCTTAGCGCGGCTTCTGCCGAAAGACGCCCGGCAGCGGCTCTTACCTCCGGAGAGCATCCTACCTTCGTCTTTCGCGTCTTATGTAGTCTACACCTCGGCAAAACGCTTTTCCACTATGTCTGGCTAGGAAAAACTGTGCCAGCACAGAAAACATCTCCCATCGTGTTCTAGAAGTTGCACGGATGTCTGCCAAGTGTTTGGCAGGAAGAAAAGAAAAGTTGTCCAAAACAGCTTCCAATCGAATGTTCCTGTGATTGGAAAAGTCAGGAGAGTGCAAAGGTACTGTTTTCTATCAGTTGGCAAGGTGCGCACACAATCCCAGTGTTGTACAGCTTGCTTCTTCACCTTCCCGAAGCTGCCGCTCTCGCCGGCTGCCGGAGCCCAAGAAGCGGCTTCTTCGCGCAAAGACGATTGTGCCGCTCACAGGGCTCTCCTTAGCGCGGCTTCTGCCGAAAGACGCCCGGCAGCGGCTCTTACCTCCGGAGAGCATCCTACCTTCGTCTTTCGCGTCTTTTGTAGTCTACACCTCGGCAAAACGCTTTTCCACTATGTCTGGCTAGGAAAAACTGTGCCAGCACAGAAAACATCTCCCATCGTGTTCTAGAAGTTGCACGGATGTCTGCCAAGTGTTTGGCAGGAAGAAAAGAAAAGTTGTCCAAAACAGCTTCCAATCGAATGTTCCTGTGATTGGAAAAGTCAGGAGAGTGCAAAGGTACTGTTTTCTATCAGTTGGCAAGGTGCGCACACAATCCCAGTGTTGTACAGCTTGCTTCTTCACCTTCCCGAAGCTGCCGCTCTCGCCGGCTGCCGGAGCCCAAGAAGCGGCTTCTTCGCGCAAAGACGATTGTGCCGCTCACAGGGCTCTCCTTAGCGCGGCTTCTGCCGAAAGACGCCCGGCAGCGGCTCTTACCTCCGGAGAGCATCCTACCTTCGTCTTTCGCGTCTTTTGTAGTCTACATCTTAGCAAAACACTTTTCCACTATGTCTGGCTAGGAAAAACTGTGCCAGCACAGAAAACATCTCCCATCGTGTTCTAGAAGTTGCACGGATGTCTGCCAAGTGTTTGGCAGGAAGAAAAGAAAAGTTGTCCAAAACAGCTTCCAATCGAATGTTCCTGTGATTGGAAAAGTCAGGAGAGTGCAAAGGTACTGTTTTCTATCAGTTGGCAAGGTGCGCACACAATCCCAGTGTTGTACAGCTTGCTTCTTCACCTTCCCGAAGCTGCCGCTCTCGCCGGCTCCCGGAACCGAAGAATCGGCTTGTTCGCGCAAAGACGATTGTGCCGCTCACAGGGCTCTCCTTAGCGCGGCTTCTACCGAAAGACGCCCGGCAGCGGCTCTTAACTCCGGAGAGCATCCTACCTTCGTCTTTCGCGTCTTATGTAGTCTACATCTTAGCAAAACGCTTTTCCACTATGTCTGGCTAGGAAAAACCGTGCCAGCCCAGAAAACATCTCCCATCGTTTTCTAGAAGTTGCAGATATGTCTGCCAAGTGTTTGGCAGGAAGAAAAGAAAAGTTGTCCAAAACAGCTTCCAATCGAATGTTCCTGTGATTGGAAAAGTCAGGAGAGTGCAAAGGTACTGTTTTCTATCAGTTGGCAAGGTGCGCACACAATCCCAGTGTTGTACAGCTTGCTTCTTCACCTTCCCGAAGCTGTCACTCTCAGGAGGTAAGAGCCGCTGCCGGGCGTCTTTCGGCAGAAGCCGCGCTAAGGAGGGCACTGTGAGCGGCACAATCGTCTTTGCGCGAAGAAGCCGCTTCTTGGGCTCCGGCAGCCGGCGAGAGCGGCAGCTTCGGGAAGGTGAAGAAGCAAGCTGTACAACACTGGGATTGTGTGCGCACCTTGCCAACTGATAGAAAACAGTACCTTTGCACTCTCCTGACTTTTCCAATCACAGGAACATTCGATTGGAAGCTGTTTTGGACAACTTTTCTTTTCTTCCTGCCAAACACTTGGCAGACATCCGTGCAACTTCTAGAAAACGATGGGAGATGTTTTCTGTGCTGGCACAGTTTTTCCTAGCCAGACATAGTGGAAAAGCGTTTTGCCGAGGTGTAGACTACATAAGACGCGAAAGACGAAGGTAGGATGCTCTCCGGAGGTAAGAGCCGCTGCCGGGCGTCTTTTGGCAGAAGCCGCGCTAAGGAGAGCACTGTGAGCGGCACAATCGTCTTTGCGCGAAGAAGCCGCTTCTTCGGTTCCGGGAGCCGGCGAGAGCGGCAGCTTCGGGAAGGTGAAGAAGCAAGCTGTACAACACTGGGATTGTGTGCGCACCTTGCCAACTGATAGAAAACAGTACCTTTGCACTCTCCTGACTTTTCCAATCACAGGAACATTCGATTGGAAGCTGTTTTGGACAACTTTTCTTTTCTTCCTGCCAAACACTTGGCAGACATCCGTGCAACTTCTAGAACACGATGGGAGATGTTTTCTGTGCTGGCACAGTTTTTCCTAGCCAGACATAGTGGAAAAGCGTTTTGCTAAGATGTAGACTACAAAAGACGCGAAAGACAAAGGTAGGATGCTCTCCGGAGGTAAGAGCCGCTGCCGGGCGTCTTTCGGCAGAAGCCGCGCTAAGGAGAGCCCTGTGAGCGGCACAATCGTCTTTGCGCGAAGAAGCCGCTTCTTGGGCTCCGGCAGCCGGCGAGAGCGGCAGCTTCGGGAAGGTGAAGAAGCAAGCTGTACAACACTGGGATTGTGTGCGCACCTTGCCAACTGATAGAAAACAGTACCTTTGCACTCTCCTGACTTTTCCAATCACAGGAACATTCGATTGGAAGCTGTTTTGGACAACTTTTCTTTTCTTCCTGCCAAACACTTGGCAGACATATCTGCAACTTCTAGAACACGATGGGAGATGTTTTCTGTGCTGGCACAGTTTTTCCTAGCCAGACATAGTGGAAAAGCGTTTTGCTAAGATGTAGACTACAAAAGACGCGAAAGACGAAGGTAGGATGCTCTCCGGAGGTAAGAGCCGCTGCCGGGCGTCTTTCGGCAGAAGCCGCGCTAAGGAGAGCACTGTGAGCGGCACAATCGTCTTTGCGCGAAGAAGCCGCTTCTTGGGCTCCGGCAGCCGGCGAGAGCGGCAGCTTCGGGAAGGTGAAGAAGCAAGCTGTACAACACTGGGATTGTGTGCGCACCTTGCCAACTGATAGAAAACAGTACCTTTGCACTCTCCTGACTTTTCCAATCACAGGAACATTCGATTGGAAGCTGTTTTGGACAACTTTTCTTTTCTTCCTGCCAAACACTTGGCAGACATCCGTGCAACTTCTAGAACCCGATGGGAGATGTTTTCTGTGCTGGCACAGTTTTTCCTAGCCAGACATAGTGGAGAAGCGTTTTGCTAAGATGTAGACTACATAAGACGCGAAAGACGAAGGTAGGATGCTCTCCGGAGGTAAGAGCCGCTGCCGGGCGTCTTTCGGCAGAAGCCGCGCTAAGGAGAGCACTGTGAGCGGCACAATCGTCTTTGCGCGAAGAAGCCGCTTCTTCGGTTCCGGGAGCCGGCGAGAGCGGCAGCTTCGGGAAGGTGAAGAAGCAAGCTGTACAACACTGGGATTGTGTGCGCACCTTGCCAACTGATAGAAAACAGTACCTTTGCACTCTCCTGACTTTTCCAATCACAGGAACATTCGATTGGAAGCTGTTTTGGACAACTTTTCTTTTCTTCCTGCCAAACACTTGGCAGACATCCGTGCAACTTCTAGAACACGATGGGAGATGTTTTCTGTGCTGGCACAGTTTTTCCTAGCCAGACATAGTGGAAAAGCGTTTTGCTAAGATGTAGACTACAAAAGACGCGAAAGACGAAGGTAGGATGCTCTCCGGAGGTAAGAGCCGCTGCCGGGCGTCTTTCGGCAGAAGCCGCGCTAAGGAGAGCACTGTGAGCGGCACAATCGTCTTTGCGCGAAGAAGCCGCTTCTTCGGTTCCGGGAGCCGGCGAGAGCGGCAGCTTCGGGAAGGTGAAGAAGCAAGCTGTACAACACTGGGATTGTGTGCGCACCTTGCCAACTGATAGAAAACAGTACCTTTGCACTCTCCTGACTTTTCCAATCACATGAACATTCGATTGGAAGCTGTTTTGGACAACTTTTCTTTTCTTCCTGCCAAACACTTGGCAGACATCCGTGCAACTTCGAGAACACGATGGGAGATGTTTTCTGTGCTGGCACAGTTTTTCCTAGCCAGACATAGTGGAAAAGCGTTTTGCCGAGGTGTAGATGAGAAGAGGAGCTAAAGACGAAGGTAGGATGCTCTCCGGAGGTAAGAGCCGCTGCCGGGCGTCTTTCGGCAGAAGCCGCGCTAAGGAGAGCACTGTGAGCGGCACAATCGTCTTTGCGCGAAGAAGCCGCTTCTTGGGCTCCGGCAGCCGGCGAGAGCGGCAGCTTCGGGAAGGTGAAGAAGCAAGCTGTACAACACTGGGATTGTGTGCGCACCTTGCCAACTGATAGAAAACAGTACCTTTGCACTCTCCTGACTTTTCCAATCACAGGAACATTCGATTGGAAGCTGTTTTGGACAACTTTTCTTTTCTTCCTGCCAAACACTTGGCAGACATCCGTGCAACTTCTAGAACACGATGGGAGATGTTTTCTGTGCTGGCACAGTTTTTCCTAGCCAGACATAGTGGAAAAGCTTTTTGCCGAGGTGTAGATGAGAAGAGGAGCTAAAGAGTGGATGTTAGCAAATGACACCCATCTTCAAAAAAGGCAATTAAGAGGACTCGCCATAGTACAAACCAGCCAGCCTCTTTTTTATCCCCAGGAAGTTGATGAAGCAGCTCTTCCTGGAAATCCTTGCCAGGCACATGACAGATGACCAAATAATGTAGTTAGCATGATTTTTCAGGGGAATTTCATGCTGAACATCACTTTAAACTCCTCTGATGAATCAACTTGACTGGTAGATGAAGGGAATATTATCTGCCTGGGCTTCAGGGAGGTTTTTGACATACCTCTACATGGCATCACACATACATATGGAAGCAATAGTGCAAAGGGGAGGGAATCAGTGTCTTTTCAGTGATGCTGAGGGAAAAGACAAGAGGCAGTGGGCACACACTGAAATACAGGAGATTGCCTTTGAACATCAGTAAATGTTTCTTTACTGTCAGGGTGACTGAACCACGGCACAGACTGCCCAGAAAGATTGTGGAGCCTGGATCTTTGAAGACATTAAAAGTACACCCAGATAGAATCCTGGGCAAGAGGCTCTAGGTATCCTGGTTTAGGCAGGGGGGTTGGGCCTGGTTAGCCCCACCAACCCCTTCCACTCTCTTTCATTCTGTGCTAGTGAATTCTCTTCAAGATGCATTTCAAAGCGCTGGCATGACAAAGTTCTGTGCAGACAGAGATCCAAATGGACATGGCATCTAAGTTCCTTAAGCAGTGTTCAAGAAGAATGTAAAACTCTGGCACAAGTGTCTCTTCCCTAACTGAATCCCTTTCATGGGAAAATTCCCAGCTCTAGAAAGATCTTCTGATACGCATGCTTAAGACTGACACTGGCTGAGCAAATTTCTCCCTATGTATATCTAAGACCAGTTAGGATCTTCACCCAAAGTGCAGTCAACATAGTCACAGAATGCCTATTGTTAAGAAGTGACAGCTTCCATCAGAATGGCAGCTATTGGTCCACAAAATGGATTAATGGATGGGAATTATCTACGTGGGTTAAAAACAAAAATAAAGAGTTGGTCTTTATTTATCAATTTCATGGCAATATTGATAAGGGAAGAAAAAGATCTAAGTCCTTGACTTTCTGGACTCGAGGAAAGATTTTAAAAATTCCTTGTAAAAATGTATGATCACAATCAGACTATTGAAACCATTTTAGTTGGGAACAAAGTTCCAAAATTGTCTAGATAGTGGCAAAGAAGCCAAGAAAATAGGAAAGAAACAAAAAGAGAGCAAAAGAGTCAGCTTCAGTGTACAAGCTCGTTCTAGAAGTAGTCTGCTGGGAAAAGGAACCCCCAGCTAAATTTCCAATGTATTCCTGCGCTTGATTCAGTAACTGGTCAATGTAAAAACCAATCCTTTTGTACAACTTCTTCCAGCAACAAAAACTCCAACAGGTTGACACTACCATCATGCCTGTTCCAGACATATTTAAAAGAGAAATGATGATTTTCTTGAAAACCTACTTACATAAAAGTTGCAAGATGGTGGAGGGATTCCCACATCCTCCTTCCTCCATCTGGCTTGAAAGTATATTTGATAAAATATGCAACAAAGCACATGATTTATAAGGGAGAGTCAAATGGATGATTTGGGAATCGATCTCTTGTTGATAGTAAACTTCATATCCACTCGGTGTGACCTTTTTAAAACAAAATGTGGAGCTGAGGCATGAATCTGCCACAACAATTGTAAAGCAAACATACACACTCCCCTTCATATGCCCCCCCCTCCACACACACCTAGGCACACACAGAGATCAGCATAGCAGATCATGAACACCTTGGAAAAGACTGAAATGCTAAATGCCTCTCTTGATGGGCAAAAGAGCTGGTGCAGTAATTCAAATGCCTGGTACAAAAATTCTGTTTAATATTTAGCTCCTATTTAAAACACAGCTTTTCATTTCATTCTATTTACAGAATATTTTCATTTCATTTGTTTCTTTAAAATTACTTAGTTCTCACCTGTTGTATGTCTAGGAATATTTTCTTCCAAAAATAGAAAAAAATAGATGATATCTTTTCAGCAGAAAACATTGGTTGATACAATTTTAAACCATCATGATATGGAAGAATTCTTCTGTCCCTCTCGAAGGTGGAAGAAGAATTTGGATCACAGATCATCTACAATGAAATACTTGACATGTTTAAGATGCTTTCAATCAATTTTGATCGTCAATTGCTTATTTGTTGTAAACAGTAATTTTTCAGTGAAGGGAAAGTGTGTGTGGTATATCTACATGATATGTTCAAAGGCAGTTCCTACTAATGGCCAGGCTGAATTCCAGTAAATAATGTCCCGAATGATATTTTGCCGCCTTCTTTGGCACTTCATGAAATCTTACCCCGATGAAGTGCTGAAACAAAGAGATTTTCTCTTAGAGAGTGTCTCATGTTGTAACCTATCCCATGGATTTTATGCTGTAATTCTTATCTCTTTTAAAATTTACTATCTTCTGTACAGTTTTCATGAAACTTTCTGTTACAGTAGTGAATAGCACAGATAAATGTCATTTTGTACAACTTTGAATTTACCCCAAGAGCTGAGAGAAAACTTGATCCTATACTTCAATCCGAGTTTCTTCTATAGTCCGACTTTGTTTCTCTACCATCAAGCTTCTCCTTTGTTGCTGCTCCAAGCCCCGTCCAAGGTGACCTTGAATACTTTCAGGGATGGGACACCCACAACTTCTCTGGGCAACCTGTTCCAGTGTTCCAGCACTCCCACAGTAAAAAAGGCCTTCCTTTCATCTAATATGTGTAGGAAATCATAAATCTAGGCATAGAAGCTTGGAGTGCAAATTTGAAATTCTTTGGATTTGAAGCACATTTTATATGAATACTGACTTACAGATGACTAAAAGATGTTGATGGGCATTTGAGCTGACAAGTTTTGAAAAAGTGCACGGAAATTAAAATTGAAACCACTAAAATTAAAAACTCCTTGCCATTTTCTTTTTCCTCTCCTATTCAAAATTGCATATGTCAGATATCAGTGCTTCATGCAAACCTCTCAGATGCTCTCAGAGAAAAAGCTTTTCTTTCAGACTAAGTTGCGGTTGACGTAGAACACTAGCAGGAGTGAAAGATTTTCTGGGCATTGGGGCAGCACGTTCTCCTTGGATTTGTGTGCAGAATGCATTTTATCCAAACTGGAAAATAGATCCCAGCTCTGTTCTATTCATCATTCTTACTTCATCAGGCCAGAAGATTCTGTGAAAAGTAGCCTGTGGACCTTGAAGACAGCGCATGTGAACCAGATGAGAGGTGATAGAGAAGTTGAGGGAGAGAAGAAAGAGCATATGGCTGAAACCAGAAAGTATTTCTCCACGTGATCATGGAAGATTGCAGGAGCCACTTGGTACTATCAAACCAGCCCGACTTGGCACTGGTGCCACTATGGGTCTGGGAGCCATGTTGCATATCGTGCATTTTAAGGAGCCAGCTGGCCACACACAGCCATATGCCCCCAAACACAAACCAAGCCCTTTTCTCTGGCAAACAAAACTCAGCTGCCCTGCTTCTGGATGGCAGATTGCAGGAGCCACTTGGTACTATCAAACCAGCCCAACTTGGCACTGGTGCCACCTTGGCTCTGGGAACCATCCTGCCTATTGTAGCTTTTCAGGAGCCAGCCGGTCACTCCCAGCCATAGGCCCCCAAACAGAAACCTCGGCCCGTTTCCCTGGCAAACAAAAGTAAGCTGCCCCGCTTCTGGATGGCAGATTGCAGGAGCTACTTAGTACTATCAAATCAGCCCGACTTGGCACAGGTGCCACCTTGGATCTGGGAACCATCCTGTGTATCGTGGATTTTCAGGGGCCAGCCGGCCACTCTCAGCCATATGCCCCCAAACACAAACCACGGACCTTTTCTCTGGCAAACAAAAATCAGCTGCCCCACTTCTGGATGGCAGATTGCAGGAGCCACTTGGGACTATCACACCAGCACAACATGGCACTGCTGCCACCTTGGATCTGGGAACAATCCTGCGTATCGTACATATTCAGGAACCAGCCGAACACTCCCAGCCACAGGCCCCCAAACACAAACAACGGCCCATTTCCCTGGCAAACAAAACTCAGCTGCCCCGCTTCTGGATGGCAGTTTGCAGGAGCCACTTGGGACTATCAAAGCAGCCCGACTTGGTAATGGTACCATCTTGGATCTGGGAACCATCCGGCGTATCGTGGATTTTCAGGGGCCAGCCGGTCATTCCCAGCCATATGCTCCCAAACACAAACCTCGGCCCTTTTCTCTGGCAAACAAAACTCAACTGCCCCTCTTCTGGATGGCAAATTGCAGGACGCACTTGGTACTACAAAAAGAGCCCGACTTGGCAGTGGTGCCACCTTGGCTCTGGGAACCATCCTGCGTATCGAGCATTTTAAGGAGCCAGCCGGCAATTCCCAGCCGTATGCCCCAAAAAGAAACCACGGACCTTTTCTCTGGCAAAAAAAACTCAGCTGTCCCGCTTCTGGATGGCAGATTGCAGGAGTCACTTTGAACCATACAACCAGCCTTACTTGGCACTGGTGCCACCTTGTATCTGGGAACCATCCTGCCTATCGTTGATTTTCAGGGGCCAGCCTACCACTCTCGGCCATAGGCCCCCAAACACAAACCACAGCCCTTTTCTCTAGCAAACAAAATTTAGCTGCCCCGCTTCTGGATGGCAAATTGCAGGAGCCACTGGGTACTACAAAAACAGCCCGACTTGGCACTGGTGCCACCTTGCGTCTGGTTACCATGCGGCGTATCGTGCATTTTAAGGAGCCAGGTGGCCACTCCCAGCCATATGCCCCCAAACACAACCCACGGCCCTTTTCTCTGGCAAACAAAACTCAGCTGCCCCGCTTCTGGATGGCAGAGTGCAGGAGACACTTGGTACTATCAAACCAGCCCGACTTGGCACTGGTGCCACCTTTGGTCTGGGAACCATCCTGCGTATTGTGGATTGTGTGGAGACAGCCGACCACACTCGGCCACAGACCCCAATCAAAAACAAAGGTCCGTTTCCCTGGCAAAAAAAACTCAGCTGCCCCGCTTCTGGATGGGAGATTGCAGGAGGCACTTGACACTGTCAAAAGAGCCCCACTTTGTACTGGTGCCACCTTGGGTCTGGGAACCATGCTGCGTATCGTGGATTTTCAGGAGCCAGCCGGCCACAGCCAGCCACGGGCCCCCAAACAAAATCCACAGCCTTTTTCTCTGGCAAACAAAACTCAGCTGCCCTGCTTCTGGATGGCAGATTGCAGGAGCCACTTGGTACTATCAAACCAGCCCGACTTGGCACTGGTGCCACCTTGGGTCTGGGAACCATCCTGCCTATCGTGGATTTTAAGGAGCCAGCCGGCTACTCCCAGCCACAGGCCCCCAACAAAAACCACGGCCCTTTTTTCTCGCAAACAAAACTTAGCTGCCTCACTTCTGGATGGCAGATTGCAGGAGTCACTTGGTGTAATCAAACCAGCCCGACTTGGCACTGGTGCCACCTTGGGTCTGGGAACCATCCTGCGTATCGTGGATTCTAAGGAGCCAGCCGGCCACTCCCAGCCACAGGCCCCCAAATACAAACAACGGCGCTTTTCCCTGGAAAACAAAACTCGCCTGTCAAATTTTGATGGCAGATTGCAGGAGCAACTTGGTACTATCAAACCAGCCCAACTTGGCACTGGTGCCACCATGGGTCTGGTAAGCATCCTGCCTATTGTAGCTTTCCAGGAGCCAGCCGGTCATTCCCAGCCATAGGCCCCCAGTCACAAACCTCGGCCCGTTTCCCTGGCAAACAAAAGTAAGCTGCCCCGCTTCTGGATGGCAGATTGCAGGAGCCACTTGGTACTATCAAACCAGCCCGACTTGGCACTGGTGCCACCTTGGGTCTGGGAACCATGCTGCGTATCGCAGATTCTAAGGCGCCAGTCGGCCACTCCCAGCCACAAGACCCCAAACACAAACAACGGCGCTTTTCTCTGGCAAACAAAACTCAACTGCCCCTCTTCTGGATGGCAAATTGCAGGACGCACTTGGTACTATCAAACCAGCACGACTTGGCACTGGTGCCACCTTGGGTCTGGGAACCATCCTGCGTATTGTGGATTGTCAGGAGCCAGCCGGCCACTCCCAGCCATAGGCCCCCAAACAGAAACCACAGCCTTTTTCTCTGGCAAACAAAATTCAGCTGCCCCGCTTCTGGATGGCAGATTGCAGGAGCCACTTGGGACTATCACACCAGCACAACATGGCACTGCTGCCACCTTGGATCTGGGAATCATCCTTCCTATCGTGGATTTTCAGGGGCCAGCCGGTCACTCTCAGCCATAGGCCCCAAACACAAACCACGGCCCTTTTCTCTGGAAAACAAAACTCAACTGCCCCTCTTCTGGATGGCAGATTGCAGGAGCCACTGGGTACTATGAAACCAGCCCTACTTGGCACTGGTGCCACCTTGGGTCTGGGAACCATGCTGCGTATCATGGATTTTCAGGAGCCAGCCGTCCACTGCCAGCCACAGGCCCCGAAACACAAACAACAGCCTTTTTCTCTGGCAAACAAAATTCAGCTGCCCCGCTTCTGGATGGCAGATTGCAGGAACCACTTGGTACTAACAAACCAGCCCGACTTGGCACTGGTGCCACCTTGGGTCTGGGAACCATCCTGCGTATCGTGGATTCTAAGGAGCCAGCTGGCCACTCCCAGCCACAGGCCCCAAAATACACACAACGGCGCTTTTCCCTGGAAAACAAAACTCGCCTGCCAACTTTTTGATGGCAGATTGCAGGAGCCACTTGGTACTATCAAACCAGCCCAACTTGGCACTGGTGCCACCATGGGTCTGGTCACCATCCTGCCTATCGTAGCTTTTCAGGAGCCAGCCGGTCACTCCCTGCCATAGGCCCCGAGACACAAAGCTCGGCCCGTTTCCCTGGAAAACAAAAGTAAGCTGCCCCGCTTCTGGATGGCAGATTGCAGGAGCCACTTGGTACTATCAAACCAGCCCGACTTGGCACTGGTACCACCTTGGGTCTGGGAACCATCCTGCCTATCGTGGATTTTAAGGAGCCAGCCGGCTACTCCCAGCCACAGGCCCCCAACAAAAACCACGGCCCTTTTTTCTGGCAAACAAAACTTAGCTGCCTCACTTATGGATGGCAGATTGCAGGAGCCACTTGGTGTAATCAAACCAGCCCGACTTGGCACTGGTGTCACCTTGGGTCTGGGAACCATCCTGCGTATCGTGGATTCTAAGGAGCCAGCCGGCCACTCCCAGCCACAGGCCCCCAAACAAAATCAACGGCGCTGTTCCCTGGAAAACAAAACACGCCTGCCAACTTTTTGATGGAGTTTGCAGGAGCCACTTGGTACTATCAAACCAGCCCAACTTGGCACTGGTGCCACCATGGTTCTGGTAAACATCCTGCGTATCGTGGATTCTTAGGAGCCAGCAGGCCACTCCTAGCCACAGGCCCCCAAACAAAAACCTAGGCCTATTTCTCTGGCAAACAAAAGTAAGCTGCCCCGCTTCTGGATGGCAGATTGCAGGAGACACTTGGGACTATCAAACCAGCCCAACTTGGCACTGGTGCCACCTTGGATCTGGGAACCATGTTGTGTATCGTGGATTTTCAGGGGCCACCCGGCCACTCTCAGCCATATGTCCCCAAACAGAAACCTCGGCCCGTTTCTCTGGCAAACAAAACTCAACTGCCCCTCTTCTGGATGGCAAATTGCAGGATGAACTTGATACTAAAACCGCAGGCCGACTTGGTAGTGGTGACACCTTGGGCCTGGGAACCATCATGCGTATCGAGCATTTTAAGGAGCCAGCCGGCCACTCCCAGCAATATGCCCCCAAAAACAATCCACGGAATTTTTCTCTGGCAAAAAAAAATCAGCTGCCCCGCTTCTGGATGGCAGATTGCAGGAGCCACTTTGCACCATCAAACCAGCCCGACTTGGCACTGGTGCCACCTTGCATCTGGGAACCATGCTGCCTAGCGTGGATTTTCAGGGGCCAGCGGGCCACTCTCAGCTATATGCCCCCAAACAAAACCCACGGCCCGTTTCCCTGGCAAACAAAAGTAAGCTGCCCTGCTTCTGGATGGCAGATTGCAGGAACCACTTGGTAGTATCAAACCAGCCCGACTTGGCACTGGTGCCACCTTGGGTCTGGGAACCATCCTGCGTATCGTGGATTCTAAGGAGCCAGCCGGCCACTCCCAGCCACAGGCCCCCAAACACAAACAACGGCGCTTTTCCCTGGAAAACAAAACTCGCCTGCCAACTTTTTGATGGCAGATTGCAGGAGCAACTTGGTACTATCAAACCAGCCCAACTTGGCACTGGTGCCACCATGGGTCTGGTCACCATCCTGCCTATTGTAGCTTTCCAGGAGCCAGCCGGTCACTCCCAGCCATAGGCCCCCAAACACAAACCTCGGCCCGTTTCCCTGGCAAACAAAAGTAAGCTGCCCCGCTTCTGGATGGCAGATTGCAGGAGCCACTTGGTACTATCAAACCAGCCCAACTTGGAACTGGTGCCACCTTGGGTCTGGGAACCATGCTGCGTATCGCAGATTCTAAGGCGCCAGTCGGCCACTCCCAGCCACAAGCCCCCAAACACAAACAACGGCGCTTTTCTCTGGCAAACAAAACTCCACTGCCCCTCTTCTGGATGGCAAATTGCAGGACGCACTTGGTACTATAAAAACAGCCCGACTTGGCACTGGTGCCACCTTGGGTCTGGGAACCATCCTGCGTATCGATCTTTTTAATGAGACAGCCAGCCACTCCCAGCCATATGCCCCCAAACACAACCCACGGCCCTTTCCTCTGGCAAACAAAACTCAGCTGCACCGCTTCTGGATGGCAGATTGCAGGAGCCACTTGGTACTATCAAACCAGCAAGACTTGGCACTGGTGCCACCTTGGGTCTGGGAACCATCCTGCGTATTGTGGATTGTCAGGAGCCAGCTGAACATTCTCGGCCACAGACCCCAATCAAAAACAACGGCCCGTTTCACAGGCAAACAAAACTCAGCTGCCCCGCTTCTGGATGGGAGATTGCAGGAGGCACTTGACACTGTGAAACCAGCCCCACTTGGCACTGGTGCCACCTTGGGTCTGGGAACCATGCTGCGTATCATGGATTTTCAGGAGCCAGCCGGCCACTCCCAGCCATAGGCCCCCAAACAAAAACCACAGCCTTTTTCTCTGGCAAACAAAATTCAGCTGCCCCACTTCTGGATGGCAGATTGCAGGAGCCACTTGGGACTATCACACCAGCACAACATGGCACTGCTGCCACCTTGGATCTGGGAACCATCCTTCCTATCGTGGATTTTCAGGGGCCAGCCGGTCACTCTCAGCCATAGGCCCCAAACACAAACCACGGCCCTTTTCTCTGGAAAACAAAACTCAACTGCCCCTCTTCTGGATGGCAGATTGCAGGAGCCAGTGGGTACTATGAAACTAGCCCTACTTGGCACTGGTGCCACCTTGGGTCTGGGAACCATGCTGCGTATCATGGATTTTCAGGAGCCAGCCGTCCACTGCCAGCCACAGGCCCCGAAACACAAACAACAGCCTTTTTCTCTGGCAAACAAAATTCAGCTGCCCCGCTTCTGGATGGCAGATTGCAGGAACCACTTGGTACTAACAAACCAGCCCGACTTGGCACTGGTGCCACCTTGGGTCTGGGAACCATCCTGCGTATCGTGGATTCTAAGGAGCCAGCTGGCCACTCCCAGCCACAGGCCCCAAAATACACACAACGGCGCTTTTCCCTGGAAAACAAAACTCGCCTGCCAACTTTTTGATGGCAGATTGCAGGAGCCACTTGGTACTATCAAACCAGCCCAACTTGGCACTGGTGCCACCATGGGTCTGGTCACCATCCTGCCTATCGTAGCTTTTCAGGAGCCAGCCGGTCACTCCCAGCCATAGGCCCCCAGAAAAAAACCTCGGTCCGTTTCCCTGGAAAACAAAAGTAAGCTGCCCCGCTTCTGGATGGCAGATTGCAGGAGCCACTTGGTGCTATCAAACCAGCCCGACTTGGCACTGGTGCCACCTTGGGTCTGGGAACCATCCTGCGTATCCTGTGTTCTAAGGAGCCAGCCGGCCACTCCCAGCCACAGTCCCCCAAACACAAACAACGGCGCTTTTCCCTGGAAAACAAAACTGACCTGCCAACTTTTTGATGGCAGATTGCAGGAGCCACTTGGTACTATCAAACCAGCCCAACTTGGCACTGGTGCCACCATGGGTCTGGTCACCATCCTGCCTATCGTAGCTTTTCAGGAGCCAGCCGGTCACTCCCAGCCATAGGCCCCCAGACAAATTCCTCGGCCCGTTTCCCTGGCAAACAAAAGTAAGCTGCCCCGCTTCTGGATGGCAGATTGCAGGAGCCACTTTGTACAATCAAACCAGTCCAACTTGACACTGGTGCCACCTTGGCTCTGGGAACCATGCTGCGTAACCCGGATTCTAAGACGACAGGCAGCCACTGCCAGCCACAGGCCTCCAAACAAAATCAACGGCGCTTTTCCCTGGAAAACAAAACTCGCCTGACAACTTTTAGATGGCAGATTGCAGGAGCCAGTTGGTACCATCAAACCAGCCCAACTTGGCACTGGTGCCACCTTGGGTCTGGGAACCATCCTGCCTATTGTTGCTTTTCAGGAGCCAGCCGGTCACTTCTAGCCCTAGTCCCCCAGTCATAAACCTCGGCCCGTTTCCCTGGCACACAAATGTAAGCTACCCCGCTTCAGGATGGCAGATTGCAGGAGCCACTTTTCACCATCAAACCAGCCCGACGTGGCACTGGTGCCACCTTGGGTCTGGGAACCATCCTGCGTATCGTGTGTTCTAAGGAGCCAGCCGGCCACTCCCAGCCACAGTCCCCCAAACACAAACAACGGCGCTTTTCCCTGGAAAACAAAACTGGCCTGCCAAATTTTTGATGGCAGATTGCAGGAGCCACTTGGTACTATCAAACCAGCCCAACTTGGCACTGGTGCCACCATGGGTCTGGTCACCATCCTGCCTATCGTAGCTTTTCAGGAGCCAGGCGGTCACTCCCAGCCATAGGCCCCCAGACAAATACCTCGGCCCGTTTCCCTGGCAAACAAAAGTAAGCTGCCCCGCTTCTGGATGGCAGATTGCAGGAGCCACATGGTACTATCAAACCAGGCCAACATGGCACTGGTGCCACCTTGGCTCTGGGAACCATCCTGCCTATCGTGGATTTTCAGGCGCCAGCCGGCCACTCTCAGCCATATGCCCCAAACACAAACCACGGCCCTTTTCTCTGGTAAACAAAACTCAACTGCCCCTCTTCTGGATGGCAAATTGCAGGACGCACTTGGTACTACGAAAACAGCCCGACTTGGCAGTGATGCCACCTTGGGTCAGGGAACCATCCTGCGTATCGATGTTTTTAAGGAGTCAGCCGGCAACGTCCAGCCATATACCCCCAAAAAAAACCCACGGAACTTTTCTCCAGCAAGCAAAAATCCGCTGCCCCGCGTCTGGATGGCAGATTGCAGGAGCTATTTAGTATTATCAAACCAGCCCGACTTGGCACTGGTGCCACCATGGGTCTGGTCACCATCCTTCCTATCGTAGCTTTTCAGGAGCCAGCCGGTCACTCTCAGCCATAGGCCCCAAACACAAACCACGGCCCTTTTCTCTGGAAAACAAAACTCAACTGCCCCTCTTCTGGATGGCAGATTGCAGGAGCCAGTGGGTACTATGAAACCAGCCCTACTTGGCACTGGTGCCACCTTGGGTCTGGGAACCATGCTGCGTATCATGGATTTTCAGGAGCCAGCCGTCCACTGCCAGCCACAGGCCCCGAAACACAAACAACAGCCTTTTTCTCTGGCAAACAAAATTCAGCTGCCCCGCTTCTGGATGGCAGATTGCAGGAACCACATGGTACTAACAAACCAGCCCGACTTGGCACTGGTGCCACCTTGGGTCTGGGAACCATCCTGCGTATCGTGGATTCTAAGGAGCCAGCTGGCCACTCCCAGCCACAGGCCCCAAAACACACACAACGGCGCTTTTCCCTGGAAAACAAAACTCGCCTGCCAACTTTTTGATGGCAGATTGCAGGAGCCACTTGGTACTATCAAACCAGCCCAACTTGGCACTGGTGCCACCATGGGTCTGGTCACCATCCTGCCTATCGTAGCTTTTCAGGAGCCAGCCGGTCACTCCCAGCCATAGGCCCCCAGACACAAAGCTCGGCCTCTTTCCCTGGCACAGAAAAGTAAGCTACCGCACTTCTGGATGGCAGATTGCAGGAGCCACTTTGCACCATCAAATCAGCCCAACTTGGCACTGGTGCCACCTTGGCTCTGGGAACCATGCTGCGTAACCCGGATTCTAAGACGACAGGCAGCCACTGCCAGCCACAGGCCTCCAAACAAAATCAACGGCGCTTTTCCCTGGAAAACAAAACTCGCCTGACAACTTTTAGATGGCAGATTGCAGGAGCCAGTTGGTACCATCAAACCAGCCCAACTTGGCACTGGTGCCACCTTGGGTCTGGGAACCATCCTGCCTATTGTTGCTTTTCAGGAGCCAGCCGGTCACTCCTAGCCCTAGGCCCCCAGTCATAAACCTCGGCCCGTTTCCCTGGCACACAAAAGTAAGCTACCCCGCTTCAGGATGGCAGATTGCAGGAGCCACTTTTCACCATCAAACCAGCCCGACTTGGCACTGGTGCCACCTTGGGTCTGGGAACCATCCTGCGTATCGTGTGTTCTAAGGAGCCAGCCGGCCACTCCCACCAACAGTCCCCCAAACACAAACAACGGCGCTTTTCCCTGGAAAACAAAACTCGCCTGACAACTTTTTGATGGCAGATTGCAGGAGCCACTTGGTACTATCAAACCAGCCCAACTTGGCACTGGTGCCACCATGGGTCTGGTCACCATCCTGCCTATCGTAGCTTTTCAGGAGCCAGGCGGTCACTCCCAGCCATAGGCCCCCAGACACAAACCTCGGCCCGTTTCCCTGGCAAACAAAAGTAAGCTGCCCCGCTTCTGCATGGCAGATTGCAGGTGCTATTTAGTACTATCAAACCAGCCCGACTTGGCACTGGTGCCACCTCTGGTCTGGGAACCATCCTGCCTATCGTGGATTTTCAGGCGCCAGACGGCCACTATCAGCCATATGCCCCCAAAAACAAACCACGGCCCTTTTCTCTGGTAAACAAAACTCAACTGCCCCTCTTCTGGATGGCAAATTTTAGGACGCACTTTGTACTACGAAAACCGCCCGACTTGGCACTGGTGCCACCTTGGGTCAGGGAACCATCCTGCCTATCGTAGCTTTTTAAGGAGCCAGCAGGCCACGCCCAGCCATATAGCCCCAAAAACAAACCACGGACCATTTCTCTTGGAAACAAAAATCCGCTGCCCCGCGTCAGGATGGCAGATTGCAGGAGCCACGTTGCACAATCAAACCACCCCGACTTGGCACTGGTGCCATCTTGGATCTGGGAAACATCCTGCCTATCGTAGCTTTTCAGGAGCCAGCCGGTTACTCCCAACCATAGGCCCCCAGACAGAAAGCTCTGCCCGTTTCCCTGGCAAACAAAAGTAAGCTACCCCGCTTCTGGATGGCAGATTGCAGGAGCCACTTGGTACTATCAAACCAGCCCAACTTGACACTGGTTCCACTTTGAGTCTGGGAACCATGCTGCGTAACGTAGATTCTAAGGCGCCAGGCGGCCACTCCCAGCCACAGGCCCCCAAATACAAACAACGGCGCTTTTCCCTGGAAAACAAAACTCGCCTGCCAGCTTTTTGATGGCAGATTGCAGGAGCCACTTGGTACTATCAAATCATCCCAACTTGGCACTGGTGCCACTATGGGTCTGGGAACCATCCTGCCAATTGTACCATTTCAGGAGCCAGCCGGTCACTCCCAGCCATAGGCCCCCATCACAAACCTCGGACCGTTTCCCTGGCAAACAAAATTAAGCTGCCCCGATTCTGGATGGCAGATTGCAGGAGCCACTTGGTAGTGTCAAAACAGCCCGACTTGGCACTGGTGCCACCTTGGGTCTGGGAACCATCCTGAGTATCGTGGATTCTAAGCAGCCACCCGGCCACTCCGTGCCACAGGCGCCCAAACACAAACAACGGCGCTTTTCCCTGGAAAACAAAATTCGCCTGCCAACATTTTGATGGCAGATTGCAGGAGCCACTTGGTACTATCAAACCAGCCCAACTTGGCACTGGTGCCACCATGGGTCTGGTCACCATCCTGCCTATCGTAGCTTTTCAGGAGCCAGCAGGTCACTCCCAGCCATAAACCCCCAGACACAAACCTCGGCCCGTTTCCCTGGAAAACAAAAGTAAGCACCCCCGATTCTGGATGGCAGATTGCAGGAGCCACTTGGTAGTATCAAATTAGCCCAACTTGGCACTGGTGCCATCATGGGTCTGGTAACCATCCTGCCTATCTTAGCTTTTCAGGAGCCGGCCGGTCACTCCCTGCCATAGGCCCCCAGAGAAATACCTCGGCCCGTTTCCCTGGCAAACAAAAGTAAGCTGCCCCGCTTCTGGATGGCAGATTGCAGGAACCACTTGCTACTATCAAACCAGCCCAACTTGGCACTGGTGCCACCTTGGCTCTGGGAACCATGCTGCGTAACGTAGATTCTAAGAGGACAGGCGGACACTCCCAGCCACAGGCCTCTAAACAAAAACAACGGCGCGTTACCCTGGAAAACAAAACTCGCCTGCCAACTTTTTGATGGCAGATTGCAGGAGCCACTTGCTACTATCAAACCAGCCCAACTTGGCACTGGTGCCACCATGGGTCTGGTCACCATCCTGCCTATCGTAGCTTTTCAGGAGCCAGCCGGTCACTCCCAGCCATAGGCCCCCAGACAAATACCTCGGCCCGTTTCCCTGGCAAACAAAAGTAAGCTGCCCCGCTTCTGGATGGCAGATTGCAGGAGCCACATGGTACTATCAAACCAGGCCAACATGGCACTGGTGCCACCTTGGCTCTGGGAACCATCCTGCCTATCGTGGATTTTCAGGGGCCAGCCGGCCACTCTCAACCATATGCCCCCAAACACATACCACGGCCCTTTTCTCTGGTAAACAAAACTCAACTGCCCCTCTTCTGGATGGCAAATTGCAGGAGCCACTTGGTACTACGAAAACAGCCCGACTTGGCAGTGATGCCACCTTGGGTCAGGGAACCATCCTGCGTATCGATGTTTTTAAGGAGTCAGCCGGCAACGTCCAGCCATATACCCCCAAAAAAAACCCACGGAACTTTTCTCCAGCAAGCAAAAATCCGCTGCCCCGCGTCTGGATGGCAGATTGCAGGAGCTATTTAGTATTATCAAACCAGCCCGACTTGGCACTGGTGCCACCATCGGTCTGGTCACCATCTTGCCTATCGTAGCTTTTCAGGAGCCAGCCGGTCACTCTCAGCCATAGGCCCCAAACACAAACCACGGCCCTTTTCTCTGGAAAAAAAAATTCAACTGCCCCTCTTCTGGATGGCAGATTGCAGGAGCCACTGGGTACTATGAAACCAGCCCGACTTGGCACTGGTGCCACCTTGGGTCTGGGAACCATGCTGCGTATCATGGATTTTCAGGAGCCAGCCATCCACTGCCAGCCACAGGCCCCGAAACACAAACAACAGCCTTTTTCTCTGGCAAACAAAATTCAGCTGCCCCGCTTCTGGATGGCAGATTGCAGGAACCACTTGGTACTAACAAACCAGCCCGACTTGGCACTGGTGCCACCTTGGGTCTGGGAACCATCCTGCGTATCGTGGATTCTAAGGAGCCAGCTGGCCACTCCCAGCCACAGGCCCCAAAACACACACAACGGCGCTTTTCCCTGGAAAACAAAACTCGCCTGCCAACTTTTTGATGGCAGATTGCAGGAGCCACTTGGTACTATCAAACCAGCCCAACTTGGCACTGGTGCCACCATGGGTCTGGTCACCATCCTGCCTATCGTAGCTTTTCAGGAGCCAGCCGGTCACTCCCAGCCATAGGCCCCCAGACACAAAGCTCGGCCCGTTTCCCTGGCAAACAAAAGTAAGCTGCCCCGCTTCTGGATGGCAGATTGCAGGATCCACTTGTTATTATCAAACCAGCCCAACTTGGTACTGGTGCCACCTCTGGTCTGGGAACCATCCTGGGTATCGTGGATCCTAAGGAGCCAGCCGGCCACTCCCAGCCACAGGCCCCCAAACAAAAACAACGGCGATTTTCCCTGGAAAACAAAACTCGCCTGACAACTTTTTGATGGCAGATTGCAGGAACCACTTGGTACTATCAAACCAGCCCAACTTGGCACTGGTGCCACCTTGGGTCTGGGAACCATGCTGCGTATTGTGGATTCTAAGGAGCCAGCCGGCCACTCCAGCCACAGGCCCGCAGACACAAACAACGGCGCTTTTCCCTGGAAAACAAAACTCGCCTGCCAACATTTTGATGGCAGATTGCAGGAGCCACTTGGTACTATGAAATCAGCCGAACATGGCACTGGTGCCACCATGGGTCTGGTCACCATCCTGCCTATCGTAGCTTTTCAGGAGCCAGCCGGTCACTCCCAGCCATAGGCCCCCAGACACAAAGCTCGGCCCGTTTCCCTGGCAAACAAAAGTAAGCTGCCCCGCTTCTGGATGGCAGATTGCAGGAACCATTTGCTACAATCAAACCAGCCCAACTTGGCACTGGTGCCACCTCAGGTCTGGGAACCATCCTGCGTATTTTGGATTCTAAGGAGCCAGCCGGCCACTCCCAGCCACAGGCCCCCAAACACAAACAACGGCGCTTTTCCATGGAAAACAAAACTCGCCTGCCAACATTTTGATGGCAGATTGCAGGAGCCACTTGGTACTATCAAACCAGCCCAACTTGGCACTGGTGCCACCATGGGTCTGGTCACCATCCTGCCTATCGTAGTTTTTCAGGAGCCAGCCGGTCACTCCCTGCCATAGGCCCCCAGACAAAACCTCGGCCCGTTTCCCTGGCAAACAAAAGTAAGCTGCCCCGCTTCTGGATGGCAGATTGCAGGACGCACTTGGTAGTATCAAACCAGCCCAACTTGGCACTGGTGCCACCTCAGGTCTGGGAACCATGCTGCGTATCGTGGATTCTAATTAGCCATCCGGCCACTCCCAGCCACAGGCCCCCAAACAAAAACAACGGCGCTTTTCCCTGGATAACAAACTCGCGTGCCAACTTTTTGATGGCAGATTGCAGGAGCCACTTGGTACTATCAAACCAGCCCAACTTGGCACTGGTGCCACCATGGGTCTGGTCACCATCCTGCCTATCGTAGCTTTTCAGGAGACAGCCGGTCACTCCCAGCCATAGGCCCCCAGACAAAAACCTCGGCCCTTTTCCCTTGCAAACAAAAGTAAGTTAACCCGCTTCTGGATGGCAGATTGCAGGAGCCACTTTTCACCATCAAACTAGCCCGACTTGGCACTGGTGTCACCTCTGGTCTGGGAACCATCCTGCCTGTCGTGGATTCTAATTAGCCAGCCGGCCACTCCCAGCCACAGGCCCCCAAACACAAACAACGGCGCTTTTCCCTGGGAAACAAAACTCGCCTGCAAGTTTTTGATGGCAGATTGCAGGAGCCACTTGGTACTATCAAACCAGCCCAACTTGGCACTGGTGCCACCATGGGTCTGGTCACCATCCTGCCTATCGTAGCCTTTCAGGAGCCAGCCGGTCACTCCCAGCCTTAGGCCCCCAGACACAAACCTCGGCCCGTTTCCCTGGCAAACAAAAGTAAGCTGCCCCGCTTCTGGATGGCAGATTGCAGGAACCACTTGGTACTATCAAACCAGCCCAACTTGGGACTGGTGCCACCATGGGTCTGGGAACCATCCTGCGTATCGTGGATTCTAAGGAGCCAGCCGGCCACTCCCAGCCACAGGCCCCCAAACACAAACAACGACGCTTTTCCCTGGAAAACAAAACTCGCCTGCCGACATTTTGATGGCAGATTGCAGGAGCCACTTGGTACTATCAAACCAGCCCAACTTGGCACTGGTGCCACCATGGGTCTGGTCACCATCCTGCCTATCGTAGCTTTTCAGGAGCCAGCCGGTCACTCCCAGCCATAGGCCCCCAGACACAAAGCTCGGACCGTTTCCCTGGCAAACAAAAGTAAGCTGCCCCGCTTCTGGATGGCAGATTGCAGGAGCCACTTTGCACCATCATACTAGCCCGACTTGGCACTGGTGCCACCTTGGGTCTGGGAACCATCCTGCGTATCGTGGATTCTAAGCAGCCAGCCGGCCACTCCCAGCCACAGGCCCCCAAACACAAACAACGGCGCTTTTCCCTGGAAAATAAAAACTCGCCTGCCAAATTTTGACGGCAGATTGCAGGAGCCACTTGGTACTATCAAATCAGCCCAACTTGGGACTGGTGCCACCATGGGTCTGGTCACCATCCTGCCTATCGTAGCTTTTCAGGAGCCAGCCGGTCACTCCCAGCCATAGGCCCCCAGACAAAAACCTCGGCCCGTTTCCCTGGCAAACAAAAGTAAGCTGCCCTGCTTCTGGATGGCAGATTGCAGGAACCACTTGGTACTATCAAACCAGCAAAACTTGGCACTGGTGCCACCTTGGGTCTGGATACCATGCTGCGTATCGTGGATTCTAAGGAGCCAGCCGGCCACTCCCAGCCACAGGCCCCCAAACAAAAACAACGGCGCTTTTCCCTGGATAACAAACTCGCGTGCCAACTTTTTGATGGCAGATTGCAGGAGCCACTTGGTACTATCAAACCAGCCCAACTTGGCACTGGTGCCACCATGGGTCTGGTCACCATCCTGCCTATCGTAGCTTTTCAGGAGACAGCCGGTCACTCCCAGCCATAGGCCCCCAGACAAAAACCTCGGCCCTTTTCCCTTGCAAACAAAAGTAAGTTAACCCGCTTCTGGATGGCAGATTGCAGGAGCCACTTTTCACCATCAAACTAGCCCGACTTGGCACTGGTGTCACCTCTGGTCTGGGAACCATCCTGCCTGTCGTGGATTCTAATTAGCCAGCCGGCCACTCCCAGCCACAGGCCCCCAAACACAAACAACGGCGCTTTTCCCTGGGAAACAAAACTCGCCTGCAAGTTTTTGATGGCAGATTGCAGGAGCCACTTGGTACTATCAAACCAGCCCAACTTGGCACTGGTGCCACCATGGGTCTGGTCACCATCCTGCCTATCGTAGCCTTTCAGGAGCCAGCCGGTCACTCCCAGCCATAGGCCCCCAGACACAAACCTCGGCCCGTTTCCCTGGCAAACAAAAGTAAGCTGCCCCGCTTCTGGATGGCAGATTGCAGGAACCACTTGGTACTATCAAACCAGCCCAACTTGGGACTGGTGCCACCATGGGTCTGGGAACCATCCTGCGTATCGTGGATTCTAAGGAGCCAGCCGGCCACTCCCAGCCACAGGCCCCCAAACACAAACAACGACGCTTTTCCCTGGAAAACAAAACTCGCCTGCCGACATTTTGATGGCAGATTGCAGGAGCCACTTGGTACTATCAAACCAGCCCAACTTGGCACTGGTGCCACCATGGGTCTGGTCACCATCCTGCCTATCGTAGCTTTTCAGGAGCCAGCCGGTCACTCCCAGCCATAGGCCCCGAGACACAAAGCTCGGACCGTTTCCCTGGCAAACAAAAGTAAGCTGCCCCGCTTCTGGATGGCAGATTGCAGGAGCCACTTTGCACCATCATACTAGCCCGACTTGGCACTGGTGCCACCTTGGGTCTGGGAACCATCCTGCGTATCGTGGATTCTAAGCAGCCAGCCGGCCACTCCCAGCCACAGGCCCCCAAACACAAACAACGGCGCTTTTCCCTGGAAAATAAAAACTCGCCTGCCAAATTTTGACGGCAGATTGCAGGAGCCACTTGGTACTATCAAATCAGCCCAACTTGGGACTGGTGCCACCATGGGTCTGGTCACCATCCTGCCTATCGTAGCTTTTCAGGAGCCAGCCGGTCACTCCCAGCCATAGGCCCCCAGACACAAACCTCGGCCCGTTTCCCTGGCAAACAAAAGTAAGCTGCCCTGCTTCTGGATGGCAGATTGCAGGAACCACTTGGTACTATCAAACCAGCAAAACTTGGCACTGGTGCCACCTTGGGTCTGGATACCATGCTGCGTATCGTGGATTCTAAGGAGCCAGCCGGCCACTCCCAGCCACAGGACCCCAAACACAAACAACGGCGCTTTTCCCTGGAAAACAAAACTCTCCTGCCAACTTTTTGATGGCAGATTGCAGGAGCCACTTGGTTTTATCAAATCAGCCCAACTTGGCACTGGTGCCACCATGGGTCTGGTCACCATCCTGCCTATCTTATCTTTTCAGGAGCCAGCCGGTCACTCCCCGCCATAGGCCCCCAGAGAAAAACCTCGGCCCGTTTCCCTGGCAAACAAAAGTAAGCTACCCCGCTTCTGGATGGCAGATTGCAGGAGCCACTTTGCACCATCAAACTAGCCCGTCTTGGCACTGGTGCCACCTCTGGTCTGGGAACCATCCTGCGTATCGTGGATTCTAATTAGCCAGCCGGCCACTCCCTACCACAGGCCCCCAAACACAAACAACGGCGCTTTTCCCTGGAAAACAAAACTCGCCTACCAACTATTTGATGGCAGATTACAGGAGCCACTTGGTACTATCAAACCAGCCCAACTTGGCACTGGTGCCACCATGGGTCTGGTCACAATCCTGCCTATCGTAACTTTTCAGGAGCCAGCCGGTCACTCCCAGCCATAGGTCCCCAGTCACAAACCTCGGCCCGTTTCCCTGGCAAACAAAAGTAAGCTGCCCCGCTTCTGGATGGCAGATTGCAGGAGCCACTTGGTACTATCAAACCAGCCCGACTTGGCACTGGTGCCACCTCTGGTCTGGGACCCATCCTGCGTATAATGGATTCTAAGGAGCCAGTCGGCCACTCCCAGCCACAGGCCCCCAAACACAAACAACGGCCCGTTTCCGTGGCAAACAAAAGTAAGCTGCCCCGCTTCTGGATGGCAGATTGCAGGAACCACTTGGTAGTATCAAACCAGCACCACTTGGCACTGGTGGCACCTCTTGTCTGGTAACCATGCTGCGTATCGTGGTTTCTAAGGAGCCAGCCGGGCACTCCCAACCACAGGTCCCCAAACACAAACAATGGCGCTTTTCCCTGGAAAACAAAACTCGCCTGCCAACTTTTTGATGGCAGATTGCAGGAGCCACTTGGTACTATCAAACCAGCCCAACTTGGCACTGGTGCCACCATGGGTCTGGTCACCATCCTGCCTATCGTAGCTTTTCAGGAGCCAGCCGGTCACTCCCTGCCATAGGCCCCGAGACAGAAAGCCCGGCCCGTTTCCCTGGCAAACAAAAGTAAGCTGCCCCGCTTCTGGATGGCAGATTGCAGGAGCCACTTTGTACTATCAAACCAGCCCGACTTGGCACTGGTGCCACCTCTGGTCTGGGAACCCTGCTGCGTATCGTGGATTTTAAGGAGCCAGTCGGCCACTCCCAGCCATACGCCTCCAAACACAAACAACGGTCCATTTCCCTGGCAAACAAAAGTAAGCTGCCCCGCTTCTGGATGTCAGATTGCAGGAACAACTTGTTGCCAAGTTGGGGTGGTTTGATAGTACCAAGTGGCTCCTGCAATCTGCCATCAAATAGTTGGCAAGCGAGTTTTGTTTTCCAGGGAAAAGCGCCGTTGTGTGTGTTTGGGGGCCTGTGGCTGGGAGTGGCCAGCTGGCTCCTTAGAATCCACGATACGCAGGATGGTTCCCAGACCAGAGGTGGCACCAGTGCCATGTTGGCCTGGTTTGATAGTACCATGTGGCTCCTGCAATCTGCCATCCAGAAGCGGGGCTGCTTACTTTTCTTTGCAGGGAAACGGGCCGAGATATTTGTCTGGGGGCCTATGGCTGGGAGTGAGCGGCTGGCTCCTGAAAAGCTACGATAGGCAGGATGGTGACCAGACCCATGGTGGCACCAGTGCCAAGTTGGGCTGGTTTGATAGTACCAAGTGGCTCCTGCAATCTGCCATCAAAAAGTTGTCAGGCGACTTTTGTTTTCCAGGGAAAAGCGCCGTTGTTCTTGTTTAGAGGCCTGTGGCTGGGAGTGGCCGGCTGCCTCCTTTGAACCCAGGATACGCAGGATGGTTCCCAGAGCCAAGGTGGCACCAGTGCCAAGTTGGGCTGGTTTGATAGTACCAAGTGGCTCCTGCAATCTGCCATCCAGAAGCGGGTCAGCTTACTTTTGTTTCCCAGGGAAACGGGCCGAGGTTTGTGTCTGGGGGCCTATGGCTGAGAGTGACCGGCTGGCTACTGAAAAGCTACGATAGGCAGGATGGTTACCAGACTCATGGTGGCACCAGTGCCAAGTCGGGCTGGTTTGATAATACTAAATAGCTCCTGAAATCTGCCATTCAGACGCGGGGCAGCGGATTTTTGTTTGCTGGAGAAAAGTTCCGTGGTTTGTTTTTGGGGGTATATGGCTGGACGTGGCCGGCTGGCTCCTTAAAAAGATCGATACGCAGGATTGTTCCCTGACCCAAGGTGGCATCACTGCCAAGTCGGGCTGTTTTCGTAGTACCAAGTGCGTCCTGCAATTTGCCATCCAGAAGAGGGGCAGTTGAGTTTTGTTTGCCAGAGCAAAGGGCCGTGGTATGTGTTTGGGGGCATATGGCTGAGAGTGGCCGGCTGGCCCCTGAAAATCCACGATAGGCAGGATGGTTCCCAGAGCCAAGGTGGCACCAGTGCCATGTTGGCCTGGTTTGATAGTACCATGTGGCTGCTGTAATCTGCCATCCAGAAGCGGGGCAGCTTACTTTTGTTTGCCAGGGAAACGGGCCGAGATATTTGTCTGGGGGTCCATGGCTGGGAGTGACCGGCTGGCTCCTGAAAAGCTACGATAGGCAGGATGGTTACCAGACCCATGGTGGCACCAGTGCCAAGTTGGGCTGGTTTGATAGTACCAAGTGGCTCCTGCAATCTGCCATCAAAAATTTGGCAGGCGAGTTTTGTTTTCCAGGGAAAAGCGCCGTTGTTTTTGTTTAGAGGCCTGTGGCTGGGAGTGGCCGCCTGTCCTCGTAGAATCTACGTTACGCAGCATGGTTCCCAGAGCCAAGGTGGCACGAGGGCCAAGTCGGGCAGGTTTGATAGTACCAAATGCATCCTGCAATCTGCCATCCAAAAGCGGGGCAGTTTACTTTTGTTTGCCAGGGAAACGGGCCGAGGTTTGTGTCTGGGGGCCTATGGCAGGGAGTGACCGGCTGGCTCCTGAAAAGCTACGATAGGCAGGATGTTTACCAGACCCATGGTGGCACCAGTGCCAAGTTGGGCTGATTTGATAGTACCAAGTGGCTCCTGCAATCTGCCATCCAGAATCGGGGCAGCTTACTTTTGTTTTCCAGGGAAACGGGCCGAGGTTTGTGTCTGGGGATCTATGGCTGGGAGTGACCGGCTGGCTCCTGAAAAGCTACGATAGGCAGGATGGTGACCAGACCCATGGTGGCACCAGTGCCAAGTTGGGCTGGTTTGATAGCACCAAGTGGCTCCTGCAATCTGCCATCAAAATGTTGGCAGGCGAGTTTTGTTTTCCAGGGAAAAGCGCCGTTGTTTGTGTTTGGGCGCCTGTGGCTCAGAGTGGCCGGGTGGCTGCTTAGAATCCACGATACGCAGGATGGTTCCCAGACCCAAGGTGGCACCAGTGCCAAGTCGGGCTGGTTTGACACTACCAAGTGGCTCCTGCAATCTGCCATCCAGAAGCGGGGCAGCCAAATTTTGTTTGCCAGGGAAACGGTCCGAGGTTTGTGTCTGGGGGACTATGGCTGGGAGTGACCGGCTGGCTCCTGAAATGCTACAATAGGCAGGATGGTTCCCAGACCCATAGTGGCACCAGTGCCAAGTTGGGATGATTTGATAGTACCAAGTGGCTCCTGCAATCTGCCATCAAAATGTCGGCAGGCGAGTTTTGTTTTCCAGGGAAAAGCGCCGTTGTTTGTGTTTGGGGGCCTGTGGCTGGGAGTGGCCGGCTGGCTCCTTAGAATCCACGATATGCAGGATTGTTCCCAGACCCAAGGTGGCACCAGTGCCAAGTCGGGCTGGTTTGATGGTGCAAAGTGGCTCCTGCAATCTGCCATCCAGACGCGGGGCAGCGGATTTTTGTTTCCATGAGAAATGGTCCGTGGTTTGTTTTTGGGAGTATATGGCTGGGCGTGGCTGGCTGGCCCCTTAAAAAGCTCGATATGCAGGATGGTTCCCTGACGCAAGGTGGCACCAGTGCCACGTCGGGCGGTTTTCGTAGTACAAAGTGCGTCCTAAAATTTGCCATCCAGAAGAGGGGCAGTTGAGTTTTGTTTGCCAGAGAAAAGGGCCGTGGTTTGTTTTTGGGGGCATATGGCTGAGAGTGGCCGGCTGGCCACTGAAAATCCACGATAGGCAGGATGGTTCCCAGACCAGAGGTGTCACCAGTGCCAAGTCGGGCTGGTTTGATAGTACTAAATAGCTCCTGCAATCTGCCATGCAGACGCGGGGCAGCTTACTTTTGTTTGCCAGGGAAACGGGCCGAGGTTTGTGTCTGGGGGCCTATGGCTGGCAGTGACCGACTGGCTCCTGAAAAGCTACGATAGGCAGGATGGTGACCAGACCCATGGTGGCACCAGTGCCAAGTTGGGCTGGTTTGATAGTACCAAGTGGCTCCGGCAATCTGCCCTCAAAAAGTTGGCAGGCGAGTTTTGTTTTCCACGGAACAGCGCCGTTGTTTGTGTTTGGGGGCCTGTGGCTGGGAGTGGCCAGCTGGCTGCTTAGAACCCACGATACGCAGGATGGTTCCCAGACCAGAGGTGGCACCAGTGCCAAGTTGGGCTGGTTTGATGGTGCAAAGTGGCTCCTGCAATCTGCCATCCAGAAGCGGGGTAGCTTACTTTTGTTTGCCAGGGAAACGGGCCGAAATATTTGTCTAGGGGCCTCTGGCTGGGGGTGGCTGGCTGGCACCTGAAAAGCTACGATAGGCAGGATGGTGACCAGACCCATGGTGGCACCAGTGCCAAGTTGGGCTGGTTTGATAGTACCAAGTGGCTCCTGCAATCTGCCATCAAATGTTTGGCAGGCGAGTTTTGTTTTCCAGGGAAAAGCACCGTTGTGTGTGTTTGGGGGCCTGTGGCTGGGAGTGGCCAGCTGGCTCCTTAGAATCCACGATACGCAGGATGGTTCCCAGACCCAAGGTGGCACCAGTGCCAAGTCGGGCTGGTTTGTTAGTACCAAGTGGTTCCTGCAATCTGCCATCCAGAAGCGGGGCAGCTGAATTTTGTTTGCCAGAGAAAAAGGCTGTTGTTTGTGTTTCGGGGCCTGTGGCTGGGAGTGGACGGCTGGCTCCTGAAAATCCATGATACGCAGCATGGTTCCCAGACCCAAGGTGGCACCAGTGCCAAGTCGGGCTGGTTTGATACTACCAAGTGCGTCCTGCAATCTGCCATCCAGAAGCGGGGCAGCTTAATTTTGTTTGCCAGGGAAACGGGCCGTGGGTTTTGTATGGGGGCCTATGGCTGAGAGTGGCCGGCTGGCTCCTGAAAATCCACGCTAGGCAGCATGGTTCCCAGATGCAAGGTGGCACCAGTGCCAAGTCGGGCTGGTTTGATGGTGCAAAGTGGCTCCTGCAATCTGCCATCCAGAAGCGGGGCAGCTGATTTTTGTTTGCCAGAGAAAAATTCCGTGGATTGTTTTTGGGGGCATATTGCTGGGAGTGGCCGGCTGGCTCCTTAAAATGCTCGATACGCATGATGGTTCCCAGGCCCAAGGTGTCACCACTACCAAGTCGGCCTGCGGTTTTAGTATCAAGTTCATCCTGCAATTTGCCATCCAGAAGAGGGGCAGTTGAGTTTTGTTTGCCAGAGAAACGGGCCGAGGTTTCTGTTTGGGGACATATGGCTGAGAGTGGCCGGCTGGCCCCTGAATATCCACGATACACAGCATGGTTCCCAGATCCAAGGTGGCACCAGTGCCAAGTTGGGCTGGTTTGATAGTCCCAAGTGTCTCCTGCAATCTGCCATCCAGAAGCGGGGCAGCTTACTTTTGTTTGCCAGAGAAATAGGCCTAGGTTTTTGTCTGGGGGCCTGTGGCTAGGAGTGGCCGGCTGGCTCCTTAGAATCCACGATACGCAGGATGTTTCCCAGACCCAAGGTGGCACCAGTGCCAAGTCGGGCTGGTTTGATAGTACCAAGTGGCTCCTGCAAACTCCATCAAAATGTTGGCAGACGTGTTTTGTTTTCCAGGGAACAGCGCCGTTGATTTTGTTTGGGGACCTGTGGCTGGGAGTGGCCGGCTGGCTCCTTAGAATCCACGATACGCAGGATGGTTCCCAGACCCAAGGTGGCACCAGTGCCAAGTCGGGCTGGTTTGATTACACCAAGTGGCTCCTGCAATCTGCCATCCAGAAGTGAGGCAGCTAAGTTTTGTTTGCCAGAAAAAAGGGCCGTGGTTTTTGTTGGGGGCCTGTTGCTGGGAGTAGCCGGCTGGCTCCTTAAAATCCACGATAGGCTGGATGGTTCCCAGACCCAAGGTGGCACCAGTGCCAAGTCGGGCTGGTTTGATAGTACCAAGTGGCTCCTGCAATCTGCCATCCAGAAGCGGTGCAGTTGAGTTTTGTTTGCCAGAGAAAAGGGCCGTGGGTTGTGTTTGGGGGCATATGGCTGGGAGTGGCCGGCTGTCTCATTAAAAAGATCGATACGCAGGATGGTTCCCAGACCCAAGGTGGCACCAGTGCCAAGTCGGGCTGTTTTTATAGTACCAAGTGCGTCCTGCAATTTGCCATCCAGAAGAGGGGCAGTGGAGTTTTGTTTGCCAGAGAATAGCGCCGTTGTTTGTGTTTGGGAGCTTGTGGCTGGGAGTGGCCGACTGGCGCCTTAGAATCTGTGTTACGCAGCATGGTTCCCAGACCAGAGGTGGCACCAGTGCCAAGTTGGGCTGGTTTGATAGTACCAAGTGGCTCCTGCAATCTGCCATCCAGAAGTGGGGCAGCTTACTTTTGTTTGCCAGGGAAACGGGCCGAGGTTTGTGACTGGGGACCTATGGCTGGGAGTGACCGGCTGGCTCCTGAAAAGCTACGATAGGCAGGATGGTGACCAGACCCATGGTGGCACCAGTGCCAAGTTGGGCTGGTTTGATAGTACCAAGTGGCTCCTGCAATCTGCCATCAAAAAGTTGTCAGGCGAGTTTTGTTTTCCAGGGAAAAGCGCCGTTGTTTGTATTTGGGGGCCTGTGGCTGGGAGTGGCCGGCTGGCTCCTTTGAACCCACAATACGCAGGATGGTTCCCAGACCCAAGGTGGCACCAGTGCCAAGTCGGGCTGGTTTGATACTACCAAGTGCGTCCTGCAATCTGCCATCCAGAAGCGGGGCAGCTTAATTTTGTTTGCCAGGGAAACGGGCCGTGGGTTTTGTTTGGGGGCCTATGGCTGAGAGTGGCCGGCTGGCTCCTGAAAATCCACGCTAGGCAGCATGGTTCCCAGATGCAAGGTGGCACCAGTGCCAAGTCGGGCTGGTTTGATGGTGCAAAGTGGCTCCTGCAATCTGCCATCCAGAAGCGGGGCAGCTGATTTTTGTTTGCCAGAGAAAAATTCCGTGGATTGTTTTTGGGGGCATATTGCTGGGAGTGGCCGGCTGGCTCCTTAAAATGCTCGATACGCATGATGGTTCCCAGGTCCAAGGTGTCACCACTACCAAGTCGGCCTGCGGTTTTAGTATCAAGTTCATCCTGCAATTTGCCATCCAGAAGAGGGGCAGTTGAGTTTTGTTTGCCAGAGAAACGGGCCGAGGTTTCTGTTTGGGGACATATGGCTGAGAGTGGCCGGCTGGCCCCTGAATATCCACGATACACAGCATGGTTCCCAGATCCAAGGTGGCACCAGTGCCAAGTTGGGCTGGTTTGATAGTACCAAGTGTCTCCTGCAATCTGCCATCCAGAAGCGGGGCAGCTTACTTTTGTTTGCCAGAGAAATAGGCCTAGGTTTTTGTCTGGGGGCCTGTGGCTAGGAGTGGCCGGCTGGCTCCTAAGAATCCACGATACGCAGGATGTTTCCCAGACCCATGGTGGCACCAGTGCCAAGTCGGGCTGGTTTGATAGTACCAAGTGGCTCCTGCAAACTCCATCAAAAAGTTGGCAGGCGTGTTTTGTTTTCCAGGGAACAGCGCCGTTGATTTTGTTTGGGGGCCTGTGGCTGGGAGTGGCCGGCTGGCTCCTTAGAATCCACGATACGCAGGATGGTTCCCAGACCCAAGGTGGCACCAGTGCCAAGTCGGGCTGGTTTGATTACACCAAGTGGCTCCTGCAATCTGCCATCCAGAAGTGAGGCAGCTAAGTTTTGTTTGCCAGAAAAAAGGGCCGTGGTTTTTGTTGGGGGCCTGTGGCTGGGAGTGGCCGGCTGGCTCCTTAGAATCCACCATACGCAGGATGGTTCCCAGACCCAAGGTGGCACCAGTGCCAAGTCGGGCTGGTTTGATAGTACCAAGTGGCTCCTGCAATCTGCCATCCAGAAGCGGTGCAGTTGAGTTTTGTTTGCCAGAGAAAAGGGCCGTGGGTTGTGTTTGGGGGCATATGGCTGGGAGTGGCCGGCTGTCTCATTAAAAAGATCGATACGCAGGATGGTTCCCAGACCCAAGGTGGCACCAGTGCCAAGTCGGGCTGTTTTTATAGTACCAAGTGCGTCCTGCAATTTGCCATCCAGAAGAGGGGCAGTGGAGTTTTGTTTGCCAGAGAATAGCGCCGTTGTTTGTGTTTGGGAGCTTGTGGCTGGGAGTGGCCGACTGGCGCCGTAGAATCTGTGTTACGCAGCATGGTTCCCAGACCAGAGGTGGCACCAGTGCCAAGTTGGGCTGGTTTGATAGTACCAAGTGGCTCCTGCAATCTGCCATCCAGAAGCGGGGCAGCTTACTTTTGTTTGCCAGGGAAACGGGCCGAGGTTTGTTACTGGGGACCTATGGCTGGGAGTGACCGGCTGGCTCCTGAAAAGCTACGATAGGCAGGATGGTGACCAGACCCATGGTGGCACCAGTGCCAAGTTGGGCTGGTTTGATAGTACCAAGTGGCTCCTGCAATCTGCCATCAAAAAGTTGTCAGGCGAGTTTTGTTTTCCAGGGAAAAGCGCCGTTGTTTGTATTTGGGGGCCTGTGGCTGGGAGTGGCCGGCTGGCTCCTTTGAACCCACAATACGCAGGATGGTTCCCAGACCCAAGGTGGCACCAGTGCCAAGTCGGGCTGGTTTGATACTACCAAGTGCGTCCTGCAATCTGCCATCCAGAAGCGGGGCAGCTTAATTTTGTTTGCCAGGGAAACGGGCCGTGGGTTTTGTTTGGGGGCCTATGGCTGAGAGTGGCCGGCTGGCTCCTGAAAATCCACGCTAGGCAGCATGGTTCCCAGATGCAAGGTGGCACCAGTGCCAAGTCGGGCTGGTTTGATGGTGCAAAGTGGCTCCTGCAATCTGCCATCCAGAAGCGGGGCAGCTGATTTTTGTTTGCCAGAGAAAAATTCCGTGGATTGTTTTTGGGGGCATATTGCTGGGAGTGGCCGGCTGGCTCCTTAAAATGCTCGATACGCATGATGGTTCCCAGGTCCAAGGTGTCACCACTACCAAGTCGGCCTGCGGTTTTAGTATCAAGTTCATCCTGCAATTTGCCATCCAGAAGAGGGGCAGTTGAGTTTTGTTTGCCAGAGAAACGGGCCGAGGTTTCTGTTTGGGGACATATGGCTGAGAGTGGCCGGCTGGCCCCTGAATATCCACGATACACAGCATGGTTCCCAGATCCAAGGTGGCACCAGTGCCAAGTTGGGCTGGTTTGATAGTACCAAGTGTCTCCTGCAATCTGCCATCCAGAAGCGGGGCAGCTTACTTTTGTTTGCCAGAGAAATAGGCCTAGGTTTTTGTCTGGGGGCCTGTGGCTAGGAGTGGCCGGCTGGCTCCTAAGAATCCACGATACGCAGGATGTTTCCCAGACCCAAGGTGGCACCAGTGCCAAGTCGGGCTGGTTTGATAGTACCAAGTGGCTCCTGCAAACTCCATCAAAAAGTTGGCAGGCGTGTTTTGTTTTCCAGGGAACAGCGCCGTTGATTTTGTTTGGGGGCCTGTGGCTGGGAGTGGCCGGCTGGCTCCTTAGAATCCACGATACGCAGGATGGTTCCCAGACCCAAGGTGGCACCAGTGCCAAGTCGGGCTGGTTTGATTACACCAAGTGGCTCCTACAATCTGCCATCCAGAAGTGAGGCAGCTAAGTTTTGTTTGCCAGAAAAAAGGGCCGTGGTTTTTGTTGGGGGCCTGTGGCTGGGAGTGGCCGGCTGGCTCCTTAGAATCCACCATACGCAGGATGGTTCCCAGACCCAAGGTGGCACCAGTGCCAAGTCGGGCTGGTTTGATGGTGCAAAGTGGCTCCTGCTAACTGCCATCCAGAAGCGGGGCAGCTGAGTTTTGTTTGCCAGGGAAATGGGCCGTTGTTTGTGTTTGGGGGCCTGTGGCTGGGAGTGTTCGGCTGGTTCCTGAATATGTACGATACGCAGGATTGTTCCCAGACCCAAGGTGGCACCAGTGCCAAGTCGGGCTGGTTTGATGGTGCAAAGTGGCTCCTGCAATCTGCCATCCAGACGCGGGGCAGCGGATTTTTGTTTCCATGAGAAATGGTCCGTGGTTTGTTTTTGGGGGTATATGGCTGGGCCTGGCCGGCTGGCTCCTTAAAAAGCTCGATATGCAGGATGGTTCCCTGACACAAGGTGGCACCAGTGCCACGTCGGGCGGTTTTCGTAGTACAAAGTGCGTCCTAAAATTTGCCATCCAGAAGAGGGGCAGTTGAGTTTTGTTTGCCAGAGAAAAGGTCCGTGGTTTGTTTTTGGGGGCATATGGCTGAGAGTGGCTGGGTGGCCCCTGAAAATCCACGATACACAGGATGGTTCCCAGATCCAAGGTGGCACCTGTGCCAAGTCGGGCTGATTTGATAGTACTAAGTAGCTCCTGCAATCTGCCATCCAGAAGCGGGGCAGCTTACTTTTGTTTGCCAGGGAAACGGGCCGAGGTTTGTGTTTGGGGGCCTATGGCTGAGAGTGACCGGCTGGCTCCTGAAAAGCTACAATAGGCAGGATGGTGACCAGACCCATGGTGGCACCAGTGCCAAGTTGGGCTGGTTTGATAGTACCAAGTGGTTCCTGCAATCTGCCATCCAGAAGCAGGGCAGCTGAGTTTTGTTTGCCAGAGAAAAGGGCCTTGGTTTGTGTTTGGGGGCATATGGCTGGGTGTGGCCAGCTGGCTCCTTAAAATGCACGATATGCAACATGGCTCCCAGACCCAAGGTGGCACCAGTGCCAAGTTGGGCTGGTTTGATAGTACCAAGTGGCTCCTGCAATCTTCCATGATCACGTGGAGAAATACTTTCTGGTTTCAGCCTCATGCTCTTTCTTCTCTCCCTCAACTTCTCTATCACCTCTCATCTGGTTCACATGCGCTGTCTTCAAGGTCCACAGGCTACTTTTCACAGAATCTTCTGGCCTGATGAAGTAAGGATGATGAATAGAACAGAGCTGGGATCTATTTTCCAGTTTGGATAAAATGCATTCTGCACACAAATCCAAGGAGAACGGGCTGCCCCGATGCCCAGAAAATCTTTCACTCCTGCTAGTGTTCTACGTCAACCGCAACTTAGTCTGAAAGAAAAGCTTTTTCTCTGAGAGCATCTGAGAGGTTTGCATGAAGCACTGATATCTGACATATGCAATTTTGAATAGGAGAGGAAAAAGAAAATGGCAAGGAGTTTTTAATTTTAGTGGTTTCAATTTTAATTTCCGTGCACTTTTTCAAAACTTGTCAGCTCAAATGCCCATCAACATCTTTTAGTCATCTGTAAGTCAGTATTCATATAAAATGTGCTTCAAATCCAAAGAATTTCAAATTTGCACTCCAAGCTTCTATGCCTAGATTTATGATTTCCTACACATATTAGATGAAAGGAAGGCCTTTTTTACTGTGGGAGTGCTGGAACACTGGAACAGGTTGCCCAGAGAAGTTGTGGGTGTCCCATCCCTGAAAGTATTCAAGGTCACCTTGGACGGGGCTTGGAGCAGCAACAAAGGAGAAGCTTGATGGTAGAGAAACAAAGTTGGACTATAGAAGAAACTCGGATTGAAGTATAGGATCAAGTTTTCTCTCAGCTCTTGGGGTAAATTCAAAGTTGTACAAAATGACATTTATCTGTGCTATTCACTACTGTAACAGAAAGTTTCATGAAAACTGTACAGAAGATAGTAAATTTTAAAAGAGATAAGAATTACAGCATAAAATCCATGGGATAGGTTACAACATGAGACACTCTCTAAGAGAAAATCTCTTTGTTTCAGCACTTCATCGGGGTAAGATTTCATGAAGTGCCAAAGAAGGCGGCAAAATATCATTCGGGACATTATTTACTGGAATTCAGCCTGGCCATTAGTAGGAACTGCCTTTGAACATATCATGTAGATATACCACACACACTTTCCCTTCACTGAAAAATTACTGTTTACAACAAATAAGCAATTGACGATCAAAATTGATTGAAAGCATCTTAAACATGTCAAGTATTTCATTGTAGATGATCTGTGATCCAAATGCTTCTTCCACCTTCGAGAGGGACAGAAGAATTCTTCCATATCATGATGGTTTAAAATTGTATCAACCAATGTTTTCTGCTGAAAAGATATCATCTATTTTTTTCTATTTTTGGAAGAAAATATTCCTAGACATACAACAGGTGAGAACTAAGTAATTTTAAAGAAACAAATGAAATGAAAATATTCTGTAAATAGAATGAAATGAAAAGCTGTGTTTTAAATAGGAGCTAAATATTAAACAGAATTTTTGTACCAGGCATTTGAATTACTGCACCAGCTCTTTTGCCCATCAAGAGAGGCATTTAGCATTTCAGTCTTTTCCAAGGTGTTCATGATCTGCTATGCTGATCTCTGTGTGTGCCTAGGTGTGTGTGGAGGGGGGGGCATATGAAGGGGAGTGTGTATGTTTGCTTTACAATTGTTGTGGCAGATTCATGCCTCAGCTCCACATTTTGTTTTAAAAAGGTCACACCGAGTGGATATGAAGTTTACTATCAACAAGAGATCGATTCCCAAATCATCCATTTGACTCTCCCTTATAAATCATGTGCTTTGTTGCATATTTTATCAAATATACTTTCAAGCCAGATGGAGGAAGGAGGATGTGGGAATCCCTCCACCATCTTGCAACTTTTATGTAAGTAGGTTTTCAAGAAAATCATCATTTCTCTTTTAAATATGTCTGGAACAGGCATGATGGTAGTGTCAACCTGTTGGAGTTTTTGTTGCTGGAAGAAGTTGTACAAAAGGATTGGTTTTTACATTGACCAGTTACTGAATCAAGCGCAGGAATACATTGGAAATTTAGCTGGGGGTTCCTTTTCCCAGCAGACTACTTCTAGAACGAGCTTGTACACTGAAGCTGACTCTTTTGCTCTCTTTTTGTTTCTTTCCTATTTTCTTGGCTTCTTTGCCACTATCTAGACAATTTTGGAACTTTGTTCCCAACTAAAATGGTTTCAATAGTCTGATTGTGATCATACATTTTTACAAGGAATTTTTAAAATCTTTCCTCGAGTCCAGAAAGTCAAGGACTTAGATCTTTTTCTTCCCTTATCAATATTGCCATGAAATTGATAAATAAAGACCAACTCTTTATTTTTGTTTTTAACCCACGTAGATAATTCCCATCCATTAATCCATTTTGTGGACCAATAGCTGCCATTCTGATGGAAGCTGTCACTTCTTAACAATAGGCATTCTGTGACTATGTTGACTGCACTTTGGGTGAAGATCCTAACTGGTCTTAGATATACATAGGGAGAAATTTGCTCAGCCAGTGTCAGTCTTAAGCATGCGTATCAGAAGATCTTTCTAGAGCTGGGAATTTTCCCATGAAAGGGATTCAGTTAGGGAAGAGACACTTGTGCCAGAGTTTTACATTCTTCTTGAACACTGCTTAAGGAACTTAGATGCCATGTCCATTTGGATCTCTGTCTGCACAGAACTTTGTCATGCCAGCGCTTTGAAATGCATCTTGAAGAGAATTCACTAGCACAGAATGAAAGAGAGTGGAAGGGGTTGGTGGGGCTAACCAGGCCCAACCCCCCTGCCTAAACCAGGATACCTAGAGCCTCTTGCCCAGGATTCTATCTGGGTGTACTTTTAATGTCTTCAAAGATCCAGGCTCCACAATCTTTCTGGGCAGTCTGTGCCGTGGTTCAGTCACCCTGACAGTAAAGAAACATTTACTGATGTTCAAAGGCAATCTCCTGTATTTCAGTGTGTGCCCACTGCCTCTTGTCTTTTCCCTCAGCATCACTGAAAAGACACTGATTCCCTCCCCTTTGCACTATTGCTTCCATATGTATGTGTGATGCCATGTAGAGGTATGTCAAAAACCTCCCTGAAGCCCAGGCAGATAATATTCCCTTCATCTACCAGTCAAGTTGATTCATCAGAGGAGTTTAAAGTGATGTTCAGCATGAAATTCCCCTGAAAAATCATGCTAACTACATTATTTGGTCATCTGTCATGTGCCTGGCAAGGATTTCCAGGAAGAGCTGCTTCATCAACTTCCTGGGGATAAAAAAGAGGCTGGCTGGTTTGTACTATGGCGAGTCCTCTTAATTGCCTTTTTTGAAGATGGGTGTCATTTGCTAACATCCACTCTTTAGCTCCTCTTCTCATCTACACCTCGGCAAAAAGCTTTTCCACTATGTCTGGCTAGGAAAAACTGTGCCAGCACAGAAAACATCTCCCATCGTGTTCTAGAAGTTGCACGGATGTCTGCCAAGTGTTTGGCAGGAAGAAAAGAAAAGTTGTCCAAAACAGCTTCCAATCGAATGTTCCTGTGATTGGAAAAGTCAGGAGAGTGCAAAGGTACTGTTTTCTATCAGTTGGCAAGGTGCGCACACAATCCCAGTGTTGTACAGCTTGCTTCTTCACCTTCCCGAAGCTGCCGCTCTCGCCGGCTGCCGGAGCCCAAGAAGCGGCTTCTTCGCGCAAAGACGATTGTGCCGCTCACAGTGCCCTCCTTAGCGCGGCTTCTGCCGAAAGACGCCCGGCAGCGGCTCTTACCTCCGGAGAGCATCCTACCTTCGTCTTTAGCTCCTCTTCTCATCTACACCTCGGCAAAACGCTTTTCCACTATGTCTGGCTAGGAAAAACTGTGCCAGCACAGAAAACATCTCCCATCGTGTTCTCGAAGTTGCACGGATGTCTGCCAAGTGTTTGGCAGGAAGAAAAGAAAAGTTGTCCAAAACAGCTTCCAATCGAATGTTCATGTGATTGGAAAAGTCAGGAGAGTGCAAAGGTACTGTTTTCTATCAGTTGGCAAGGTGCGCACACAATCCCAGTGTTGTACAGCTTGCTTCTTCACCTTCCCGAAGCTGCCGCTCTCGCCGGCTGCCGGAGCCCAAGAAGCGGCTTCTTCGCGCAAAGACGATTGTGCCGCTCACAGGGCTCTCCTTAGCGCGGCTTCTGCCGAAAGACGCCCGGCAGCGGCTCTTACCTCCGGAGAGCATCCTACCTTCGTCTTTCGCGTCTTTTGTAGTCTACATCTTAGCAAAACGCTTTTCCACTATGTCTGGCTAGGAAAAACTGTGCCAGCACAGAAAACATCTCCCATCGTGTTCTAGAAGTTGCACGGATGTCTGCCAAGTGTTTGGCAGGAAGAAAAGAAAAGTTGTCCAAAACAGATTCCAATCGAATGTTCCTGTGATTGGAAAAGTCAGGAGAGTGCAAAGGTACTGTTTTCTATCAGTTGGCAAGGTGCGCACACAATCCCAGTGTTGTACAGCTTGCTTCTTCACCTTCCCGAAGCTGCCGCTCTCGCCGGCTCCCGGAACCGAAGAAGCGGCTTCTTCGCGCAAAGACGATTGTGCCGCTCACAGGGCTCTCCTTAGCGCGGCTTCTGCCGAAAGACGCCCGGCAGCGGCTCTTACCTCCGGAGAGCATCCTACCTTCGTCTTTCGCGTCTTTTGTAGTCTACATCTTAGCAAAACGCTTTTCCACTATGTCTGGCTAGGAAAAACTGTGCCAGCACAGAAAACATCTCCCATCGTGTTCTAGAAGTTGCACGGATGTCTGCCAAGTGTTTGGCAGGAAGAAAAGAAAAGTTGTCCAAAACAGATTCCAATCGAATGTTCCTGTGATTGGAAAAGTCAGGAGAGTGCAAAGGTACTGTTTTCTATCAGTTGGCAAGGTGCGCACACAATCCCAGTGTTGTACAGCTTGCTTCTTCACCTTCCCGAAGCTGCCGCTCTCGCCGGCTGCCGGAGCCCAAGAAGCGGCTTCTTCGCGCAAAGACGATTGTGCCGCTCACAGTGCTCTCCTTAGCGCGGCTTCTGCCGAAAGACGCCCGGCAGCGGCTCTTACCTCCGGAGAGCATCCTACCTTCGTCTTTCGCGTCTTATGTAGTCTACACCTCGGCAAAAAGCTTTTCCACTATGTCTGGCTAGGAAAAACTGTGCCAGCACAGAAAACATCTCCCATCGTGTTCTAGAAGTTGCACGGATGTCTGCCAAGTGTTTGGCAGGAAGAAAAGAAAAGTTGTCCAAAACAGCTTCCAATCGAATGTTCCTGTGATTGGAAAAGTCAGGAGAGTGCAAAGGTACTGTTTTCTATCAGTTGGCAAGGTGCGCACACAATCCCAGTGTTGTACAGCTTGCTTCTTCACCTTCCCGAAGCTGCCGCTCTCGCCGGCTCCCGGAACCGAAGAAGCGGCTTCTTCGCGCAAAGACGATTGTGCCGCTCACAGGGCTCTCCTTAGCGCGGCTTCTGCCGAAAGACGCCCGGCAGCGGCTCTTACCTCCGGAGAGCATCCTACCTTCGTCTTTCGCGTCTTTTGTAGTCTACATCTTAGCAAAACGCTTCTCCACTATGTCTGGCTAGGAAAAACTGTGCCAGCACAGAAAACATCTCCCATCGTGTTCTAGAAGTTGCACGGATGTCTGCCAAGTGTTTGGCAGGAAGAAAAGAAAAGTTGTCCAAAACAGCTTCCAATCGAATGTTCCTGTGATTGGAAAAGTCAGGAGAGTGCAAAGGTACTGTTTTCTATCAGTTGGCAAGGTGCGCACACAATCCCAGTGTTGTACAGCTTGCTTCTTCACCTTCCCGAAGCTGCCGCTCTCGCCGGCTCCCGGAACCGAAGAAGCGGCTTCTTCGCGCAAAGACGATTGTGCCGCTCACAGTGCTCTCCTTAGCGCGGCTTCTGCCGAAAGACGCCCGGCAGCGGCTCTTACCTCCGGAGAGCATCCTACCTTCGTCTTTCGCGTCTTTTGTAGTCTACATCTTAGCAAAACGCTTTTCCACTATGTCTGGCTAGGAAAAACTGTGCCAGCACAGAAAACATCTCCCATCGTGTTCTCGAAGTTGCACGGATGTCTGCCAAGTGTTTGGCAGGAAGAAAAGAAAAGTTGTCCAAAACAGCTTCCAATCGAATGTTCCTGTGATTGGAAAAGTCAGGAGAGTGCAAAGGTACTGTTTTCTATCAGTTGGCAAGGTGCGCACACAATCCCAGTGTTGTACAGCTTGCTTCTTCACCTTCCCGAAGCTGCCGCTCTCGCCGGCTGCCGGAGCCCAAGAAGCGGCTTCTTCGCGCAAAGACGATTGTGCCGCTCACAGTGCTCTCCTTAGCGCGGCTTCTGCCGAAAGACGCCCGGCAGCGGCTCTTACCTCCGGAGAGCATCCTACCTTCGTCTTTCGCGTCTTATGTAGTCTACACCTCGGCAAAAAGCTTTTCCACTATGTCTGGCTAGGAAAAACTGTGCCAGCACAGAAAACATCTCCCATCGTGTTCTAGAAGTTGCACGGATGTCTGCCAAGTGTTTGGCAGGAAGAAAAGAAAAGTTGTCCAAAACAGATTCCAATCGAATGTTCCTGTGATTGGAAAAGTCAGGAGAGTGCAAAGGTACTGTTTTCTATCAGTTGGCAAGGTGCGCACACAATCCCAGTGTTGTACAGCTTGCTTCTTCACCTTCCCGAAGCTGCCGCTCTCGCCGGCTGCCGGAGCCCAAGAAGCGGCTTCTTCGCGCAAAGACGATTGTGCCGCTCACAGTGCTCCCCTTAGCGAGGCTTCTGACGAAAGACGCCCGGCAGCGGCTCTTACCTACTGAGAGTGGCAGCTTCGGGAAGGTGAAGAAGCAAGCTGTACAACACTGGGATTGTGTGCGCACCTTGCCAACTGATAGAAAACAGTACCTTTGCACTCTCCTGACTCTTCCAATCACAGGAACATTCGATTGGAAGCTGTTTTGGACAACTTTTCTTTTCTTCCTCCCAAACACTTGGCAGACATATCTGCAACTTCTAGAAAACGATGGGAGATGTTTTCTGGGCTGGCACGGTTTTTCCTAGCCAGACATAGTGGAAAAGCGTTTTGCTAAGATGTAGACTACATAAGACGCGAAAGACGAAGGTAGGATGCTCTCCGGAGTTAAGAGCCGCTGCCGGGCGTCTTTCGGCAGAAGCCGCGCTAAGGAGAGCCCTGTGAGCGGCACAATCGTCTTTGCGCGAAGAAGCCGATTCTTCGGTTCCGGGAGCCGGCGAGAGCGGCAGCTTCGGGAAGGTGAAGAAGCAAGCTGTACAACACTGGGATTGTGTGCGCACCTTGCCAACTGATAGAAAACAGTACCTTTGCACTCTCCTGACTTTTCCAATCACAGGAACATTCGATTGGAAGCTGTTTTGGACAACTTTTCTTTTCTTCCTGCCAAACACTTGGCAGACATCCGTGCAACTTCGAGAACACGATGGGAGATGTTTTCTGTGCTGGCACAGTTTTTCCTAGCCAGACATAGTGGAAAAGCGTTTTGCCGAGGTGTAGACTACAAAAGACGCGAAAGACGAAGGTAGGATGCTCTCCGGAGGTAAGAGCCGCTGCCGGGCGTCTTTCGGCAGAAGCCGCGCTAAGGAGAGCACTGTGAGCGGCACAATCGTCTTTGCGCGAAGAAGCCGCTTCTTGGGCTCCGGCAGCCGGCGAGAGCGGCAGCTTCGGGAAGGTGAAGAAGCAAGCTGTACAACACTGGGATTGTGTGCGCACCTTGCCAACTGATAGAAAACAGTACCTTTGCACTCTCCTGACTTTTCCAATCACAGGAACATTCGATTGGAAGCTGTTTTGGACAACTTTTCTTTTCTTCCTGCCAAACACTTGGCAGACATCCGTGCAACTTCTAGAACACGATGGGAGATGTTTTCTGTGCTGGCACAGTTTTTCCTAGCCAGACATAGTGGAAAAGCGTTTTGCCGAGGTGTAGACTACAAAAGACGCGAAAGACGAAGGTAGGATGCTCTCCGGAGGTAAGAGCCGCTGCCGGGCGTCTTTCGGCAGAAGCCGCGCTAAGGAGAGCCCTGTGAGCGGCACAATCGTCTTTGCGCGAAGAAGCCGCTTCTTGGGCTCCGGCAGCCGGCGAGAGCGGCAGCTTCGGGAAGGTGAAGAAGCAAGCTGTACAACACTGGGATTGTGTGCGCACCTTGCCAACTGATAGAAAACAGTACCTTTGCACTCTCCTGACTTTTCCAATCACAGGAACATTCGATTGGAAGCTGTTTTGGACAACTTTTCTTTTCTTCCTGCCAAACACTTGGCAGACATCCGTGCAACTTCTAGAACACGATGGGAGATGTTTTCTGTGCTGGCACAGTTTTTCCTAGCCAGACATAGTGGAAAAGCTTTTTGCCGAGGTGTAGACTACAAAAGACGCGAAAGACGAAGGTAGGATGCTCTCCGGAGGTAAGAGCCGCTGCCGGGCGTCTTTCGGCAGAAGCCGCGCTAAGGAGAGCACTGTGAGCGGCACAATCGTCTTTGCGCGAAGAAGCCGCTTCTTGGGCTCCGGCAGCCGGCGAGAGCGGCAGCTTCGGGAAGGTGAAGAAGCAAGCTGTACAACACTGGGATTGTGTGCGCACCTTGCCAACTGATAGAAAACAGTACCTTTGCACTCTCCTGACTTTTCCAATCACAGGAACATTCGATTGGAAGCTGTTTTGGACAACTTTTCTTTTCTTCCTGCCAAACACTTGGCAGACATCCGTGCAACTTCTAGAACACGATGGGAGATGTTTTCTGTGCTGGCACAGTTTTTCCTAGCCAGACATAGTGGAAAAGCTTTTTGCCGAGGTGTAGACTACATAAGACGCGAAAGACGAAGGTAGGATGCTCTCCGGAGGTAAGAGCCGCTGCCGGGCGTCTTTCGGCAGAAGCCGCGCTAAGGAGAGCCCTGTGAGCGGCACAATCGTCTTTGCGCGAAGAAGCCGCTTCTTCGGTTCCGGGAGCCGGCGAGAGCGGCAGCTTCGGGAAGGTGAAGAAGCAAGCTGTACAACACTGGGATTGTGTGCGCACCTTGCCAACTGATAGAAAACAGTACCTTTGCACTCTCCTGACTTTTCCAATCACAGGAACATTCGATTGGAAGCTGTTTTGGACAACTTTTCTTTTCTTCCTGCCAAACACTTGGCAGACATCCGTGCAACTTCGAGAACACGATGGGAGATGTTTTCTGTGCTGGCACAGTTTTTCCTAGCCAGACATAGTGGAAAAGCGTTTTGCTAAGATGTAGACTACAAAAGACGCGAAAGACGAAGGTAGGATGCTCTCCGGAGGTAAGAGCCGCTGCCGGGCGTCTTTCGGCAGAAGCCGCGCTAAGGAGAGCCCTGTGAGCGGCACAATCGTCTTTGCGCGAAGAAGCCGCTTCTTCGGTTCCGGGAGCCGGCGAGAGCGGCAGCTTCGGGAAGGTGAAGAAGCAAGCTGTACAACACTGGGATTGTGTGCGCACCTTGCCAACTGATAGAAAACAGTACCTTTGCACTCTCCTGACTTTTCCAATCACAGGAACATTCGATTGGAAGCTGTTTTGGACAACTTTTCTTTTCTTCCTGCCAAACACTTGGCAGACATCCGTGCAACTTCTAGAACACGATGGGAGATGTTTTCTGTGCTGGCACAGTTTTTCCTAGCCAGACATAGTGGAAAAGCTTTTTGCCGAGGTGTAGACTACAAAAGACGCGAAAGACGAAGGTAGGATGCTCTCCGGAGGTAAGAGCCGCTGCCGGGCGTCTTTCGGCAGAAGCCGCGCTAAGGAGAGCCCTGTGAGCGGCACAATCGTCTTTGCGCGAAGAAGCCGCTTCTTGGGCTCCGGCAGCCGGCGAGAGCGGCAGCTTCGGGAAGGTGAAGAAGCAAGCTGTACAACACTGGGATTGTGTGCGCACCTTGCCAACTGATAGAAAACAGTACCTTTGCACTCTCCTGACTTTTCCAATCACAGGAACATTCGATTGGAAGCTGTTTTGGACAACTTTTCTTTTCTTCCTGCCAAACACTTGGCAGACATCCGTGCAACTTCTAGAACACGATGGGAGATGTTTTCTGTGCTGGCACAGTTTTTCCTAGCCAGACATAGTGGAAAAGCTTTTTGCCGAGGTGTAGACTACATAAGACGCGAAAGACGAAGGTAGGATGCTCTCCGGAGGTAAGAGCCGCTGCCGGGCGTCTTTCGGCAGAAGCCGCGCTAAGGAGAGCCCTGTGAGCGGCACAATCGTCTTTGCGCGAAGAAGCCGCTTCTTCGGTTCCGGGAGCCGGCGAGAGCGGCAGCTTCGGGAAGGTGAAGAAGCAAGCTGTACAACACTGGGATTGTGTGCGCACCTTGCCAACTGATAGAAAACAGTACCTTTGCACTCTCCTGACTTTTCCAATCACAGGAACATTCGATTGGAAGCTGTTTTGGACAACTTTTCTTTTCTTCCTGCCAAACACTTGGCAGACATCCGTGCAACTTCTAGAACACGATGGGAGATGTTTTCTGTGCTGGCACAGTTTTTCCTAGCCAGACATAGTGGAAAAGCGTTTTGCTAAGATGTAGACTACAAAAGACGCGAAAGACGAAGGTAGGATGCTCTCCGGAGGTAAGAGCCGCTGCCGGGCGTCTTTCGGCAGAAGCCGCGCTAAGGAGAGCCCTGTGAGCGGCACAATCGTCTTTGCGCGAAGAAGCCGCTTCTTCGGTTCCGGGAGCCGGCGAGAGCGGCAGCTTCGGGAAGGTGAAGAAGCAAGCTGTACAACACTGGGATTGTGTGCGCACCTTGCCAACTGATAGAAAACAGTACCTTTGCACTCTCCTGACTTTTCCAATCACAGGAACATTCGATTGGAAGCTGTTTTGGACAACTTTTCTTTTCTTCCTGCCAAACACTTGGCAGACATCCGTGCAACTTCTAGAACACGATGGGAGATGTTTTCTGTGCTGGCACAGTTTTTCCTAGCCAGACATAGTGGAAAAGCGTTTTGCTAAGATGTAGACTACAAAAGACGCGAAAGACGAAGGTAGGATGCTCTCCGGAGGTAAGAGCCGCTGCCGGGCGTCTTTCGGCAGAAGCCGCGCTAAGGAGAGCCCTGTGAGCGGCACAATCGTCTTTGCGCGAAGAAGCCGCTTCTTGGGCTCCGGCAGCCGGCGAGAGCGGCAGCTTCGGGAAGGTGAAGAAGCAAGCTGTACAACACTGGGATTGTGTGCGCACCTTGCCAACTGATAGAAAACAGTACCTTTGCACTCTCCTGACTTTTCCAATCACATGAACATTCGATTGGAAGCTGTTTTGGACAACTTTTCTTTTCTTCCTGCCAAACACTTGGCAGACATCCGTGCAACTTCGAGAACACGATGGGAGATGTTTTCTGTGCTGGCACAGTTTTTCCTAGCCAGACATAGTGGAAAAGCGTTTTGCCGAGGTGTAGATGAGAAGAGGAGCTAAAGACGAAGGTAGGATGCTCTCCGGAGGTAAGAGCCGCTGCCGGGCGTCTTTCGGCAGAAGCCGCGCTAAGGAGAGCACTGTGAGCGGCACAATCGTCTTTGCGCGAAGAAGCCGCTTCTTGGGCTCCGGCAGCCGGCGAGAGCGGCAGCTTCGGGAAGGTGAAGAAGCAAGCTGTACAACACTGGGATTGTGTGCGCACCTTGCCAACTGATAGAAAACAGTACCTTTGCACTCTCCTGACTTTTCCAATCACAGGAACATTCGATTGGAAGCTGTTTTGGACAACTTTTCTTTTCTTCCTGCCAAACACTTGGCAGACATCCGTGCAACTTCTAGAACACGATGGGAGATGTTTTCTGTGCTGGCACAGTTTTTCCTAGCCAGACATAGTGGAAAAGCTTTTTGCCGAGGTGTAGATGAGAAGAGGAGCTAAAGTGTGGATGTTAGCAAATGACACCCATCTTCAAAAAAGGCAATTAAGAGGACTCGCCATAGTACAAACCAGCCAGCCTCTTTTTTATCCCCAGGAAGTTGATGAAGCAGCTCTTCCTGGAAATCCTTGCCAGGCACATGACAGATGACCAAATAATGTAGTTAGCATGATTTTTCAGGGGAATTTCATGCTGAACATCACTTTAAACTCCTCTGATGAATCAACTTGACTGGTAGATGAAGGGAATATTATCTGCCTGGGCTTCAGGGAGGTTTTTGACATACCTCTACATGGCATCACACATACATATGGAAGCAATAGTGCAAAGGGGAGGGAATCAGTGTCTTTTCAGTGATGCTGAGGGAAAAGACAAGAGGCAGTGGGCACACACTGAAATACAGGAGATTGCCTTTGAACATCAGTAAATGTTTCTTTACTGTCAGGGTGACTGAACCACGGCACAGACTGCCCAGAAAGATTGTGGAGCCTGGATCTTTGAAGACATTAAAAGTACACCCAGATAGAATCCTGGGCAAGAGGCTCTAGGTATCCTGGTTTAGGCAGGGGGGTTGGGCCTGGTTAGCCCCACCAACCCCTTCCACTCTCTTTCATTCTGTGCTAGTGAATTCTCTTCAAGATGCATTTCAAAGCGCTGGCATGACAAAGTTCTGTGCAGACAGAGATCCAAATGGACATGGCATCTAAGTTCCTTAAGCAGTGTTCAAGAAGAATGTAAAACTCTGGCACAAGTGTCTCTTCCCTAACTGAATCCCTTTCATGGGAAAATTCCCAGCTCTAGAAAGATCTTCTGATACGCATGCTTAAGACTGACACTGGCTGAGCAAATTTCTCCCTATGTATATCTAAGACCAGTTAGGATCTTCACCCAAAGTGCAGTCAACATAGTCACAGAATGCCTATTGTTAAGAAGTGACAGCTTCCATCAGAATGGCAGCTATTGGTCCACAAAATGGATTAATGGATGGGAATTATCTACGTGGGTTAAAAACAAAAATAAAGAGTTGGTCTTTATTTATCAATTTCATGGCAATATTGATAAGGGAAGAAAAAGATCTAAGTCCTTGACTTTCTGGACTCGAGGAAAGATTTTAAAAATTCCTTGTAAAAATGTATGATCACAATCAGACTATTGAAACCATTTTAGTTGGGAACAAAGTTCCAAAATTGTCTAGATAGTGGCAAAGAAGCCAAGAAAATAGGAAAGAAACAAAAAGAGAGCAAAAGAGTCAGCTTCAGTGTACAAGCTCGTTCTAGAAGTAGTCTGCTGGGAAAAGGAACCCCCAGCTAAATTTCCAATGTATTCCTGCGCTTGATTCAGTAACTGGTCAATGTAAAAACCAATCCTTTTGTACAACTTCTTCCAGCAACAAAAACTCCAACAGGTTGACACTACCATCATGCCTGTTCCAGACATATTTAAAAGAGAAATGATGATTTTCTTGAAAACCTACTTACATAAAAGTTGCAAGATGGTGGAGGGATTCCCACATCCTCCTTCCTCCATCTGGCTTGAAAGTATATTTGATAAAATATGCAACAAAGCACATGATTTATAAGGGAGAGTCAAATGGATGATTTGGGAATCGATCTCTTGTTGATAGTAAACTTCATATCCACTCGGTGTGACCTTTTTAAAACAAAATGTGGAGCTGAGGCATGAATCTGCCACAACAATTGTAAAGCAAACATACACACTCCCCTTCATATGCCCCCCCCTCCACACACACCTAGGCACACACAGAGATCAGCATAGCAGATCATGAACACCTTGGAAAAGACTGAAATGCTAAATGCCTCTCTTGATGGGCAAAAGAGCTGGTGCAGTAATTCAAATGCCTGGTACAAAAATTCTGTTTAATATTTAGCTCCTATTTAAAACACAGCTTTTCATTTCATTCTATTTACAGAATATTTTCATTTCATTTGTTTCTTTAAAATTACTTAGTTCTCACCTGTTGTATGTCTAGGAATATTTTCTTCCAAAAATAGAAAAAAATAGATGATATCTTTTCAGCAGAAAACATTGGTTGATACAATTTTAAACCATCATGATATGGAAGAATTCTTCTGTCCCTCTCGAAGGTGGAAGAAGCATTTGGATCACAGATCATCTACAATGAAATACTTGACATGTTTAAGATGCTTTCAATCAATTTTGATCGTCAATTGCTTATTTGTTGTAAACAGTAATTTTTCAGTGAAGGGAAAGTGTGTGTGGTATATCTACATGATATGTTCAAAGGCAGTTCCTACTAATGGCCAGGCTGAATTCCAGTAAATAATGTCCCGAATGATATTTTGCCGCCTTCTTTGGCACTTCATGAAATCTTACCCCGATGAAGTGCTGAAACAAAGAGATTTTCTCTTAGAGAGTGTCTCATGTTGTAACCTATCCCATGGATTTTATGCTGTAATTCTTATCTCTTTTAAAATTTACTATCTTCTGTACAGTTTTCATGAAACTTTCTGTTACAGTAGTGAATAGCACAGATAAATGTCATTTTGTACAACTTTGAATTTACCCCAAGAGCTGAGAGAAAACTTGATCCTATACTTCAATCCGAGTTTCTTCTATAGTCCGACTTTGTTTCTCTACCATCAAGCTTCTCCTTTGTTGCTGCTCCAAGCCCCGTCCAAGGTGACCTTGAATACTTTCAGGGATGGGACACCCACAACTTCTCTGGGCAACCTGTTCCAGTGTTCCAGCACTCCCACAGTAAAAAAGGCCTTCCTTTCATCTAATATGTGTAGGAAATCATAAATCTAGGCATAGAAGCTTGGAGTGCAAATTTGAAATTCTTTGGATTTGAAGCACATTTTATATGAATACTGACTTACAGATGACTAAAAGATGTTGATGGGCATTTGAGCTGACAAGTTTTGAAAAAGTGCACGGAAATTAAAATTGAAACCACTAAAATTAAAAACTCCTTGCCATTTTCTTTTTCCTCTCCTATTCAAAATTGCATATGTCAGATATCAGTGCTTCATGCAAACCTCTCAGATGCTCTCAGAGAAAAAGCTTTTCTTTCAGACTAAGTTGCGGTTGACGTAGAACACTAGCAGGAGTGAAAGATTTTCTGGGCATCGGGACAGCCCGTTCTCCTTGGATTTGTGTGCAGAATGCATTTTATCCAAACTGGAAAATAGATCCCAGCTCTGTTCTATTCATCATTCTTACTTCATCAGGCCAGAAGATTCTGTGAAAAGTAGCCTGTGGACCTTGAAGACAGCGCATGTGAACCAGATGAGAGGTGATAGAGAAGTTGAGGGAGAGAAGAAAGAGCATGAGGCTGAAACCAGAAAGTATTTCTCCACGTGATCATGGAAGATTGCAGGAGCCACTTGGTACTATCAAACCAGCCCAACTTGGCACTGGTGCCACCTTGGGTCTGGGAGTCATGTTGCATATCGTGCATTTTAAGGAGCCAGCTGGCCACACCCAGCCATATGCCCCCAAACACAAACCAAGGCCCTTTTCTCTGGCAAACAAAACTCAGCTGCCCTGCTTCTGGATGGCAGATTGCAGGAACCACTTGGTACTATCAAACCAGCCCAACTTGGCACTGGTGCCACCATGGGTCTGGTCACCATCCTGCCTATTGTAGCTTTTCAGGAGCCAGCCGGTCACTCTCAGCCATAGGCCCCCAAACACAAACCTCGGCCCGTTTCCCTGGCAAACAAAAGTAAGCTGCCCCGCTTCTGGATGGCAGATTGCAGGAGCTACTTAGTACTATCAAATCAGCCCGACTTGGCACAGGTGCCACCTTGGATCTGGGAACCATCCTGTGTATCGTGGATTTTCAGGGGCCACCCAGCCACTCTCAGCCATATGCCCCCAAAAACAAACCACGGACCTTTTCTCTGGCAAACAAAACTCAACTGCCCCTCTTCTGGATGGCAAATTTTAGGACGCACTTTGTACTACGAAAACCGCCCGACGTGGCACTGGTGCCACCTTGTGTCAGGGAACCATCCTGCATATCGAGCTTTTTAAGGAGCCAGCCGGCCAGGCCCAGCCATATACCCCCAAAAACAAACCACGGACCATTTCTCATGGAAACAAAAATCCGCTGCCCCGCGTCTGGATGGCAGATTGCAGGAGCCACTTTGCACCATCAAACCAGCCCGACTTGGCACTGGTGCCACCTTGGGTCTGGGAACAATCCTGCGTATCGTACATATTCAGGAACCAGCCGAACACTCCCAGCCACAGGCCCCCAAACACAAACAACGGCCCATTTCCCTGGCAAACAAAACTCAGCTGCCCCGCTTCTGGATGGCAGTTTGCAGGAGCCACTTGGGACTATCAAACCAGCCCGACTTGGCACTGGTGCCACCTTGGGTCTGGGAACCATCCTGCGTATGGTGGATTCTAAGGAGCCAGCCGGCCACTCCCAGCCACAGGCCCCCAACAAAAACCACGGCCCTTTTTTCTGGCAAACAAAACTTAGCTGCCTCACTTCTGGATGGCAGATTGCAGGAGTCACTTGGTGTAATCAAACCAGCCCGACTTGGCACTGGTGCCACCTTGGGTCTGGGAACCATCCTGCGTATCGTGGATTCTAAGGAGCCAGCCGGCCACTCCCAGCCACAGGCCCCCAAACAAAATCAACGGCGCTGTTCCCTGGAAAACAAAACACGCCTGCCAACTTTTTGATGGAGTTTGCAGGAGCCACTTGGTACTATCAAACCAGCCCGACTTGGCACTGGTGCCACCTTGGGTCTGGGAAACATCCTGCGTATCGTGGATTCTTAGGAGCCAGCCGGCCACTCCTAGCCACAGGCCCCCAGACAAAAACCTAGGCCTATTTCTCTGGCAAACAAAAGTAAGCTGCCCCGCTTCTGGATGGCAGATTGCAGGAGACACTTGGTACTATCAAACCAGCCCAACTTGGCACTGGTGCCACCTTGGATCTGGGAACCATGCTGTGTATCGTGGATATTCAGGGGCCAGCCGGCCACTCTCAGCCATATGTCCCCAAACAGAAACCTCGGCCCGTTTCTCTGGCAAACAAAACTCAACTGCCCCTCTTCTGGATGGCAAATTGCAGGATGAACTTGATACTAAAACCGCAGGCCGACTTGGTAGTGGTGACACCTTGGACCTGGGAACCATCATGCGTATCGAGCATTTTAAGGAGCCAGCCGGCCACTCCCAGCAATATGCCCCCAAAAACAATCCACGGAATTTTTCTCTGGCAAACAAAAATCAGCTGCCCCGCTTCTGGATGGCAGATTGCAGGAGCCACTTTGCACCATCAAACCAGCCCGACTTGGCACTGGTGCCACCTTGCATCTGGGAACCATGCTGCCTAGCGTGGATTTTCAGGAGCCAGCCGGCCACTCTCAGCCATAGGCCCCCAAACAAAACCCACGGCCCGTTTCCCTGGCAAACAAAATTAAGCTGCCCCGCTTCTGGATGGCAGATTGCAGGACGCACTTGGTAGTATCAAACCAGCCCGACATGGCACTGGTGCCACCTTGGGTCTGGGAACCATCCTGCGTATTGTGGGTTCAAAGGAGCCAGCCGGCCACTCCCAGCCACAGGCCCCCAAATACAAACAACGGCGCTTTTCCCTGGAAAACAAAACTCGCCTGACAACTTTTTGATGGCAGATTGCAGGAGCCACTTGGTACTATCAAATCAGCCCAACTTGGCACTGGTGCCACCATGGGTCTGGTCACCATCCTGCCTATCGTAGCTTTTCAGGAGCCAGCCGGTCACTCTCAGCCATAGGCCCCCAAACAGAAACCTCGGCCCGTTTCCCTGGCAAACAAAAGTAAGCTGCCCCGCTTCTGGATGGCAGATTGCAGGAGCTACTTAGTACTATCAAATCAGCCCGACTTGGCACAGGTGCCACCTTGGATCTGGGAACCATCCTGTGTATCGTGGATTTTCAGGGGCCACCCAGCCACTCTCAGCCATATGCCCCCAAAGACAAACCACGGACCTTTTCTCTGGCAAACAAAACTCAACTGCCCCTCTTCTGGATGGCAAATTTTAGGACGCACTTTGTACTACGAAAACCGCCCGACGTGGCACTGGTGCCACCTTGTGTCAGGGAACCATCCTGCATATCGAGCTTTTTAAGGAGCCAGCCGGCCAGGCCCAGCCATATACCCCCAAAAACAAACCACGGACCATTTCTCATGGAAACAAAAATCCGCTGCCCCGCGTCTGGATGGCAGATTGCAGGAGCCACTTTGCACCATCAAACCAGCCCGACTTGGCACTGGTGCCACCTTGGGTCTGGGAACAATCCTGCGTATCGTACATATTCAGGAACCAGCCGGCCACTCCCAGCCACAGGCCCCCAACAAAAACCACGGCCCTTTTTTCTGGAAAACAAAACTTAGCTGCCTCACTTCTGGATGGCAGATTGCAGGAGCCACTTGGTGTAATCAAACCAGCCCGACTTGGCACTGGTGCCACCTTGGGTCTGGGAACCATCCTGCGTATCGTGGATTCTAAGGAGCCAGCCGGCCACTCCCAGCCACAGGCCCCCAAACAAAATCAACGGCGCTGTTCCCTGGAAAACAAAACACGCCTGCCAACTTTTTGATGGAGTTTGCAGGAGCCACTTGGTACTATCAAACCAGCCCGACTTGGCACTGGTGCCACCTTGGGTCTGGGAAACATCCTGCGTATCGTGGATTCTTAGGAGCCAGCCGGCCACTCCTAGCCACAGGCCCCCAGACAAAAACCTAGGCCTATTTCTCTGGCAAACAAAAGTAAGCTGCCCCGCTTCTGGATGGCAGATTGCAGGAGACACTTGGTACTATCAAACCAGCCCAACTTGGCACTGGTGCCACCTTGGATCTGGGAACCATGCTGTGTATCGTGGATATTCAGGGGCCAGCCGGCCACTCTCAGCCATATGTCCCCAAACAGAAACCTCGGCCCGTTTCTCTGGCAAACAAAACTCAACTGACCCTCTTCTGGATGGCAAATTGCAGGATGAACTTGATACTAAAACCGCAGGCCGACTTGGTAGTGGTGACACCTTGGACCTGGGAACCATCATGCGTATCGAGCATTTTAAGGAGCCAGCCGGCCACTCCCAGCAATATGCCCCCAAAAACAATCCACGGAATTTTTCTCTGGCAAACAAAAATCAGCTGCCCCGCTTCTGGATGGCAGATTGCAGGAGCCACTTTGCACCATCAAACCAGCCCGACTTGGCACTGGTGCCACCTTGCATCTGGGAACCATGCTGCCTAGCGTGGATTTTCAGGAGCCAGCCGGCCACTCTCAGCCATAGGCCCCCAAACAAAACCCACGGCCCGTTTCCCTGGCAAACAAAATTAAGCTGCCCCGCTTCTGGATGGCAGATTGCAGGACGCACTTGGTAGTATCAAACCAGCCCGACTTGGCACTGGTGCCACCTTGGGTCTGGGAACCATCCTGCGTATTGTGGGTTCAAAGGAGCCAGCCGGCCACTCCCAGCCACAGGCCCCCAAATACAAACAACGGCGCTTTTCCCTGGAAAACAAAACTCGCCTGACAACTTTTTGATGGCAGATTGCAGGAGCCACTTGGCACTATCAAATCAGCCCAACTTGGCACTGGTGCCACCATGGGTCTGGTCACCATCCTGCCTATCGTAGCTTTTCAGGAGCCAGCCGGTCACTCCCAGCCATAGGTCCCCAGTCACAAACCTCGGCCCGTTTCCCTGGCAAACAAAAGTAAGCTGCCCCGCTTCTGGATGGCAGATTGCAGGAGCCACTTGGTACTATCAAACCAGCCCAACTTGGCACTGGTGCCACCTCAGGTCTGGGTACCATGCTGCGTAACACAGATTCTAAGGCGCCAGTCGGCCACTCCCAGCCACAAGCCCCCAAACACAAACAACGGCGCTATTCTCTGGCAAACAAAACTCCACTGCCCCTCTTCTGGATGGCAAATTGCAGGACGCACTTGGTACTATAAAAACAGCCCGACTTGGCACTGGTGCCACCTTGGGTCTGGGAACCATCCTGCGTATCGATCTTTTTAATGAGACAGCCGGCCACTCCCAGCCATATGCCCCCAAACACAACCCACGGCCCTTTTCTCTGGCAAACAAAACTCAACTGCACCGCTTCTGGATGGCAGATTGCAGGAGCCACTTCGTACCATCAAACCAGCCCGACTTGGCACTGGTGCCACCTTGGGTCTGGGAACCATCCTGCGTATCGTGGATTCTAAGGAGCCAGCCGGCCACTCCCAGCCACAGGCCCCCAAACAAAATCAACGGCGCTGTTCCCTGGAAAACAAAACACGCCTGCCAACTTTTTGATGGAGTTTGCAGGAGCCACTTGGTACTATCAAACCAGCCCGACTTGGCACTGGTGCCACCTTGGGTCTGGGAAACATCCTGCGTATCGTGGATTCTTAGGAGCCAGCCGGCCACTCCTAGCCACAGGCCCCCAGACAAAAACCTAGGCCTATTTCTCTGGCAAACAAAAGTAAGCTGCCCCGCTTCTGGATGGCAGATTGCAGGAGACACTTGGTACTATCAAACCAGCCCAACTTGGCACTGGTGCCACCATGGGTCTGGTCACCATCCTGCCTATCGTAGCTTTTCAGGAGCCAGCCGGTCACTCCCAGCCATAGGTCCCCAGTCACAAACCTCGGCCCGTTTCCCTGGCAAACAAAAGTAAGCTGCCCCACTTCTGGATGGCAGATTGCAGGAGCCACTTGGTACTATCAAACCAGCCCAACTTGGCACTGGTGCCACCTCTGGTCTGGGAACCATGCTGCGTAACACAGATTCTAAGGCGCCAGTCGGCCACTCCCAGCCACAAGCCCCCAAACACAAACAACGGCGCTATTCTCTGGCAAACAAAACTCCACTGCCCCTCTTCTGGATGGCAAATTGCAGGACGCACTTGGTACTATAAAAACAGCCCGACTTGGCACTGGTGCCACCTTGGGTCTGGGAACCATCCTGCGTATCGATCTTTTTAATGAGACAGCCGGCCACTCCCAGCCATATGCCCCCAAACACAACCCACGGCCCTTTTCTCTGGCAAACAAAACTCAACTGCACCGCTTCTGGATGGCAGATTGCAGGAGCCACTTGGTACTATCAAACCAGCCCGACTTGGCACTGGTGCCACCTTGGATCTGGGAACCATCCAGCATATCGTGGATTTTAAGGAGCCAGCCGGCTACTCCCAGCCACAGGCCCCCAACAAAAACCACGGCCCTTTTTTCTGGCAAACAAAACTTAGCTGCCTCACTTCTGGATGGCAGATTGCAGGAGCCACTTGGTGTAATCAAACCAGCCCGACTTGGCACTGGTGCCACCTTGGGTCTGGGAACCATCCTGCGTATCGTGGATTCTAAGGAGCCAGCCGGCCACTCCCAGCCACAGGTCCCCAAACAAAATCAACGGCGCTGTTCCCTGGAAAACAAAACACGTCTGCCAACATTTTGATGGAGTTTGCAGGAGCCACTTGGTACTATCAAACCAGCCCGACTTGGCACTGGTGCCACCTTGGGTCTGGGAAACATCCTGCGTATCGTGGATTCTAAGGAGCCAGCCGGCCACTCCTAGCCACAGGCCCCCAGACAAAAACCTAGGCCTATTTCTCTGGCAAACAAAAGTAAGCTGCCCCGCTTCTGGATGGCAGATTGCAGGAGACACTTGGGACTATCAAACCAGCCGAACTTGGCACTGGTGCCACCTTGGATCTGGGAACCATGCTGTGTATCGTGGATATTCAGGGGCCAGCCGGCCACTCTCAGCCATATGTCCCCAAACAGAAACCTCGGCCCGTTTCTCTGGCAAACAAAACTCAACTGCCCCTCTTCTGGATGGCAAATTGCAGGATGAACTTGATACTAAAACCGCAGGCCGACTTGGTAGTGGTGACACCTTGGGCCTGGGAACCATCATGCGTATCGAGCATTTTAAGGAGCCAGCCGGCCACTCCCAGCAATATGCCCCCAAAAACAATCCACGGAATTTTTCTCTGGCAAACAAAAATCAGCTGCCCCGCTTCTGGATGGCAGATTGCAGGAGCCACTTTGCACCATCAAACCAGCCCGACTTGGCACTGGTGCCACCTTGCATCTGGGAACCATGCTGCCTAGCGTGGATTTTCAGGAGCCAGCCGGCCACTCTCAGCCATAGGCCCCCAAACAAAACCCACGGCCCGTTTCCCTGGCAAACAAAATTAAGCTGCCCCGCTTCTGGATGGCAGATTGCAGGACGCACTTGGTAGTATCAAACCAGCCCGACTTGGCACTGGTGCCACCTTGGGTCTGGGAACCATGCTGCGTATCATGGATTTTCAGGAGCCAGCCGTCCACTGCCAGCCACAGGCCCCGAAACACAAACAACAGCCTTTTTCTCTGGCAAACAAAATTCAGCTGCCCCGCATCTGGATGGCAGATTGCAGGAACCACTTGGTACTAACAAACCAGCCCGACTTGGCACTGGTGCCACCTTGGATCTGGGAACCATCCTGCGTATCGTGGATTCTAAGGAGCCAGCTGGCCACTCCCAGCCACAGGCCCCCAAACACACACAACGGTGCTTTTCCCTGGAAAACAAAATTCGCCTGCCAAACATTTGATGGCAGATTGCAGGAGCCACTTTGCACCATCAAACCAGCCCAACTTGGCACTGGTGCCACCTCTGGTCTGGGAACCATCCTGCGTATCGTGGGTTCTAAGGAGCCAGCTGGCCACTCCCAGCCACAGGCCCCCAAACACAAACAACGGCGCTTTTCCCTGGAAAACAAAACTCGCCTGCCAACTTTTTGATGGCAGATTGCCGGAGCCACTTGGTACTATCAAACCAGCCCAACTTGGCACTGGTGCCACCATGGGTCTGGTCACCATCCTGCCTATCGTAGCTTTTCAGGAGCCAGTCGGTCACTCCCAGCCATAGGCCCCCAGACACAAACCTCGGCCCGTTTCCCTGGCAAACAAAAGTAAGCTGCCCCGCTTCTGCATGGCAGATTGCAGGAGCTATTTAGTACTATCAAACCAGCCCGACTTGGCACTGGTGACACCTCTGGTCTGGGAACCATCCTGCCTATCGTGGATTTTCAGGGGCCAGCCGGCCACTCTCAGCCATATGCCCCCAAAAACAAACCACGCCCCTTTTATCTGGCAAACAAAACTCAACTGCCCCTCTTCTGGATGGCAAATTTTAGGACGCACTTTGTACTACGAAAACCGCCCGACGTGGCACTGGTGCCACCTTGTGTCAGGGAACCATCCTGCATATCGAGCTTTTTAAGGGGCCAGCCGGCCACGCCCAGCCATATACCCCCAAAAACAAACCACGGACCATTTCTCATGGAAACAAAAATCCGCTGCCCCGCGTCTGGATGGCAGATTGCAGGAGCCACTTTGCACCATCAAACCAGCCCGACTTGGCACTGGTGCCACCTTGGGTCTGGGAACAATCCTGCATATCGTGGATTCTAAGGAGCCAGCCGGCCACTCCCAGCCACAGGCCCCCAAACACAAACAACGGCGCTTTTCCCTGGAAAACAAAACTCGCCTGCCAGCTTTTTGATGGCAGATTGCAGGAGCCACTTGGTACTATCAAATCATCCCAACTTGGCACTGGTGCCACTATGGGTCTGGGAACCATCCTGCCTATTGTAGCATTTCAGGAGCCAGCCGGTCACTCCCAGCCATAGTCCCCCAGACACAAACCTCGGACCGTTTCCCTGGCAAACAAAATTTGGCTACCCCGATTCTGGATGGCAGATTGCAGGAGCCACTTGGTAGTGTCAAACCAGCCCGACTTGGCACTGGTGCCACCTTGGGTCTGGGAACCATCCTGCGTATCGTGGATTCTAAGCAGCCACCCGGCCACTCTGAGCCACAGGCGCCCAAACACAAACAACGGCGCTTTTCCCTGGAAAACAAAACTCGCCTGCCAACATTTTGATGGCAGATTGCAGGAGCCACTTGGTACTATCAAACCAGCCCAACTTGGCACTGGTGCCACCATGGGTCTGGTCACCATCCTGCCTATCGTAGCTTTTCAGGAGCCAGCCGGTCACTCCCAGCCATAGACCCCCAGACACAAACCTCGGCCCGTTTCCCTGGAAAACAAAAGTAAGCTGCCCCGATTCTGGATGGCAGATTGCAGGAGCCACTTGGTACTATCAAATCAGCCCAACTTGGCACTGGTGCCACCATGGGTCTGGTAAACATCCTGCCTATCGTAGCTTTTCAGGAGCCAGCCGGTCACTCCCTGCCATAGGCCCCCAGACACAAACCTCGGCCCGTTTCTCTGGCAAACAAAAGTAAACTGCCCCGCTTTTGGATGGCAGATTGCAGGATGCATTTGGTACTATCAAACCTGCCCGACTTGGCCCTCGTGCCACCTTGGCTCTGGGAACCATGCTGCGTAACGTAGATTCTACGAGGACAGGCGGCCACTACCAGCCACAGGCCTCTAAACAAAAACAACGGCGCTTTTCCCTGGAAAACCAAACTCGCCTGCCAAATTTTTGATGGCAGATTGCAGGAGCCACTTGGTACTATCAAACCAGCCCAACTTGGTACTGGTGCCACCATGGGTCTGGTAACCATCCTGCCTATCGTAGCTTTTCAGGAGCCAGCCGGTCACTCCCAGCCATAGGCCCCCAGACAAATATCTCGGCCCGTTGCCCTGGCAAACAAAAGTAAGGTGCCCCGCTTCTGGATGGCAGATTACAGCAGCCACATGGTACTATCAAACCAGGCCAACATGGCACTGGTGCCACCTTGGCTCTGGGAACCATCCTGCCTATCGTGGATTTTCAGGGGCCAGCCGGCCACTCTCAGCCATATGCCCCCAAACACATACCACGGCCCTTTGCTCTGGCAAACAAAACTCAACTGCCCCTCTTCTGGATGGCAAATTGCAGGATGCACTTGGTACTACGAAAACAGCCCGACTTGGCAGTGATGCCACCTTGGGTCAGGGAACAATCCTGCGTATCGATCTTTTTAAGGAGCCAGCCGGCCACGTCCAGCCATATACCCCCAAAAAAAAACCACGGAACTTTTCTCCAGCAAACAAAAATCCGCTGCCCCGCGTCTGAATGGCAGATTTCAGGAGCTATTTAGTATTATCAAACCAGCCCGACTTGGCACTGGTGCCACCATGAGTCTGGTAACCATCCTGCCTATCGTAGCTTTTCAGTAGCCAGCCGGTCACTCCCAGCCATAGGCCCCCAGACACAAACCTCGGCCCGTTTCCCTGGGAAACAAAAGTAAGCTGACCCGCTTCTGGATGCCAGATTGCAGGAGCCAATTGGTACTATCAAACCAGCCCAACTTGGCACTGGTGCCACCTTGGCTCTGGGAACCATCCTGCGTATCCTGGGTTCAAAGGAGGCAGCCGGCCACTCCCAGCCACAGGCCTCTAAACAAGAACAACGGCGCTTTTCCCTGGAAAACAAAAGTCGCCTGACAACTTTTTGATGGCAGATTGCAGGAGCCACTTGGTACTATCAAACCAGCCCAACTTGGCACTGGTGCCACCATGGGTCTGGTCACCATCCTGCCTATCGTAGCTTTTCAGGAGCCAGCCACTCACTCCCAGCCATAGGCCCCCAGACAAATATCTCGGCCCGTTTCCCTGGCAAACAAAAGTAAGCAGCCCCGCTTCTGGATGGCAGATTGCAGGAGCCACATGGTACTATCAAACCAGGCCAACATGGCACTGGTGCCACCTCTGGTCTGGGAACCATCCTGCGTATCGTGGATTCTAAGGAGCCAGCTGGCCACTCCCAGCCACAGGCCCCCAAACACAAACAACGGTGCTTTTCCCTGGAAAACAAAACTCACCTGCCAACTTTTTGATGGCAGATTGCAGGAGCCACTTGGTACTATCAAACCAGCCCAACTTGGCACTGGTGCCACCATGGGTCTGGTCACCATCCTGCCTATCGTAGCTTTTCAGGAGCCAGCCGGTCACTCCCAGCCATAGGCCCCCAGACACAAAGCTCTACCCGTTTCCCTGGCAAACAAAAGTAAGCTACCCCGCTTCTGCATGGCAGATTGCAGGAGTCACTTTGCACCATCAAACCAGCCCGACTTGGCACTGGTGCCACCTCTGGTCTGGGACCCATCCTGCGTATCGTGGATTCTAAGGAGACAGCTGGCCACTCCCAGCCACAGGCCCCCAAACACAAACAACGGCGCTTTTCCCTGGAAAACAAAACTCGCTTGCCAACTTTTTGATGGCAGATTGCAGGAGCCACTTGGTACTATCAAACCACCCCAACTTGGCAACAAGTGGTTCCTGCAATCTGACATCCAGAAGCGGGGTAGCTTACTTTTGTTTGCCAGGGAAATGGACCTTTGTTTGTGTTTGGAGGCGTATGGCTGGGAGTGGCCGACTGGCTCCTTAAAATCCACGATACGCAGCATGGTTCCCAGACCAGAGGTGGCACCAGTGCCAAGTCGGGCTGGTTTGATAGTACAAAGTGGCTCCTGCAATCTGCCATCCAGAAGCGGGGCAGCTTACTTTTGTTTGCCAGGGAAACGGGCCGAGGTTTGTGTCTGGGGGCCTATGGCTGGGAGTGACCGGCTGGCTCCTGAAAAGCTACGATAGGCAGGATGGTGACCAGACCCATGGTGGCACCAGTGCCAAGTTGGGCTGGTTTGATAGTACCAAGTGGCTCCTGCAATCTGCCATCAAAAAGTTGGCAGGCGAGTTTTGTTTTCCAGGGAAAAGCGCCATTGTTTGTGTTTGGGGACCTGTGGTTGGGAGTGCCCGGCTGGCTCCTTAGAAACCACGATACGCAGCATGGTTACCAGACAAGAGGTGCCACCAGTGCCAAGTTGTGCTGGTTTGATACTACCAAGTGGTTCCTGCAATCTGCCATCCAGAAGCGGGGCAGCTTACTTTTGTTTGCCACGGAAACGGGCCGTTGTTTGTGTTTGGGGGCCTGTGGCTGGGAGTGGCCGACTGGCTCCTTAGAATCCATGATACGCAGGATGGGTCCCAGACCAGAGGTGGCACCAGTGCCAAGTCGGGCTGGTTTGATAGTACCAAGTGGCTCCTGCAATCTGCCATCCAGAAGCGGGGCAGCTTACTTTTGTTTGCCAGGGAAACGGGCCGAGGTTTGTGACTGGGGACCTATGGCTGGGAGTGACCGGCTGGCTCCTGAAAAGTTACGATAGGCAGGATGGTGACCAGACCCATGGTGGCACCAGTGCCAAGTTGGGCTGGTTTGATAGTACCAAGTGGCTCCTGTAATCTGCCATCAAATAGTTGGTAGGCGAGTTTTGTTTTCCAGGGAAAAGCGCCGTTGTTTGTGTTTGGGGGCCTGTGGTAGGGAGTGGCCGGCTGGCTAATTAGAATCCACGATACGCAGGATGGTTCCCAGACCAGAGGTGGCACCAGTGCCAAGACGGGCTAGTTTGATGGTGCAAAGTGGCTCCTGCAATCTGCCATCCAGAAGCGGGGTAGCTTACTTTTGTTTGCCAGGGAAACGGGCCGAGCTTTTTGTCTGGGGGCCTATGGCGGGGAGTGACCGGCTGGCTCCTGAAAAGATAAGATAGGCAGGATGGTGACCAGACCCATGGTGGCACCAGTGCCAAGTTGGGCTGATTTGATAAAACCAAGTGGCTCCTGCAATCTGCCATCAAAAAGTTGGCAGGAGAGTTTTGTTTTCCAGGGAAAAGCGCCGTTGTTTGTGTTTGGGGGCCTGTGGCTGGGAGTGGCCGGCTGGCTCCTTAGAATCCACGATACGCAGCATGGTATCCAGACCCAAGGTGGCACCAGTGCCAAGTTTTGCTGGTTTGATAGTACCAAGTGGTTCCTGCAATCTGCCATCCAGAAGCAGGGCAGCTTACTTTTGTTTGCCAGGGAAACGGGCCAAGGTTTTTGTCTGGGGGCCTATGGCTGGGAGTGACCGGCTGGCTCCTGAAAAGCTACGATAGGCAGGATGGTGACCAGACCCATGGTGGCACCAGTCCCAAGTTGGGCTGATTTGATAGTACCAAGTGGCTCCTGCAATCTGCCGTCAAAATTTGGCAGGCGAGTTTTTATTTTCCAGGGAAAAGCGCCGTTGTTTGTGTTTGGGGGCCTGTGGCTGGGATTGGCCGGCTGGCTGCTTAGAATCCACGATACGCAGGATGGTTCCCAGACCCAAGGTGGCACCAGTGCCAAGTCGGGCTAGTATGATGGTGCAAAGTGGCTCCTGCAATCTGCCATCCAGAAGCGGGGCAGCTTACTTTTGTTTGCCAGGGAAACGGTCCGAGCTTTGTGTCTCGGGGCCTATGGCTGGGAGTGACCGGCTGGCTCCTGAAAAGCTACGATAGGCAGGATGGTGACCAGACCCATGGTGGCACCAGTGCCAAGTTGGGCTGGTTTGATAGTACCAAGTGGCTCCTGCAATCTGCCATCAAAATGTCGGCAGGCGAGTTTTGTTTTCCAGGGAAAAGCGCCGTTGTTTGTGTTTGGGGGCCTGCGGCTGGGAGTGGCCGGCTGGCTCCTTAGAATCCACGATACGCAGGATGGTTCCCAGACCTGAGGTGGCACCAGTGCCAAGTCGGGCTGGTTTTATAGTACCAAGTGGCTCCTGCAATCTGCCATCCAGAAGCGGGGCAGCTTACTTTTGTTTGCCAGGGAAACGGGCCGAGCTTTGTGTCAGGGGGCCTATGGCTGGGAGTGACCGGCTGGCTCCTGAAAAGCTACGATAGGCAGGATGGTGACCAGACCCATGGTGGCACCAGTGCCATGTTCGGCTGATTTCATAGTACCAAGTGGCTCCTGCAATCTGCCATCAAAAAGTCGGCAGGCGAGTTTTGTTTTCCAGGGAAAAGCGCCGTTGTTTGTGTCTGCGGGCCTGTGGCTGGAGTGACCGGCTGGCTCCTTAGAATCCACGATACGCAGCATGGTTCCCAGACCCAAGGTGGCACCAGTGCCAAGTCGGGCTGGTTTGATAGTACCAAGTGGTTCCTGCAATCTGCCATCAAAAAGTTGGCAGGCGAGTTTTGTTTTCCAGGGAAAAGCGTCGTTGTTTGTGTTTTGGGGCCTGTGGCTGGGAGTGGCCGGCTGGCTCCTTAGAATCCACGATACGCAGGATGGTTCCCAGACCCAAGGTGGCACCAGTACCAAGTTGGGCTGGTTTGATAGTACCAAGTGGTTCCTGCAATCTGCCATCCAGAAGCGGGGCAGCTTACTTTTGTTTGCCAGGGAAACGGGCCGAGGTTTGTGTCTGGGGGCCTATGGCTGGGAGTGACCGGCTGGCTCCTGAAAGGCTACGATAGGCAGGATGGTGACCAGACCCATGGTGGCACCAGTGCCAAGTTGGGCTGGTTTGATAGTACCAAGTGGCTCCTGCAATCTGCCATCAAAAACTTGGCAGGCGAGTTTTGTTTCCCAGGGAAAAGCGCCGTTGTTTGTGTTTGGGGGCCTGTGGCTGGGAGTGGCCGGCAGGCTAATTAGAATCCACAACAGGCAGGATGGTTCCCAGACCAGAGGTGACACCAGTGCCAAGTCGGGCTAGTTTGATGGTGAAAAGTGGCTCCTGCAATCTGCCATCCAGAAGCGGGTTAACTTACTTTTGTTTGCCAGGGAAAAGGGCCGAGGTTTTTGTCTGGGGGCCTATGGCTGGGAGTGACCGTCTGTCTCCTGAAAAGCTACGATAGGCAGGATGGTGACCAGACCCATGGTGGCACCAGTGCCAAGTTGGGCTGGTTTGATAGTACCAAGTGGCTCCTGCAATCTGCCATCAAAAAGTTGGCAGGCGAGTTTGTTATCCAGGGAAAAGCGCCGTTGTTTTTGTTTGGGGGCCTGTGGCTGGGAGTGGCCGGATGGCTAATTAGAATCCACGATACGCAGCATGGTTCCCAGACCTGAGGTGGCACCAGTGCCAAGTTGGGCTGGTTTGATACTACCAAGTGCGTCCTGCAATCTGCCATCCAGAAGCGGGGCAGCTTACTTTTGTTTGCCAGGGAAACGGGCCGAGGTTTTGTCTGGGGGCCTATGGCAGGGAGTGACCGCCTGGCTCCTGAAAAACTACGATAGGCAGGATGGTGACCAGACCCATGGTGGCACCAGTGCCAAGTTGGGCTGGTTTGATAGTACCAAGTGGCTCCTGCAATCTGCCATCAAAATGTTGGCAGGCGAGTTTTGTTTTCCATGGAAAAGCGCCGTTGTTTGTGTTTGGGGGCCTGTGGCTGGGAGTGGCCGGCTGGCTCCTTAGAATCCAAAATACGCAGGATGGTTCCCAGACCTGAGGTGGCACCAGTGCCAAGTCGGGCTGGTTTGATTGTAGCAAATGGTTCCTGCAATCTACCATCCGGAAGCGGGGCAGCTTACTTTTGTTTGCCAGGGAAACAGGCCGAGCTTTGTGTCTGGGGGCCTATGGCTGGGAGTGACCGGCTGGCTCCTGAAAAGCTGCGATAGGCAGGATGGTGACCAGACCCATGGTGGCACCAGTGCCATGTTCGGCTAATTTCATAGTACCAAGTGGCTCCTGCAATCTGCCATCAAAATGTTGGCAGGCGAGTTTTGTTTTCCAGGGAAAAGCGCCGTTGTTTGTGTCTGCGGGCCTGTGGCTGGAGTGGCCGGCTGGCTCCTTAGAATCCACAATACGCAGCATGGTTCCCAGACCCAAGGTGGCACCAGTGCCAAGTTGGGCTGGTTTGATAGTACCAAGTGGTTCCTGCAATCTGCCATCAAAAAGTTGTCAGGCGAGTTTTGTTTTCCAGGGAAAATCGCCGTTGTTTTTGTTTGGGGGCCTGTGGCTGGGAGTGGCCGGCTGGCTCCTTAGGATCCACGATACCCAGGATGGTTCCCAGACCAGAGGTGGCACCAGTACCAAGTCGGGCTGGTTTGATAATAACAAGTGGATCCTGCAATCTGCCATCCAGAAGCGGGGCAGCTTACTTTTGTTTTCCAGGGAAACGGGCCGAGCTTTGTGTCTGGGGGCCTATGGCTGGGAGTGACCGGCTGGCTCCTGAAAAGCTACGATAGGCAGGATGGTGACCAGACCCATGGTGGCACCAGTGCCAAGTTGGGCTGGTTTGATAGTACCAAGTGGCTCCTGCAATCTGCCATCAAAAAGTTGGCAGGCGAGTTTTGTTTTCCAGGGAAAAGCGCCGTTGTGTGTGTTTTGGGGCCTGTGGCTGGGAGTGGCCAGCTGGCTCCTTAGAATCCACGATACGCAGGATGGTTCCCAGACCCAAGGTGGCACCAGTGCCAAGTCGGGCTGGTTTGTTAGTACCAAGTGGTTCCTGCAATCTGCCATCCAGAAGCGGGGCAGCTGAATTTTGTTTGCCAGAGAAAAAGGCTGTTGTTTGTGTTTCGGGGCCTGTGGCTGGCAGTGGATGGCTGGCTCCTGAAAATCCATGATACGCAGCATGGTTCCCAGACCCAAGGTGGCACCAGTGCCAAGTCGGGCTGGTTTCATAGTACCCAGTGGCTCCTGCAATCTGCCATCCAGAAGAGGGGCAGTTGAATTTTGTTTTCCAGAGAAAAGGGCCGTGGTTTGTGTTTGGGGCCTATGGCTGAGAGTGACCGGCTGGCTCCTGAAAAGCTACGATAGGCAGGATGGTGACCAGACCGATGGTGGCACCAGTGCCAAGTCGGGCTGGTTTGATAATACTAAATATCTCCTGCAATCTGCCATCCAGACGCGGGGCAGCGGATTTTTGCTTGCTGGAGAAAAGTTCCGTGGGTTTTTTTTGGGGGTATATGGCTGGACGTTGCCGGCTGACTCCTTAAAAACATCGATACGCCGGATGGTTCCCTGACCCAAGGTGGCATCACTGCCAAGTCGGGCTGTTTTCGTAGTACCAAGTGGCTCCTGCAATTTGCCATCCAGAAGAGGGGCAGTTGAGTTTTGTTTACCAGAGAAAAGGGCCGTGGTTTGTGTTTTGGGGCATATGGCTGAGAGTGGCCGGCTGGCGCCTGAAAATCCACGATAGGCAGGATGGTTCCCAGAGCCAAGGTGGCACCAGTGCCATGTTGGCCTGGTTTGATAGTACCATGTGGCTCCTGCAATCTGCCATCCAGAAGCGGGGCAGCTTACTTTTGTTTGCCAGGGAAACGGGCCGAGGTATTTGTCTGGGGGCCTATGGCTGGGAGTGACCGGCTGGCTCCTGAAAAGCTACGATAGGCAGGATGGTGACCAGACCCATGGTGGCACCAGTGCCAAGTTGGGCTGATTTGATAGTACCAAGTGGCTCCTGCAATCTGCCATCAAAAAGTTGGCAGGCGAGTTTTGTTTTCCAGGGTAACGCGCCGTTGTTTTTGTTTAGAGGCCTGTGGCTGGGAGTGGCCGGCTGGCTCCTTAGAATCCACGATACGCAGGATGGTTCCCAGACCCAAGGTGGCACCAGTGCCAAGTCGGGCTGGTTTGGTACTACCAAGTGGTTCCTGCAATCTGCCATCCAGAAGCGGGGCAGCTTACTTTTGTTTGCCAGGGAAACGGGCCGTGGGTTTTGTATGGGGGCATATAGCTGAGAGTGGCCGGCTGGCCCCTGAAAATCCACGCTAGGCAGCATGGTTCCAGGATGCAAGGTGGCACCAGTGCCAAGTCGGGCTGGTTTGATGGGTCAAAGTGGCTCCTGCAATCTGCCATCCAGAAGCGGGGCAGCTGATTTTTGTTTGCCAGAGAAAAATTCCGTGGATTGTTTTTGGGGGCATATTGCTGGGAGTGGCCGGCTGGCTCCTTAAAATGCTCGATACGCATGATGGTTCCCAGGCCCAAGGTGTCACCACTACCAAGTCGGCCTGCGGTTTTAGTATCAAGTTCATCTTGCAATTTGCCATCCAGAAGAGGGGCAGTTGAGTTTTGTTTGCCAGAGAAACGGGCCGAGGTTTCTGTTTGGGGGCATATGGCTGAGAGTGGCCGGCTGGCCCCTGAAAAGCCACGATACACAGCATGGTTCCCAGATCCAAGGTGGCACCAGTGCCAAGTTGGGCTGGTTTGATAGTCCCAAGTGTCTCCTGCAATCTGCCATCCAGAAGCGGGGCAGCTTACTTTTGTTTGCCAGAGAAATAGGCCTAGGTTTTTGTCTGGGGGCCTGTGGCTAGGAGTGGCCGGCTGGCTCCTAAGAATCCACGATTCGCAGGATGTTTACCAGACCCATGGTGGCACCAGTGCCAAGTTGGGCTGGTTTGATAGTACCAAGTGGCTCCTGCAAACTCCATCAAAAAGTTGGCAGGCGTGTTTTGTTTTCCAGGGAACAGCGCCGTTGATTTTGTTTGGGGGCCTGTGGCTGGGAGTGGCCGGCTGGCTCCTTAGAATCCACGATACGCAGGATGGTTCCCAGACCCAAGGTGGCACCAGTGCCAAGTCGGGCTGGTTTGATTACACCAAGTGGCTCCTGCAATCTGCCATCCAGAAGTGAGGCAGCTAAGTTTTGTTTGCGAGAAAAAAGGGCCGTGGTTTTTGTTGGGGGCCTGTGGCTGGGAGTAGCCGGCTGGCTCCTTAAAATCCACGATAGGCAGGATGGTTCCCAGACCCAAGGTGGCACCAGTGCCAAGTCGGGCTGGTTTGATAGTACCAAGTGGCTCCTGCAATCTGCCATCCAGAAGCAGGGCAGCTGAGTTTTGTTTGCCAGAGAAAAAGGCTGTGGTTTTTGTTTGGGGGCCTGTGGCTGGCAGTGGCCGGCTGGCTCCTGAAAATCCACGATACGCAGCATGGTTCCCAGACCCAAGGTGGCACCAGTACAAAGTGGGGCTCTTTTGACAGTGTCAAGTGCCTCCTGCAATCTCCCATCCAGAAGCGGGGCAGCTGAGTTTTTTTTGCCAGGGAAACGGACCTTTGTTTTTGATTGGGGTCTGTGGCCGAGAGTGGTCGGCTGTCTCCTGACAATCCACAATACGCAGGATGGTTCCCAGACCAAAGGTGGCACCAGTGCCAAGTCGGGCTGGTTTGATAGTACCAAGTGTCTCCTGCACTCTGCCATCCAGAAGCGGGGCAGCTGAGTTTTGTTTGCCAGAGAAAAGGGCCGTGGGTTGTGTTTGGGGGCATATGGCTGGGAGTGGCCACCTGGCTCCTTAAAATGCACGATACGCCGCATGGTAACCAGACGCAAGGTGGCACCAGTGCCAAGTCGGGCTGTTTTTGTAGTACCCAGTGGCTCCTGCAATTTGCCATCCAGAAGCGGGGCAGCTAAATTTTGTTTGCTAGAGAAAAGGGCTGTGGTTTGTGTTTGGGGGCCTATGGCCGAGAGTGGTAGGCTGGCCCCTGAAAATCAACGATAGGCAGGATGGTTCCCAGATACAAGGTGGCACCAGTGCCAAGTAAGGCTGGTTGTATGGTTCAAAGTGACTCCTGCAATCTGCCATCCAGAAGCGGGACAGCTGAGTTTTTTTTGCCAGAGAAAAGGTCCGTGGTTTCTTTTTGGGGCATACGGCTGGGAATTGCCGGCTGGCTCCTTAAAATGCTCGATACGCAGGATGGTTCCCAGAGCCAAGGTGGCACCACTGCCAAGTCGGGCTCTTTTTGTAGTACCAAGTGCGTCCTGCAATTTGCCATCCAGAAGAGGGGCAGTTGAGTTTTGTTTGCCAGAGAAAAGGGCCGAGGTTTGTGTTTGGGAGCATATGGCTGGGAATGACCGGCTGGCCCCTGAAAATCCACGATACGCCGGATGGTTCCCAGATCCAAGATGGTACCATTACCAAGTCGGGCTGCTTTGATAGTCCCAAGTGGCTCCTGCAAACTGCCATCCAGAAGCGGGGCAGCTGAGTTTTGTTTGCCAGGGAAATGGGCCGTTGTTTGTGTTTGGGGGCCTGTGGCTGGGAGTGTTCGGCTGGTTCCTGAATATGTACGATACGCAGGATTGTTCCCAGATCCAAGGTGGCAGCAGTGCCATGTTGTGCTGGTGTGATAGTCCCAAGTGGCTCCTGCAATCTGCCATCCAGAAGTGGGGCAGCTGATTTTTGTTTGCCAGAGAAAAGGTCCGTGGTTTGTGTTTGGGGGCATATGGCTGAGAGTGGCCGGCTGGCCCCTGAAAATCCACGATACACAGGATGGTTCCCAGATCCAAGGTGGCACCTGTGCCAAGTCGGGCTGATTTGATAGTACTAAGTAGCTCCTGCAATCTGCCATCCAGAAGCGGGGCAGCTTACTTTTGTTTGCCAGGGAAACGGGCCGAGGTTTCTGTTTGGGGGCCTATGGCTGGGAGTGACCGGCTGGCTCCTGAAAAGCTACAATAGGCAGGATGGTTCCCAGAGCCAAGGTGGCACCAGTGCCAAGTTGGGCTGGTTTGATAGTACCAAGTGGCTCCTGCAATCTGCCATCCAGAAGCAGGGCAGCTGAGTTTTGTTTGCCAGAGAAAAGGGCTTGGTTTGTGTTTGGGGGCATATGGCTGTGTGTGGCCAGCTGGCTCCTTAAAATGCACGATATGCAACATGGCTCCCAGACCCATAGTGGCACCAGTGCCAAGTCGGGCTGGTTTGATAGTACCAAGTGGCTCCTGCAATCTTCCATGATCACGTGGAGAAATACTTTCTGGTTTCAGCCATATGCTCTTTCTTCTCTCCCTCAACTTCTCTGTCACCTCTCATCTGGTTCACATGCGCTGTCTTCAAGGTCCACAGGCTACTTTTCACAGAATCTTCTGGCCTGATGAAGTAAGAATGATGAATAGAACAGAGCTGGGATCTATTTTCCAGTTTGGATAAAATGCATTCTGCACACAAATCCAAGGAGAACGTGCTGCCCCAATGCCCAGAAAATCTTTCACTCCTGCTAGTGTTCTACGTCAACCGCAACTTAGTCTGAAAGAAAAGCTTTTTCTCTGAGAGCATCTGAGAGGTTTGCATGAAGCACTGATATCTGACATATGCAATTTTGAATAGGAGAGGAAAAAGAAAATGGCAAGGAGTTTTTAATTTTAGTGGTTTCAATTTTAATTTCCGTGCACTTTTTCAAAACTTGTCAGCTCAAATGCCCATCAACATCTTTTAGTCATCTGTAAGTCAGTATTCATATAAAATGTGCTTCAAATCCAAAGAATTTCAAATTTGCACTCCAAGCTTCTATGCCTAGATTTATGATTTCCTACACATATTAGATGAAAGGAAGGCCTTTTTTACTGTGGGAGTGCTGGAACACTGGAACAGGTTGCCCAGAGAAGTTGTGGGTGTCCCATCCCTGAAAGTATTCAAGGTCACCTTGGACGGGGCTTGGAGCAGCAACAAAGGAGAAGCTTGATGGTAGAGAAACAAAGTCGGACTATAGAAGAAACTCGGATTGAAGTATAGGATCAAGTTTTCTCTCAGCTCTTGGGGTAAATTCAAAGTTGTACAAAATGACATTTATCTGTGCTATTCACTACTGTAACAGAAAGTTTCATGAAAACTGTACAGAAGATAGTAAATTTTAAAAGAGATAAGAATTACAGCATAAAATCCATGGGATAGGTTACAACATGAGACACTCTCTAAGAGAAAATCTCTTTGTTTCAGCACTTCATCGGGGTAAGATTTCATGAAGTGCCAAAGAAGGCGGCAAAATATCATTCGGGACATTATTTACTGGAATTCAGCCTGGCCATTAGTAGGAACTGCCTTTGAACATATCATGTAGATATACCACACACACTTTCCCTTCACTGAAAAATTACTGTTTACAACAAATAAGCAATTGACGATCAAAATTGATTGAAAGCATCTTAAACATGTCAAGTATTTCATTGTAGATGATCTGTGATCCAAATGCTTCTTCCACCTTCGAGAGGGACAGAAGAATTCTTCCATATCATGATGGTTTAAAATTGTATCAACCAATGTTTTCTGCTGAAAAGATATCATCTATTTTTTTCTATTTTTGGAAGAAAATATTCCTAGACATACAACAGGTGAGAACTAAGTAATTTTAAAGAAACAAATGAAATGAAAATATTCTGTAAATAGAATGAAATGAAAAGCTGTGTTTTAAATAGGAGCTAAATATTAAACAGAATTTTTGTACCAGGCATTTGAATTACTGCACCAGCTCTTTTGCCCATCAAGAGAGGCATTTAGCATTTCAGTCTTTTCCAAGGTGTTCATGATCTGCTATGCTGATCTCTGTGTGTGCCTAGGTGTGTGTGGAGGGGGGGGCATATGAAGGGGAGTGTGTATGTTTGCTTTACAATTGTTGTGGCAGATTCATGCCTCAGCTCCACATTTTGTTTTAAAAAGGTCACACCGAGTGGATATGAAGTTTACTATCAACAAGAGATCGATTCCCAAATCATCCATTTGACTCTCCCTTATAAATCATGTGCTTTGTTGCATATTTTATCAAATATACTTTCAAGCCAGATGGAGGAAGGAGGATGTGGGAATCCCTCCACCATCTTGCAACTTTTATGTAAGTAGGTTTTCAAGAAAATCATCATTTCTCTTTTAAATATGTCTGGAACAGGCATGATGGTAGTGTCAACCTGTTGGAGTTTTTGTTGCTGGAAGAAGTTGTACAAAAGGATTGGTTTTTACATTGACCAGTTACTGAATCAAGCGCAGGAATACATTGGAAATTTAGCTGGGGGTTCCTTTTCCCAGCAGACTACTTCTAGAACGAGCTTGTACACTGAAGCTGACTCTTTTGCTCTCTTTTTGTTTCTTTCCTATTTTCTTGGCTTCTTTGCCACTATCTAGACAATTTTGGAACTTTGTTCCCAACTAAAATGGTTTCAATAGTCTGATTGTGATCATACATTTTTACAAGGAATTTTTAAAATCTTTCCTCGAGTCCAGAAAGTCAAGGACTTAGATCTTTTTCTTCCCTTATCAATATTGCCATGAAATTGATAAATAAAGACCAACTCTTTATTTTTGTTTTTAACCCACGTAGATAATTCCCATCCATTAATCCATTTTGTGGACCAATAGCTGCCATTCTGATGGAAGCTGTCACTTCTTAACAATAGGCATTCTGTGACTATGTTGACTGCACTTTGGGTGAAGATCCTAACTGGTCTTAGATATACATAGGGAGAAATTTGCTCAGCCAGTGTCAGTCTTAAGCATGCGTATCAGAAGATCTTTCTAGAGCTGGGAATTTTCCCATGAAAGGGATTCAGTTAGGGAAGAGACACTTGTGCCAGAGTTTTACATTCTTCTTGAACACTGCTTAAGGAACTTAGATGCCATGTCCATTTGGATCTCTGTCTGCACAGAACTTTGTCATGCCAGCGCTTTGAAATGCATCTTGAAGAGAATTCACTAGCACAGAATGAAAGAGAGTGGAAGGGGTTGGTGGGGCTAACCAGGCCCAACCCCCCTGCCTAAACCAGGATACCTAGAGCCTCTTGCCCAGGATTCTATCTGGGTGTACTTTTAATGTCTTCAAAGATCCAGGCTCCACAATCTTTCTGGGCAGTCTGTGCCGTGGTTCAGTCACCCTGACAGTAAAGAAACATTTACTGATGTTCAAAGGCAATCTCCTGTATTTCAGTGTGTGCCCACTGCCTCTTGTCTTTTCCCTCAGCATCACTGAAAAGACACTGATTCCCTCCCCTTTGCACTATTGCTTCCATATGTATGTGTGATGCCATGTAGAGGTATGTCAAAAACCTCCCTGAAGCCCAGGCAGATAATATTCCCTTCATCTACCAGTCAAGTTGATTCATCAGAGGAGTTTAAAGTGATGTTCAGCATGAAATTCCCCTGAAAAATCATGCTAACTACATTATTTGGTCATCTGTCATGTGCCTGGCAAGGATTTCCAGGAAGAGCTGCTTCATCAACTTCCTGGGGATAAAAAAGAGGCTGGCTGGTTTGTACTATGGCGAGTCCTCTTAATTGCCTTTTTTGAAGATGGGTGTCATTTGCTAACATCCACTCTTTTGCTCCTCTTCTCATCTACACCTCGGCAAAAAGCTTTTCCACTATGTCTGGCTAGGAAAAACTGTGCCAGCACAGAAAACATCTCCCATCGTGTTCTAGAAGTTGCACGGATGTCTGCCAAGTGTTTGGCAGGAAGAAAAGAAAAGTTGTCCAAAACAGCTTCCAATCGAATGTTCCTGTGATTGGAAAAGTCAGGAGAGTGCAAAGGTACTGTTTTCTATCAGTTGGCAAGGTGCGCACACAATCCCAGTGTTGTACAGCTTGCTTCTTCACCTTCCCGAAGCTGCCGCTCTCGCCGGCTGCCGGAGCCCAAGAAGCGGCTTCTTCGCGCAAAGACGATTGTGCCGCTCACAGTGCTCTCCTTAGCGCGGCTTCTGCCGAAAGACGCCCGGCAGCGGCTCTTACCTCCGGAGAGCATCCTACCTTCGTCTTTAGCTCCTCTTCTCATCTACACCTCGGCAAAACGCTTTTCCACTATGTCTGGCTAGGAAAAACTGTGCCAGCACAGAAAACATCTCCCATCGTGTTCTCGAAGTTGCACGGATGTCTGCCAAGTGTTTGGCAGGAAGAAAAGAAAAGTTGTCCAAAACAGCTTCCAATCGAATGTTCATGTGATTGGAAAAGTCAGGAGAGTGCAAAGGTACTGTTTTCTATCAGTTGGCAAGGTGCGCACACAATCCCAGTGTTGTACAGCTTGCTTCTTCACCTTCCCGAAGCTGCCGCTCTCGCCGGCTCCCGGAACCGAAGAAGCGGCTTCTTCGCGCAAAGACGATTGTGCCGCTCACAGTGCTCTCCTTAGCGCGGCTTCTGCCGAAAGACGCCCGGCAGCGGCTCTTACCTCCGGAGAGCATCCTACCTTCGTCTTTCGCGTCTTTTGTAGTCTACATCTTAGCAAAACGCTTTTCCACTATGTCTGGCTAGGAAAAACTGTGCCAGCACAGAAAACATCTCCCATCGTGTTCTAGAAGTTGCACGGATGTCTGCCAAGTGTTTGGCAGGAAGAAAAGAAAAGTTGTCCAAAACAGCTTCCAATCGAATGTTCCTGTGATTGGAAAAGTCAGGAGAGTGCAAAGGTACTGTTTTCTATCAGTTGGCAAGGTGCGCACACAATCCCAGTGTTGTACAGCTTGCTTCTTCACCTTCCCGAAGCTGCCGCTCTCGCCGGCTCCCGGAGCCCAAGAAGCGGCTTCTTCGCGCAAAGACAATTGTGCCGCTCACAGGGCTCTCCTTAGCGCGGCTTCTGCCGAAAGACGCCCGGCAGCGGCTCTTACCTCCGGAGAGCATCCTACCTTCGTCTTTCGCGTCTTTTGTAGTCTACATCTTAGCAAAACGCTTTTCCACTATGTCTGGCTAGGAAAAACTGTGCCAGCACAGAAAACATCTCCCATCGTGTTCTAGAAGTTGCACGGATGTCTGCCAAGTGTTTGGCAGGAAGAAAAGAAAAGTTGTCCAAAACAGCTTCCAATCGAATGTTCCTGTGATTGGAAAAGTCAGGAGAGTGCAAAGGTACTGTTTTCTATCAGTTGGCAAGGTGTGCACACAATCCCAGTGTTGTACAGCTTGCTTCTTCACCTTCCCGAAGCTGCCGCTCTCGCCGGCTGCCGGAGCCCAAGAAGCGGCTTCTTCGCGCAAAGACGATTGTGCCGCTCACAGTGCTCTCCTTAGCGCGGCTTCTGCCGAAAGACGCCCGGCAGCGGCTCTTACCTCCGGAGAGCATCCTACCTTCGTCTTTCGCGTCTTATGTAGTCTACACCTCGGCAAAAAGCTTTTCCACTATGTCTGGCTAGGAAAAACTGTGCCAGCACAGAAAACATCTCCCATCGTGTTCTAGAAGTTGCACGGATGTCTGCCAAGTGTTTGGCAGGAAGAAAAGAAAAGTTGTCCAAAACAGCTTCCAATCGAATGTTCCTGTGATTGGAAAAGTCAGGAGAGTGCAAAGGTACTGTTTTCTATCAGTTGGCAAGGTGCGCACACAATCCCAGTGTTGTACAGCTTGCTTCTTCACCTTCCCGAAGCTGCCGCTCTCGCCGGCTCCCGGAACCGAAGAAGCGGCTTCTTCGCGCAAAGACGATTGTGCCGCTCACAGTGCTCTCCTTAGCGCGGCTTCTGCCGAAAGACGCCCGGCAGCGGCTCTTACCTCCGGAGAGCATCCTACCTTCGTCTTTCGCGTCTTATGTAGTCTACACCTCGGCAAAACGCTTTTCCACTATGTCTGGCTAGGAAAAACTGTGCCAGCACAGAAAACATCTCCCATCGTGTTCTAGAAGTTGCACGGATGTCTGCCAAGTGTTTGGCAGGAAGAAAAGAAAAGTTGTCCAAAACAGCTTCCAATCGAATGTTCCTGTGATTGGAAAAGTCAGGAGAGTGCAAAGGTACTGTTTTCTATCAGTTGGCAAGGTGCGCACACAATCCCAGTGTTGTACAGCTTGCTTCTTCACCTTCCCGAAGCTGCCGCTCTCGCCGGCTGCCGGAGCCCAAGAAGCGGCTTCTTCGCGCAAAGACGATTGTGCCGCTCACAGTGCTCTCCTTAGCGCGGCTTCTGCCGAAAGACGCCCGGCAGCGGCTCTTACCTCCGGAGAGCATCCTACCTTCGTCTTTCGCGTCTTTTGTAGTCTACATCTTAGCAAAACGCTTTTCCACTATGTCTGGCTAGGAAAAACTGTGCCAGCACAGAAAACATCTCCCATCGTGTTCTAGAAGTTGCACGGATGTCTGCCAAGTGTTTGGCAGGAAGAAAAGAAAAGTTGTCCAAAACAGCTTCCAATCGAATGTTCCTGTGATTGGAAAAGTCAGGAGAGTGCAAAGGTACTGTTTTCTATCAGTTGGCAAGGTGCGCACACAATCCCAGTGTTGTACAGCTTGCTTCTTCACCTTCCCGAAGCTGCCGCTCTCGCCGGCTGCCGGAGCCCAAGAAGCGGCTTCTTCGCGCAAAGACGATTGTGCCGCTCACAGTGCCCTCCTTAGCGCGGCTTCTGCCGAAAGACGCCCGGCAGCGGCTCTTACCTCCGGAGAGCATCCTACCTTCGTCTTTCGCGTCTTATGTAGTCTACACCTCGGCAAAAAGCTTTTCCACTATGTCTGGCTAGGAAAAACTGTGCCAGCACAGAAAACATCTCCCATCGTGTTCTAGAAGTTGCACGGATGTCTGCCAAGTGTTTGGCAGGAAGAAAAGAAAAGTTGTCCAAAACAGCTTCCAATCGAATGTTCCTGTGATTGGAAAAGTCAGGAGAGTGCAAAGGTACTGTTTTCTATCAGTTGGCAAGGTGCGCACACAATCCCAGTGTTGTACAGCTTGCTTCTTCACCTTCCCGAAGCTGCCGCTCTCGCCGGCTGCCGGAGCCCAAGAAGCGGGTTCTTCGCGCAAAGACGATTGTGCCGCTCACAGTGCTCCCCTTAGCGCGGCTTCTGCCGAAAGACGCCCGGCAGCGGCTCTTACCTCCTGAGAGTGGCAGCTTCGGGAAGGTGAAGAAGCAAGCTGTACAACACTGGGATTGTGTGCGCACCTTGCCAACTGATAGAAAACAGTACCTTTGCACTCTCCTGACTTTTCCAATCACAGGAACATTCGATTGGAAGCTGTTTTGGACAACTTTTCTTTTCTTCCTGCCAAACACTTGGCAGACATATCTGCAACTTCTAGAAAACGATGGGAGATGTTTTCTGGGCTGGCACGGTTTTTCCTAGCCAGACATAGTGGAAAAGCGTTTTGCTAAGATGTAGACTACATAAGACGCGAAAGACGAAGGTAGGATGCTCTCCGGAGTTAAGAGCCGCTGCCGGGCGTCTTTCGGCAGAAGCCGCGCTAAGGAGAGCCCTGTGAGCGGCACAATCGTCTTTGCGCGAACAAGCCGATTCTTCGGTTCCGGGAGCCGGCGAGAGCGGCAGCTTCGGGAAGGTGAAGAAGCAAGCTGTACAACACTGGGATTGTGTGCGCACCTTGCCAACTGATAGAAAACAGTACCTTTGCACTCTCCTGACTTTTCCAATCACAGGAACATTCGATTGGAAGCTGTTTTGGACAACTTTTCTTTTCTTCCTGCCAAACACTTGGCAGACATCCGTGCAACTTCTAGAACACGATGGGAGATGTTTTCTGTGCTGGCACAGTTTTTCCTAGCCAGACATAGTGGAAAAGCGTTTTGCTAAGATGTAGACTACAAAAGACGCGAAAGACGAAGGTAGGATGCTCTCCGGAGGTAAGAGCCGCTGCCGGGCGTCTTTCGGCAGAAGCCGCGCTAAGGAGAGCCCTGTGAGCGGCACAATCGTCTTTGCGCGAAGAAGCCGCTTCTTGGGCTCCGGCAGCCGGCGAGAGCGGCAGCTTCGGGAAGGTGAAGAAGCAAGCTGTACAACACTGGGATTGTGTGCGCACCTTGCCAACTGATAGAAAACAGTACCTTTGCACTCTCCTGACTTTTCCAATCACAGGAACATTCGATTGGAAGCTGTTTTGGACAACTTTTCTTTTCTTCCTGCCAAACACTTGGCAGACATCCGTGCAACTTCTAGAACACGATGGGAGATGTTTTCTGTGCTGGCACAGTTTTTCCTAGCCAGACATAGTGGAAAAGCGTTTTGCCGAGGTGTAGATGAGAAGAGGAGCTAAAGACGAAGGTAGGATGCTCTCCGGAGGTAAGAGCCGCTGCCGGGCGTCTTTCGGCAGAAGCCGCGCTAAGGAGAGCCCTGTGAGCGGCACAATCGTCTTTGCGCGAAGAAGCCGCTTCTTGGGCTCCGGCAGCCGGCGAGAGCGGCAGCTTCGGGAAGGTGAAGAAGCAAGCTGTACAACACTGGGATTGTGTGCGCACCTTGCCAACTGATAGAAAACAGTACCTTTGCACTCTCCTGACTTTTCCAATCACAGGAACATTCGATTGGAAGCTGTTTTGGACAACTTTTCTTTTCTTCCTGCCAAACACTTGGCAGACATCCGTGCAACTTCTAGAACACGATGGGAGATGTTTTCTGTGCTGGCACAGTTTTTCCTAGCCAGACATAGTGGAAAAGCGTTTTGCTAAGATGTAGACTACAAAAGACGCGAAAGACGAAGGTAGGATGCTCTCCGGAGGTAAGAGCCGCTGCCGGGCGTCTTTCGGCAGAAGCCGCGCTAAGGAGAGCACTGTGAGCGGCACAATCGTCTTTGCGCGAAGAAGCCGCTTCTTGGGCTCCGGGAGCCGGCGAGAGCGGCAGCTTCGGGAAGGTGAAGAAGCAAGCTGTACAACACTGGGATTGTGTGCGCACCTTGCCAACTGATAGAAAACAGTACCTTTGCACTCTCCTGACTTTTCCAATCACAGGAACATTCGATTGGAAGCTGTTTTGGACAACTTTTCTTTTCTTCCTGCCAAACACTTGGCAGACATCCGTGCAACTTCTAGAACACGATGGGAGATGTTTTCTGTGCTGGCACAGTTTTTCCTAGCCAGACATAGTGGAAAAGCGTTTTGCCGAGGTGTAGATGAGAAGAGGAGCTAAAGACGAAGGTAGGATGCTCTCCGGAGGTAAGAGCCGCTGCCGGGCGTCTTTCGGCAGAAGCCGCGCTAAGGAGAGCCCTGTGAGCGGCACAATCGTCTTTGCGCGAAGAAGCCGCTTCTTGGGCTCCGGCAGCCGGCGAGAGCGGCAGCTTCGGGAAGGTGAAGAAGCAAGCTGTACAACACTGGGATTGTGTGCGCACCTTGCCAACTGATAGAAAACAGTACCTTTGCACTCTCCTGACTTTTCCAATCACAGGAACATTCGATTGGAAGCTGTTTTGGACAACTTTTCTTTTCTTCCTGCCAAACACTTGGCAGACATCCGTGCAACTTCTAGAACACGATGGGAGATGTTTTCTGTGCTGGCACAGTTTTTCCTAGCCAGACATAGTGGAAAAGCGTTTTGCTAAGATGTAGATGACAACAGAGGCTAAAGAGTGGATGTTAGCAAATGACACCCATCTTCAAAAAAGGCAATTAAGAGGACTCGCCATAGTACAAACCAGCCAGCCTCTTTTTTATCCCCAGGAAGTTGATGAAGCAGCTCTTCCTGGAAATCCTTGCCAGGCACATGACAGATGACCAAATAATGTAGTTAGCATGATTTTTCAGGGGAATTTCATGCTGAACATCACTTTAAACTCCTCTGATGAATCAACTTGACTGGTAGATGAAGGGAATATTATCTGCCTGGGCTTCAGGGAGGTTTTTGACATACCTCTACATGGCATCACACATACATATGGAAGCAATAGTGCAAAGGGGAGGGAATCAGTGTCTTTTCAGTGATGCTGAGGGAAAAGACAAGAGGCAGTGGGCACACACTGAAATACAGGAGATTGCCTTTGAACATCAGTAAATGTTTCTTTACTGTCAGGGTGACTGAACCACGGCACAGACTGCCCAGAAAGATTGTGGAGCCTGGATCTTTGAAGACATTAAAAGTACACCCAGATAGAATCCTGGGCAAGAGGCTCTAGGTATCCTGGTTTAGGCAGGGGGGTTGGGCCTGGTTAGCCCCACCAACCCCTTCCACTCTCTTTCATTCTGTGCTAGTGAATTCTCTTCAAGATGCATTTCAAAGCGCTGGCATGACAAAGTTCTGTGCAGACAGAGATCCAAATGGACATGGCATCTAAGTTCCTTAAGCAGTGTTCAAGAAGAATGTAAAACTCTGGCACAAGTGTCTCTTCCCTAACTGAATCCCTTTCATGGGAAAATTCCCAGCTCTAGAAAGATCTTCTGATACGCATGCTTAAGACTGACACTGGCTGAGCAAATTTCTCCCTATGTATATCTAAGACCAGTTAGGATCTTCACCCAAAGTGCAGTCAACATAGTCACAGAATGCCTATTGTTAAGAAGTGACAGCTTCCATCAGAATGGCAGCTATTGGTCCACAAAATGGATTAATGGATGGGAATTATCTACGTGGGTTAAAAACAAAAATAAAGAGTTGGTCTTTATTTATCAATTTCATGGCAATATTGATAAGGGAAGAAAAAGATCTAAGTCCTTGACTTTCTGGACTCGAGGAAAGATTTTAAAAATTCCTTGTAAAAATGTATGATCACAATCAGACTATTGAAACCATTTTAGTTGGGAACAAAGTTCCAAAATTGTCTAGATAGTGGCAAAGAAGCCAAGAAAATAGGAAAGAAACAAAAAGAGAGCAAAAGAGTCAGCTTCAGTGTACAAGCTCGTTCTAGAAGTAGTCTGCTGGGAAAAGGAACCCCCAGCTAAATTTCCAATGTATTCCTGCGCTTGATTCAGTAACTGGTCAATGTAAAAACCAATCCTTTTGTACAACTTCTTCCAGCAACAAAAACTCCAACAGGTTGACACTACCATCATGCCTGTTCCAGACATATTTAAAAGAGAAATGATGATTTTCTTGAAAACCTACTTACATAAAAGTTGCAAGATGGTGGAGGGATTCCCACATCCTCCTTCCTCCATCTGGCTTGAAAGTATATTTGATAAAATATGCAACAAAGCACATGATTTATAAGGGAGAGTCAAATGGATGATTTGGGAATCGATCTCTTGTTGATAGTAAACTTCATATCCACTCGGTGTGACCTTTTTAAAACAAAATGTGGAGCTGAGGCATGAATCTGCCACAACAATTGTAAAGCAAACATACACACTCCCCTTCATATGCCCCCCCCTCCACACACACCTAGGCACACACAGAGATCAGCATAGCAGATCATGAACACCTTGGAAAAGACTGAAATGCTAAATGCCTCTCTTGATGGGCAAAAGAGCTGGTGCAGTAATTCAAATGCCTGGTACAAAAATTCTGTTTAATATTTAGCTCCTATTTAAAACACAGCTTTTCATTTCATTCTATTTACAGAATATTTTCATTTCATTTGTTTCTTTAAAATTACTTAGTTCTCACCTGTTGTATGTCTAGGAATATTTTCTTCCAAAAATAGAAAAAAATAGATGATATCTTTTCAGCAGAAAACATTGGTTGATACAATTTTAAACCATCATGATATGGAAGAATTCTTCTGTCCCTCTCGAAGGTGGAAGAAGCATTTGGATCACAGATCATCTACAATGAAATACTTGACATGTTTAAGATGCTTTCAATCAATTTTGATCGTCAATTGCTTATTTGTTGTAAACAGTAATTTTTCAGTGAAGGGAAAGTGTGTGTGGTATATCTACATGATATGTTCAAAGGCAGTTCCTACTAATGGCCAGGCTGAATTCCAGTAAATAATGTCCCGAATGATATTTTGCCGCCTTCTTTGGCACTTCATGAAATCTTACCCCGATGAAGTGCTGAAACAAAGAGATTTTCTCTTAGAGAGTGTCTCATGTTGTAACCTATCCCATGGATTTTATGCTGTAATTCTTATCTCTTTTAAAATTTACTATCTTCTGTACAGTTTTCATGAAACTTTCTGTTACAGTAGTGAATAGCACAGATAAATGTCATTTTGTACAACTTTGAATTTACCCCAAGAGCTGAGAGAAAACTTGATCCTATACTTCAATCCGAGTTTCTTCTATAGTCCGACTTTGTTTCTCTACCATCAAGCTTCTCCTTTGTTGCTGCTCCAAGCCCCGTCCAAGGTGACCTTGAATACTTTCAGGGATGGGACACCCACAACTTCTCTGGGCAACCTGTTCCAGTGTTCCAGCACTCCCACAGTAAAAAAGGCCTTCCTTTCATCTAATATGTGTAGGAAATCATAAATCTAGGCATAGAAGCTTGGAGTGCAAATTTGAAATTCTTTGGATTTGAAGCACATTTTATATGAATACTGACTTACAGATGACTAAAAGATGTTGATGGGCATTTGAGCTGACAAGTTTTGAAAAAGTGCACGGAAATTAAAATTGAAACCACTAAAATTAAAAACTCCTTGCCATTTTCTTTTTCCTCTCCTATTCAAAATTGCATATGTCAGATATCAGTGCTTCATGCAAACCTCTCAGATGCTCTCAGAGAAAAAGCTTTTCTTTCAGACTAAGTTGCGGTTGACGTAGAACACTAGCAGGAGTGAAAGATTTTCTGGGCATCGGGGCAGCCCGTTCTCCTTGGATTTGTGTGCAGAATGCATTTTATCCAAACTGGAAAATAGATCCCAGCTCTGTTCTATTCATCATTCTTACTTCATCAGGCCAGAAGATTCTGTGAAAAGTAGCCTGTGGACCTTGAAGACAGCGCATGTGAACCAGATGAGAGGTGATAGAGAAGTTGAGGGAGAGAAGAAAGAGCATGAGGCTGAAACCAGAAAGTATTTCTCCACGTGATCATGGAAGATTGCAGGAGCCACTTGGTACTATCAAACCAGCCGAACTTGGCACTGGTGCCACCTTGGGTCTGGGAGCCATGTTGCATATCGTGCATTTTAAGGAGCCAGCTGGCCACACCCAGCCATATGCCCCCAAACACAAACCAAGGCCCTTTTCTCTGGCAAACAAAACTCAGCTGCCCTGCTTCTGGATGGCAGATTGCAGGAACCACTTGGTACTATCAAACCAGCCCAACTTGGCACTGGTGCCACCATGGGTCTGGTCACCATCCTGCCTATTGTAGCTTTTCAGGAGCCAGCCGGTCACTCTCAGCCATAGGCCCCGAGACACAAACCTCGGCCCGTTTCCCTGGCAAACAAAAGTAAGCTGCCCCGCTTCTGGATGGCAGATTGCAGGAGCTACTTAGTACTATCAAATCAGCCCGACTTGGCACAGGTGCCACCTTGGATCTGGGAACCATCCTGTGTATCGTGGATTTTCAGGGGCCACCCAGCCACTCTCAGCCATATGCCCCCAAAAACAAACCACGGACCTTTTCTCTGGCAAACAAAACTCAACTGCCCCTCTTCTGGATGGCAAATTTTAGGACGCACTTTGTACTACGAAAACCGCCCGACGTGGCACTGGTGCCACCTTGTGTCAGGGAACCATCCTGCATATCGAGCTTTTTAAGGAGCCAGCCGGCCAGGCCCAGCCATATACCCCCAAAAACAAACCACGGACCATTTCTCATGGAAACAAAAATCCGCTTCCCCGCGTCTGGATGGCAGATTGCAGGAGCCACTTTGCACCATCAAACCAGCCCGACTTGGCACTGGTGCCACCTTGGGTCTGGGAACAATCCTGCGTATCGTACATATTCAGGAACCAGCCGAACACTCCCAGCCACAGGCCCCCAAACACAAACAACGGCCCATTTCCCTGGCAAACAAAACTCAGCTGCCCCGCTTCTGGATGGCAGTTTGCAGGAGCCACTTGGGACTATCAAACCAGCCCAACTTGGCACTGGTGCCACCTTGGGTCTGGTAAACATCCTGCGTATCGTGGATTCTTAGGCGCCAGCAGGCCACTCCTAGCCACAGGCCCCCAAACAAAAACCTAGGCCTATTTCTCTGGCAAACAAAAGTAAGCTGCCCCGCTTCTGGATGGCAGATTGCAGGAGACACTTGGGACTATCAAACCAGCCCAACTTGGCACTGGTGCCACCTTGGATCTGGGAACCATGTTGTGTATCGTGGATTTTCAGGGGCCAGCCGGCCACTCTCAGCCATATGTCCCCAAACAGAAACCTCGGCCCGTTTCTCTGGCAAACAAAACTCAACTGCCCCTCTTCTGGATGGCAAATTGCAGGATGAACTTGATACTAAAACCGCAGGCCGACTTGGTAGTGGTGACACCTTGGGCCTGGGAACCATCATGCGTATCGAGCACTTTAAGGAGCCAGCCGGCCACTCCCAGCAATATGCCCCCAAAAACAATCCACGGAATTTTTCTCTGGCAAACAAAAATCAGCTGCCCCGCTTCTGGATGGCAGATTGCAGGAGCCACTTTGCACCATCAAACCAGCCCGACTTGGCACTGGTGCCACCTTGCATCTGGGAACCATGCTGCCTAGCGTGGATTTTCAGGGGCCAGCGGGCCACTCTCAGCTATATGCCCCCAAACAAAACCCACGGCCCGTTTCCCTGGCAAACAAAAGTAAGCTGCCCTGCTTCTGGATGGCAGATTGCAGGAACCACTTGGTAGTATCAAACCAGCCCGACTTGGCACTGGTGCCACCTTGGGTCTGGGAACCATCCTGCGTATCGTGGATTCTAAGGAGCCAGCCGGCCACTCCCAGCCACAGGCCCCCAAACAAAAACAACGGCGCTTTTCCCTGGAAAACAAAACTCGCCTGCCAACTTTTTGATGGCAGATTGCAGGAGCAACTTGGTACTATCAAACCAGCCCAACTTGGCACTGGTGCCACCATGGGTCTGGTCACCATCCTGCCTATTGTAGCTTTCCAGGAGCCAGCCGGTCACTCCCAGCCATAGGGCCCCAAACAAAAACCTCGGCCCGTTTCCCTGGCAAACAAAAGTAAGCTGCCCCGCTTCTGGATGGCAGATTGCAGGAGCCACTTGGTACTATCAAACCAGCCCAACTTGGAAATGGTGCCACCTTGGGTCTGGGAACCATGCCGCGTATCGCAGATTCTAAGGCGCCAGTCGGCCACTCACAGCCACAAGCCCCCAAACACAAACAACGGCGCTTTCTCTGGCAAACAAAACTCAACTGCCCCTCTTCTGGATGGCAAATTGCAGGACGCACTTGGTACTATAAAAACAGCCCGACTTGGCACTGGTGCCACCTTGGGTCTGGGAACCATCCTGCGTATCGATCTTTTTAATGAGACAGCCGGCCACTCCCAGCCATATGCCCCCAAACACAACCCACGGCCCTTTCCTCTGGCAAACAAAACTCAGCTGCACCGCTTCTGGATGGCAGATTGCAGGAGCCACTTGGTACTATCAAACCAGCAAGACTTGGCACTGGTGCCACCTTGGGTCTGGGAACCATCCTGCATATTGTGGATTGTCAGGAGCCAGCTGAACATTCTCGGCCACAGACCCCAATCAAAAACAACGGCCCGTTTCACAGGCAAACAAAACTCAGCTGCCCCGCTTCTGGATGGGAGATTGCAGGAGGCACTTGACACTGTGAAACCAGCCCCACTTGGCACTGGTGCCACCTTGGGTCTGGGAACCATGCTGCGTATCATGGATTTTCAGGAGCCAGCCGGCCACTCCCAGCCATAGGCCCCCAAACAAAAACCACAGCCTTTTTCTCTGGCAAACAAAATTCAGCTGCCCCACTTCTGGATGGCAGATTGCAGGAGCCACTTGGGACTATCACACCAGCACAACTTGGCACTGCTGCCACCTTGGATCTGGGAACCATCCTTCCTATCGTGGATTTTCAGGGGCCAGCCGGTCACTCTCAGCCATAGGCCCCAAACACAAACCACGGCCCTTTTCTCTGGAAAACAAAACTCAACTGCCCCTCTTCTGGATGGCAGATTGCAGGAGCCACTGGGTACTATGAAACCAGCCCTACTTGGCACTGGTGCCACCTTGGGTCTGGGAACCATGCTGCGTATCATGGATTTTCAGGAGCCAGCCGTCCACTGCCAGCCACAGGCCCCGAAACACAAACAACAGCCTTTTTCTCTGGCAAACAAAATTCAGCTGCCCCGCTTCTGGATGGCAGATTGCAGGAACCACTTGGTACTAACAAACCAGCCCGACTTGGCACTGGTGCCACCTTGGGTCTGGGAACCATCCTGCGTATCGTGGATTCTAAGGAGCCAGCTGGCCACTCCCAGCCACAGGCCCCAAAATACACACAACGGCGCTTTTCCCTGGAAAACAAAACTCGCCTGCCAACTTTTTGATGGCAGATTGCAGGAGCCACTTGGTACTATCAAACCAGCCCAACTTGGCACTGGTGCCACCATGGGTCTGGTCACCATCCTGCCTATCGTAGCTTTTCAGGAGCCAGCCGGTCACTCCCAGCCATAGGCCCCCAGAAAAAAACCTCGGTCTGTTTCCCTGGAAAACAAAAGTAAGCTGCCCCGCTTCTGGATGGCAGATTGCAGGAGCCACTTGGTGCTATCAAACCAGCCCGACTTGGCACTGGTGCCACCTTGGGTCTGGGAACCATCCTGCGTATCCTGTGTTCTAAGGAGCCAGCCGGCCACTCCCAGCCACAGTCCCCCAAACAGAAACAACGGCGCTTTTCCCTGGAAAACAAAACTGACCTGCCAACTTTTTGATGGCAGATTGCAGGAGCCACTTGGTACTATCAAACCAGCCCAACTTGGCACTGGTTCCACCATGGGTCTGGTCACCATCCTGCCTATCGTAGCTTTTCAGGAGCCAGGCGGTCACTCCCAGCCATAGGTCCCCAGAAAAATACCTCGGCCCGTTTCCCTGGCAAACAAAAGTAAGCTGCCCCGCTTCTGGATGGCAGATTGCAGGAGCCACTTGGTACAATCCAACCAGCCCAACTCTACACTGGTGCCACCTTGGCTCTGGGAACCATGCTGCGTAACCCGGATTCTAAGACGACAGGCAGCCACTGCCAGCCACAGGCCTCCAAACAAAATCAACGGCGCTTTTCCCTGGAAAACAAAACTCGCCTGACAACTTTTAGATGGCAGATTGCAGGAGCCAGTTGGTACCATCAAACCAGCCCAACTTGGCACTGGTGCCACCTTGGGTCTGGGAACCATCCTGCCTATTGTTGCTTTTCAGGAGCCAGCCGGTCACTTCTAGCCCTAGGCCCCCAGTCATAAACCTCGGCCCGTTTCCCTGGCACACAAATGTAAGCTACCCCGCTTCAGGATGGCAGATTGCAGGAGCCACTTTGCACCATCAAATCAGCCCGACGTGGCACTGGTGCCACCTTGGGTCTGGGAACCATCCTGCGTATCGTGTGTTCTAAGGAGCCAGCCGGCCACTCCCAGCCACAGTCCCCCAAACACAAACAACGGCGCTTTTCCCTGGAAAACAAAACTGGCCTGCCAACTTTTTGATGGCAGATTGCAGGAGCCACTTGGTACTATCAAACCAGCCCAACTTGGCACTGGTGCCACCATGGGTCTGGTCACCATCCTGCCTATCGTAGCTTTTCAGGAGCCAGGCGGTCACTCCCAGCCATAGGCCCCCAGACACAAACCTCGGCCCGTTTCCCTGGCAAACAAAATAAGCCGCCCCGCTTCTGCATGGCAGATTGCAGGTGCTATTTAGTACTATCAAACCAGCCCGACTTGGCACTGGTGCCACCTCTGGTCTGGGAACCATCCTGCCTATCGTGGATTTTCAGGCGCCAGACGGCCACTATCAGCCATATGCCCCCAAAAACAAACAACGGCCCTTTTCTCTGGTAAACAAAACTCAACTGCCCCTCTTCTGGATGGCAAATTTTAGGACGCACTTTGTAATACGAAAACCGCCCGACTTGGCACTGGTGCCACCTTGGGTCAGGGAACCATCCTGCCTATCGTAGCTTTTCAGGAGCCAGCCGGTCACTCCCAGCCATAGGTCCCCAGACAAATACCTCGGCCCGTTTCCCTGGCAAACAAAAGTAAGCTGCCCCACTTCTGGATGGCAGATTGCAGGAGCCACTTGGTACTATCAAACCAGCCCAACTTGACACTGGTGCCACCTTGGCTCTGGGAACCATGCTGCGTAACCCGGATTCTAAGACGACAGGCAGCCACTGCCAGCCACAGGCCTCCAAACAAAATCAACGGCGCTTTTCCCTGGAAAACAAAACTCGCCTGACAACTTTTAGATGGCAGATTGCAGGAGCCAGTTGGTACCATCAAACCAGCCCAACTTGGCACTGGTGCCACCTTGGGTCTGGGAACCATCCTGCCTATTGTTGCTTTTCAGGAGCCAGCCGGTCACTTCTAGCCCTAGGCCCCCAGTCATAAACCTCGGCCCGTTTCCCTGGCACACAAATGTAAGCTACCCCGCTTCAGGATGGCAGATTGCAGGAGCCACTTTTCACCATCAAACCAGCCCGACGTGGCACTGGTGCCACCTTGGGTCTGGGAACCATCCTGCGTATCGTGTGTTCTAAGGAGCCAGCCGGCCACTCCCAGCCACAGTCCCCCAAACACAAACAACGGCGCTTTTCCCTGGAAAACAAAACTGGCCTGCCAACTTTTTGATGGCAGATTGCAGGAGCCACTTGGTACTATCAAACCAGCCCAACTTGGCACTGGTGCCACCATGGGTCTGGTAACCATCCTGCCTATCGTAGCTTTTCAGGAGCCAGGCGGTCACTCCCAGCCATAGGCCCCCAGACACAAACCTCGGCCCGTTTCCCTGGCAAACAAAAGTAAGCTGCCCCGCTTCTGCATGGCAGATTGCAGGTGCTATTTAGTACTATCAAACCAGCCCGACTTGGCACTGGTGCCACCTCTGGTCTGGGAACCATCCTGCCTATCGTGGATTTTCAGGCGCCAGACGGCCACTATCAGCCATATGCCCCCAAAAACAAACCACGGCCCTTTTCTCTGGTAAACAAAACTCAACTGCCCCTCTTCTGGATGGCAAATTTTAGGACGCACTTTGTACTACGAATACCGCCCGACTTGGCACTGGTGCCACCTTGGGTCAGGGAACCATCCTGCCTATCGTAACTTTTTAAGGAGCCAGCAGGCCAAGCCCAGCCATATAGCCCCAAAAACAAACCACTGACCATTTCTCTGGTAAACAAAACTCAACTGCCCCTCTTCTGGATGGCAAATTTTAGGACGCACTTTGTACTACGAATACCGCCCGACTTGGCACTGGTGCCACCTTGGGTCTGGGAACCATCCTGCCTATTGTTGCTTTTCAGGAGCCAGCCGGTCACTTCTAGCCCTAGGCCCCCAGTCATAAACCTCGGCCCGTTTCCCTGGCACACAAATGTAAGCTACCCCGCTTCAGGATGGCAGATTGCAGGAGCCACTTTTCACCATCAAATCAGCCCGACGTGGCACTGGTGCCACCTTGGGTCTGGGAACCATCCTGCATATCGTGTGTTCTAAGGAGCCAGCCGGCCACTCCCAGCCACAGTCCCCCAAACACAAACAACGGCGCTTTTCCCTGGAAAACAAAACTGGCCTGCCAACTTTTTGATGGCAGATTGCAGGAGCCACTTGGTACTATCAAACCAGCCCAACTTGGCACTGGTGCCACCATGGGTCTGGTCACCATCCTGCCTATCGTAGCTTTTCAGGAGCCAGGCGGTCACTCCCAGCCATAGGCCCCCAGACACAAACCTCGGCCCGTTTCCCTGGCAAACAAAATAAGCCGCCCCGCTTCTGCATGGCAGATTGCAGGTGCTATTTAGTACTATCAAACCAGCCCGACTTGGCACTGGTGCCACCTCTGGTCTGGGAACCATCCTGCCTATCGTGGATTTTCAGGGGCCAGACGGCCACTATCAGCCATATGCCCCCAAAAACAAACCACGGCCCTTTTCTCTGGTAAACAAAACTCAACTGCCCCTCTTCTGGATGGCAAATTTTAGGACGCACTTTGTACTACGAAAACCGCCCGACTTGGCACTGGTGCCACCTTGGGTCAGGGAACCATCCTGCCTATCGTAGCTTTTCAGGAGCCAGCCGGTCACTCCCAGCCATAGGTCCCCAGACAAATACCTCGGCCCGTTTCCCTGGCAAACAAAAGTAAGCTGCCCCACTTCTGGATGGCAGATTGCAGGAGCCACTTGGTACTATCAAACCAGCCCAACTTGACACTGGTGCCACCTTGGCTCTGGGAACCATGCTGCGTAACCCGGATTCTAAGACGACAGGCAGCCACTGCCAGCCACAGGCCTCCAAACAAAATCAACGGCGCTTTTCCCTGGAAAACAAAACTCGCCTGACAACTTTTAGATGGCAGATTGCAGGAGCCAGTTGGTACCATCAAACCAGCCCAACTTGGCACTGGTGCCACCTTGGGTCTGGGAACCATCCTGCCTATTGTTGCTTTTCAGGAGCCAGCCGGTCACTTCTAGCCCTAGGCCCCCAGTCATAAACCTCGGCCCGTTTCCCTGGCACACAAATGTAAGCTACCCCGCTTCAGGATGGCAGATTGCAGGAGCCACTTTTCACCATCAAACCAGCCCGACGTGGCACTGGTGCCACCTTGGGTCTGGGAACCATCCTGCGTATCGTGTGTTCTAAGGAGCCAGCCGGCCACTCCCAGCCACAGTCCCCCAAACACAAACAACGGCGCTTTTCCCTGGAAAACAAAACTGGCCTGCCAACTTTTTGATGGCAGATTGCAGGAGCCACTTGGTACTATCAAACCAGCCCAACTTGGCACTGGTGCCACCATGGGTCTGGTAACCATCCTGCCTATCGTAGCTTTTCAGGAGCCAGGCGGTCACTCCCAGCCATAGGCCCCCAGACACAAACCTCGGCCCGTTTCCCTGGCAAACAAAAGTAAGCTGCCCCGCTTCTGCATGGCAGATTGCAGGTGCTATTTAGTACTATCAAACCAGCCCGACTTGGCACTGGTGCCACCTCTGGTCTGGGAACCATCCTGCCTATCGTGGATTTTCAGGCGCCAGACGGCCACTATCAGCCATATGCCCCCAAAAACAAACCACGGCCCTTTTCTCTGGTAAACAAAACTCAACTGCCCCTCTTCTGGATGGCAAATTTTAGGACGCACTTTGTACTACGAATACCGCCCGACTTGGCACTGGTGCCACCTTGGGTCAGGGAACCATCCTGCCTATCGTAACTTTTTAAGGAGCCAGCAGGCCAAGCCCAGCCATATAGCCCCAAAAACAAACCACTGACCATTTCTCTTGGAAACAAAAATCCGCTGCCCCGCGTCAGGATGGCAGATTGCAGGAGCCACTTTGCACCATCAAACCACCCCGACTTGGCACTGGTGCCATCTTGGATCTGGGAACCATCCTGCCTATCGTAGCTTTTCAGGAGCCAGCCGGTTACTCCCAACCATAGGCCCCCAGACAGAAAGCTCTGCCCGTTTCCCTGGCAAACAAAAGTAAGCTACCCCGCTTCTGGATGGCAGATTGCAGGAGCCACTTGGTACTATCAAACCAGCCCAACTTGGCACTGGTGCCACCATGGGTCTGGTCACCATCCTGCCTATCGTAGCTTTTCAGGAGCCAGCCGGTCACTCCCAGCCATAGGCCCCCAGACAAATACCTCGGCCCGTTTCCCTGGCAAACAAAAGTAAGCTGCCCCGCTTCTGGATGGCAGATTGCAGGAGCCACATGGTACTATCAAACCAGGCCAACATGGCACTGGTGCCACCTTGGCTCTGGGAACCATCCTGCCTATCGTGGATTTTCAGGCGCCAGCCGGCCACTCTCAGCCATATGCCCCCAAACACAAACCACGGCCCTTTTCTCTGGTAAACAAAACTCAACTGCCCCTCTTCTGGATGGCAAATTGCAGGACGCACTTGGTACTACGAAAACAGCCCGACTTGGCAGTGATGCCACCTTGGGTCAGGGAACCATCCTGCGTATCGATGTTTTTAAGGAGTCAGCCGGCAACGTCCAGCCATATACCCCCAAAAAAAACCCACGGAACTTTTCTGCAGCAAGCAAAAATCCGCTGCCCCGCGTCTGGATGGCAGATTGCAGGAGCTATTTCGTATTATCAAACCAGCCCGACTTGGCACTGGTGCCACCATCGGTCTGGTCACCATCCTGCCTATCGTAGCTTTTCAGGAGCCAGCCGGTCACTCTCAGCCATAGGCCCCAAACACAAACCACGGCCCTTTTCTCTGGAAAACAAAATTCAACTGCCCCTCTTCTGGATGGCAGATTGCAGGAGCCACTGGGTACTATGAAACCAGCCCGACTTGGCACTGGTGCCACCTTGGGTCTCGGAACCATGCTGCGTATCATGGATTTTCAGGAGCCAGCCGTCCACTGCCAGCCACAGGCCCCGAAACACAAACAACAGCCTTTTTCTCTGGCAAACAAAATTCAGCTGCCCCGCTTCTGGATGGCAGATTGCAGGAACCACTTGGTACTAACAAACCAGCCCGACTTGGCACTGGTGCCACCTTGGGTCTGGGAACCATCCTGCGTATCGTGGATTCTAAGGAGCCAGCTGGCCACTCCCAGCCACAGGCCCCAAAACACACACAACGGCGCTTTTCCCTGGAAAACAAAACTCGCCTGCCAACTTTTTGATGGCAGATTGCAGGAGCCACTTGGTACTATCAAACCAGCCCAACTTGGCACTGGTGCCACCATGGGTCTGGTCACCATCCTGCCTATCGTAGCTTTTCAGGAGCCAGCCGGTCACTCCCAGCCATAGGCCCCCAGACACAAAGCTCGGACCGTTTCCCTGGCAAACAAAAGTAAGCTGCCCCGCTTCTGGATGGCAGATTGCAGGATCCACTTGTTATTATCAAACCAGCCCGACTTGGTACTGGTGCCACCTCTGGTCTGGGTACCATCCTGGGTATCGTGGATCCTAAGGAGCCAGCCGGCCACTCCCAGCCACAGGCCCCCAAACAAAAACAACGGCGATTTTCCCTGGAAAACAAAACTCGCCTGACAACTTTTTGATGGCAGATTGCAGGAACCACTTGGTACTATCAAACCAGCCCAACTTGGCACTGGTGCCACCTTGGGTCTGGGAACCATGCTGCGTATTGTGGATTCTAAGGAGCCAGCCGGCCACTCCAGCCACAGGCCCGCAGACACAAACAACGGCGCTTTTCCCTGGAAAACAAAACTCGCCTGCCAACATTTTGATGGCAGATTGCAGGAGCCACTTGGTACTATGAAATTAGCCGAACATGGCACTGGTGCCACCATGGGTCTGGTCACCATCCTGCCTATCGTAGCTTTTCAGGAGCCAGCCGGTCACTCCCAGCCATAGGCCCCCAGACACAAAGCTCGGCCCGTTTCCCTGGCAAACAAAAGTAAGCTGCCCCGCTTCTGGATGGTAGATTGCAGGAACCATTTGCTACAATCAAACCAGCTCGACTTGGCACTGGTGCCACCTCAGGTCTGGGAACCATCCTGCGTATTTTGGATTCTAAGGAGCCAGCCGGCCACTCCCAGCCACAGGCCCCCAAACACAAACAACGGCGCTTTTCCCTGGAAAACAAAACTCGCCTGCCAACATTTTGATGGCAGATTGCAGGAGCCACTTGGTACTATCAAACCAGCCCAACTTGGCACTGGTGCCACCATGGGTCTGGTCACCATCCTGCCTATCGTAGTTTCTCAGGAGCCAGCCGGTCACTCCCTGCCATAGGCCCCCAGACAAAACCTCGGCCCGTTTCCCTGGCAAACAAAAGTAAGCTGCCCCGCTTCTGGATGGCAGATTGCAGGACGCACTTGGTAGTATCAAACCAGCCCAACTTGGCACTGGTGCCACCTCAGGTCTGGGAACCATGCTGCGTATCGTGGATTCTAATTAGCCATCCGGCCACTCCCAGCCACAGGCCCCCAAACAAAAACAACGGCGGTTTTCCCTGGAAAACAAAACTCGCCTGCCAACTTTTTGATGGCAGATTGCAGGAGCCACTTGGTACTATCAAACCAGCCCAACTTGGCACTGGTGCCACCATGGGTCTGGTCACCATCCTGCCTATCGTAGCTTTTCAGGAGACAGCCGGTCACTCCCAGCCATAGGCCCCCAGACAAAAACCTCGGCCCTTTTCCCTGGCAAACAAAAGTAAGTTAACCCGCTTCTGGATGGCAGATTGCAGGAGCCACTTTTCACCATCAAACTAGCCCGACTTGGCACTGGTGTCACCTCTGGTCTGGGAACCATCCTGCCTGTCGTGGATTCTAATTAGCCAGCCGGCCACTCCCAGCCACAGGCCCCCAAACACAAACAACGGCGCTTTTCCCTGGGAAACAAAACTCGCCTGCCAAGTTTTTGATGGCAGATTGCAGGAGCCACTTGGTACTATCAAACCAGCCCAACTTGGCACTGGTGCCACCATGGGTCTGGTCACAATCCTGCCTATCGTAGCCTTTCAGGAGCCAGCCGGTCACTCCCAGCCATAGGCCCCCAGACAAATACCTCGGCCCGTTTCCCTGGCAAACAAAAGTAAGCTGCCCCGCTTCTGGATGGCAGATTGCAGGAAACACTTGGTACTATCAAACCAGCCCAACTTGGGACTGGTGCCACCTTGGGTCTGGGAACCATCCTGCGTATCGTGGATTCTAAGGAGCCAGCCGGCCACTCCCAGCCACAGGCCCCCAAACACAAACAACGACGCTTTTCCCTGGAAAACAAAACTCGCCTGCCAACTTTTTGATGGCAGATTGCAGGAACCACTTGGTACTATCAAACCAGCAAAACTTGGCACTGGTGCCACCTTGGGTCTGGGAACCATGCTGCGTATCGTGGATTCTAAGGAGCCAGCTGGCCACTCCAGCCACAGGCCCGCAGACAAAAACAACGGCGCTTTTCCCTGGAAAACAAAACTCGCCTGCCGACTTTTTGATGGCAGATTGCAGGAGCCACTTGGTACTATGAAATCAGCCGAACATGGCACTGGTGCCACCATGGGTCTGGTCACCATCCTGCCTATCGTAGCTTTTCAGGAGCCAGCCGGTCACTCCCAGCCATAGGCCCCCTGACACAAAGCTCGGCCCGTTTCCCTGGCAAACAAAAGTAAGCTGCCCCGCTTCTGGATGGCAGATTGCAGGAGCCACTTTGCACCATCAAACCAGCCCGACTTGGCACTGGTGCCACCTCAGGTCTGGGAACCATCCTGCGTATCGTGGATTCTAAGGAGCCAGCTGGCCACTCCCAGCCACAGGCCCCAAAATACACACAACGGCGCTTTTCCCTGGAAAACAAAACTCGCCTGCCAACTTTTTGATGGCAGATTGCAGGAGCCACTTGGTACTATCAAACCAGCCCAACTTGGCACTGGTGCCACCATGGGTCTGGTCACCATCCTGCCTATCGTAGCTTTTCAGGAGCCAGCCGGTCACTCCCAGCCATAGGCCCCCAGAAAAAAACCTCGGTCCGTTTCCCTGGAAAACAAAAGTAAGCTGCCCCGCTTCTGGATGGCAGATTGCAGGAGCCACTTGGTGCTATCAAACCAGCCCGACTTGGCACTGGTGCCACCTTGGGTCTGGGAACCATCCTGCGTATCCTGTGTTCTAAGGAGCCAGCCGGCCACTCCCAGCCACAGTCCCCCAAACAGAAACAACGGCGCTTTTCCCTGGAAAACAAAACTGACCTGCCAACTTTTTGATGGCAGATTGCAGGAGCCACTTGGTACTATCAAACCAGCCCAACTTGGCACTGGTTCCACCATGGGTCTGGTCACCATCCTGCCTATCGTAGCTTTTCAGGAGCCAGCCGGTCACTCCCAGCCATAGGTCCCCAGAAAAATACCTCGGCCCGTTTCCCTGGAAAACAAAAGTAAGCTGCCCCGCTTCTGGATGGCAGATTGCAGGAGCCACTTGGTACAATCAAACCAGCCCAACTTGACACTGGTGCCACCTTGGCTCTGGGAACCATGCTGCGTAACCTGGATTCTAAGACGACAGGCAGCCACTGCCAGCCACAGGCCTCCAAACAAAATCAACGGCGCTTTTCCCTGGAAAACAAAACTCGCCTGACAACTTTTAGATGGCAGATTGCAGGAGCCAGTTGGTACCATCAAACCAGCCCAACTTGGCACTGGTGCCACCTTGGGTCTGGGAACCATCCTGCCTATTGTTGCTTTTCAGGAGCCAGCCGGTCACTTCTAGCCCTAGGCCCCCAGTCATAAACCTCGGCCCGTTTCCCTGGCACACAAATGTAAGCTACCCCGCTTCAGGATGGCAGATTGCAGGAGCCACTTTGCACCATCAAATCAGCCCGACGTGGCACTGGTGCCACCTTGGGTCTGGGAACCATCCTGCGTATCGTGTGTTCTAAGGAGCCAGCCGGCCACTCCCAGCCACAGTCCCCCAAACACAAACAACGGCGCTTTTCCCTGGAAAACAAAACTGGCCTGCCAACTTTTTGATGGCAGATTGCAGGAGCCACTTGGTACTATCAAACCAGCCCAACTTGGCACTGGTGCCACCATGGGTCTGGTCACCATCCTGCCTATCGTAGCTTTTCAGGAGCCAGCCGGTCACTCCCAGCCATAGGCCCCCAGACACAAACCTCGGCCCGTTTCCCTGGCAAACAAAATAAGCTGCCCCGCTTCTGCATGGCAGATTGCAGGTGCTATTTAGTACTATCAAACCAGCCCGACTTGGCACTGGTGCCACCTCTGGTCTGGGAACCATCCTGCCTATCGTGGATTTTCAGGGGCCAGACGGCCACTATCAGCCATATGCCCCCAAAAACAAACCACGGCCCTTTTCTCTGGTAAACAAAACTCAACTGCCCCTCTTCTGGATGGCAAATTTTAGGACGCACTTTGTACTACGAAAACCGCCCGACTTGGCACTGGTGCCACCTTGGGTCAGGGAACCATCCTGCCTATCGTAGCTTTTCAGGAGCCAGCCGGTCACTCCCAGCCATAGGTCCCCAGACAAATACCTCGGCCCGTTTCCCTGGCAAACAAAAGTAAGCTGCCCCACTTCTGGATGGCAGATTGCAGGAGCCACTTGGTACTATCAAACCAGCCCAACTTGACACTGGTGCCACCTTGGCTCTGGGAACCATGCTGCGTAACCCGGATTCTAAGACGACAGGCAGCCACTGCCAGCCACAGGCCTCCAAACAAAATCAACGGCGCTTTTCCCTGGAAAACAAAACTCGCCTGACAACTTTTAGATGGCAGATTGCAGGAGCCAGTTGGTACCATCAAACCAGCCCAACTTGGCACTGGTGCCACCTTGGGTCTGGGAACCATCCTGCCTATTGTTGCTTTTCAGGAGCCAGCCGGTCACTTCTAGCCCTAGGCCCCCAGTCATAAACCTCGGCCCGTTTCCCTGGCACACAAATGTAAGCTACCCCGCTTCAGGATGGCAGATTGCAGGAGCCACTTTTCACCATCAAACCAGCCCGACGTGGCACTGGTGCCACCTTGGGTCTGGGAACCATCCTGCGTATCGTGTGTTCTAAGGAGCCAGCCGGCCACTCCCAGCCACAGTCCCCCAAACACAAACAACGGCGCTTTTCCCTGGAAAACAAAACTGGCCTGCCAACTTTTTGATGGCAGATTGCAGGAGCCACTTGGTACTATCAAACCAGCCCAACTTGGCACTGGTGCCACCATGGGTCTGGTAACCATCCTGCCTATCGTAGCTTTTCAGGAGCCAGGCGGTCACTCCCAGCCATAGGCCCCCAGACACAAACCTCGGCCTGTTTCCCTGGCAAACAAAAGTAAGCTGCCCCGCTTCTGCATGGCAGATTGCAGGTGCTATTTAGTACTATCAAACCAGCCCGACTTGGCACTGGTGCCACCTCTGGTCTGGGAACCATCCTGCCTATCGTGGATTTTCAGGCGCCAGACGGCCACTATCAGCCATATGCCCCCAAAAACAAACAACGGCCCTTTTCTCTGGTAAACAAAACTCAACTGCCCCTCTTCTGGATGGCAAATTTTAGGACGCACTTTGTACTACGAATACCGCCCGACTTGGCACTGGTGCCACCTTGGGTCAGGGAACCATCCTGCCTATCGTAGCTTTTTAAGGAGCCAGCAGGCCACGCCCAGCCATATAGCCCCAAAAACAAACCACGGATTATTTCTCTTGGAAACAAAAATCCGCTGCCCCGCGTCAGGATGGCAGATTGCAGGAGCCACTTTGCACCATCAAACCACCCCGACTTGGCACTGGTGCCATCTTGGATCTGGGAACCATCCTGCCTATCGTAGCTTTTCAGGAGCCAGCCGGTTACTCCCAACCATAGGCCCCCAGACAGAAAGCTCTGCCCGTTTCCCTGGCAAACAAAAGTAAGCTACCCCGCTTCTGGATGGCAGATTGCAGGAGCCACTTGGTACTATCAAACCAGCCCAACTTGGCACTGGTGCCACCATGGGTCTGGTCACCATCCTGCCTATCGTAGCTTTTCAGGAGCCAGCCGGTCACTCCCAGCCATAGGCCCCCAGACAAATACCTCGGCCCGTTTCCCTGGCAAACAAAAGTAAGCTGCCCCGCTTCTGGATGGCAGATTGCAGGAGCCACATGGTACTATCAAACCAGGCCAACATGGCACTGGTGCCACCTTGGCTCTGGGAACCATCCTGCCTATCGTGGATTTTCAGGCGCCAGCCGGCCACTCTCAGCCATATGCCCCCAAACACAAACCACGGCCCTTTTCTCTGGTAAACAAAACTCAACTGCCCCTCTTCTGGATGGCAAATTGCAGGACGCACTTGGTACTACGAAAACAGCCCGACTTGGCAGTGATGCCACCTTGGGTCAGGGAACCATCCTGCGTATCGATGTTTTTAAGGAGTCAGCCGGCAACGTCCAGCCATATACCCCCAAAAAAAACCCACGGAACTTTTCTCCAGCAAGCAAAAATCCGCTGCCCCGCGTCTGGATGGCAGATTGCAGGAGATATTTAGTATTATCAAACCAGCCCGACTTGGCACTGGTGCCACCATCGGTCTGGTCACCATCCTGCCTATCGTAGCTTTTCAGGAGCCAGCCGGTCACTCTCAGCCATAGGCCCCAAACACAAACCACGGCCCTTTTCTCTGGAAAACAAAATTCAACTGCCCCTCTTCTGGATGGCAGATTGCAGGAGCCACTGGGTACTATGAAACCAGCCCGACTTGGCACTGGTGCCACCTTGGGTCTCGGAACCATGCTGCGTATCATGGATTTTCAGGAGCCAGCCGTCCACTGCCAGCCACAGGCCCCGAAACACAAACAACAGCCTTTTTCTCTGGCAAACAAAATTCAGCTGCCCCGCTTCTGGATGGCAGATTGCAGGAACCACTTGGTACTAACAAACCAGCCCGACTTGGCACTGGTGCCACCTTGGGTCTGGGAACCATCCTGCGTATCGTGGATTCTAAGGAGCCAGCTGGCCACTCCCAGCCACAGGCCCCAAAACACACACAACGGCGCTTTTCACTGGAAAACAAAACTCGCCTGCCAACTTTTTGATGGCAGATTGCAGGAGCCACTTGGTACTATCAAACCAGCCCAACTTGGCACTGGTGCCACCATGGGTCTGGTCACCATCCTGCCTATCGTAGCTTTTCAGGAGCCAGCCGGTCACTCCCAGCCATAGGCCCCCAGACACAAAGCTCGGACCGTTTCCCTGGCAAACAAAAGTAAGCTGCCCCGCTTCTGGATGGCAGATTGCAGGATCCACTTGTTATTATCAAACCAGCCCGACTTGGTACTGGTGCCACCTCTGGTCTGGGTACCATCCTGGGTATCGTGGATCCTAAGGAGCCAGCCGGCCACTCCCAGCCACAGGCCCCCAAACAAAAACAACGGCGATTTTCCCTGGAAAACAAAACTCGCCTGACAACTTTTTGATGGCAGATTACAGGAACCACTTGGTACTATCAAACCAGCCCAACTTGGCACTGGTGCCACCTTGGGTCTGGGAACCATGCTGCGTATTGTGGATTCTAAGGAGCCAGCCGGCCACTCCAGCCACAGGCCCGCAGACACAAACAACGGCGCTTTTCCCTGGAAAACAAAACTCGCCTGCCAACATTTTGATGGCAGATTGCAGGAGCCACTTGGTACTATGAAATCAGCCGAACATGGCACTGGTGCCACCATGGGTCTGGTCACCATCCTGCCTATCGTAGCTTTTCAGGAGCCAGCCGGTCACTCCCAGCCATAGGCCCCCAGACACAAATCTCGGCCCGTTTCCCTGGCAAACAAAAGTAAGCTGCCCCGCTTCTGGATGGTAGATGGCAGGAACCATTTGCTACAATCACACCAGCCCAACTTGGCACTGGTGCCACCTCAGGTCTGGGAACCATCCTGCGTATTTTGGATTCTAAGGAGCCAGCCGGCCACTCCCAGCCACAGGCCCCCAAACACAAACAACGGCGCTTTTCCCTGGAAAACAAAACTCGCCTGCCAACATTTTGATGGCAGATTGCAGGAGCCACTTGGTACTATCAAACCAGCCCAACTTGGCACTGGTGCCACCATGGGTCTGGTCACCATCCTGCCTATCGTAGTTTCTCAGGAGCCAGCCGGTCACTCCCTGCCATAGGCCCCCAGACAAAACCTCGGCCCGTTTCCCTGGCAAACAAAAGTAAGCTGCCCCGCTTCTGGATGGCAGATTGCAGGACGCACTTGGTAGTATCAAACCAGCCCGACTTGGCACTGGTGCCACCTCAGGTCTGGGAACCATGCTGCGTATCGTGGATTCTAATTAGCCATCCGGCCACTCCCAGCCACAGGCCCCCAAACAAAAACAACGGCGCTTTTCCCTGGAAAACAAAACTCGCCTGCCAACTTTTTGATGGCAGATTGCAGGAGCCACTTGGTACTATCAAACCAGCCCAACTTGGCACTGGTGCCACCATGGGTCTGGTCACCATCCTGCCTATCGTAGCTTTTCAGGAGACAGCCGGTCACTCCCAGCCATAGGCCCCCAGACAAAAACCTCGGCCCTTTTCCCTGGCAAACAAAAGTAAGTTAACCCGCTTCTGGATGGCAGATTGCAGGAGCCACTTTTCACCATCAAACTAGCCCGACTTGGCACTGGTGTCACCTCTGGTCTGGGAACCATCCTGCCTGTCGTGGATTCTAATTAGCCAGCCGGCCACTCCCAGCCACAGGCCCCCAAACACAAACAACGGCGCTTTTCCCTGGGAAACAAAACTCACCTGCCAAGTTTTTGATGGCAGATTGCAGGAGCCACTTGGTACTATCAAACCAGCCCAACTTGGCACTGGTGCCACCATGGGTCTGGTCACAATCCTGCCTATCGTAGCCTTTCAGGAGCCAGCCGGTCACTCCCTGCCATAGGCCCCCAGACAAATACCTCGGCCCGTTTCCCTGGCAAACAAAAGTAAGCTGCCCCGCTTCTGGATGGCAGATTGCAGGAAACACTTGGTACTATCAAACCAGCCCAACTTGGGACTGGTGCCACCTTGGGTCTGGACACCATCCTGCCTATCGTAGCTTTTCAGGAGCCAGCCGGTCACTCCCAGCCATAGGCCCCGAGACACAAACTCGGACCGTTTCCCTGGCAAACAAAAGTAAGCTGCCCCACTTCTGGATGGCAGATTGCAGGAGCCACTTTGCACCATCATACTAGCCCGACTTGGCACTGGTGCCACCTTGGGTCTGGGAACCATCCTGCGTATCGTGGATTCTAAGCAGCCAGCCGGCCACTCCCAGCCACACGCCCCCAAACACAAACAACGGCGCTTTTCCCTGGAAAATAAAAACTCGCCTGCCAAATTTTGACGGCAGATTGCAGGAGCCACTTGGTACTATCAAATCAGCCCAACTTGGGACTGGTGCCACCATGGGTCTGGTCACCATCCTGCCTATCGTAGCTTTTCAGGAGCCAGCCGGTCACTCCCAGCCATAGGCCCCCAGACAAAAACCTCGGCCCGTTTCCCTGGCAAACAAAAGTAAGCTGCCCTGCTTCTGGATGGCAGATTGCAGGAACCACTTGGTACTATCAAACCAGCAAAACTTGGCACTGGTGCCACCTTGGGTCTGGACACCATGCTGCGTATCGTGGATTCTAAGGAGCCAGCTGGCCACTCCCAGCCACAGGCCCCCAAACACAAACAACGGCGCTTTTCCCTGGAAAACAAAACTCTCCTGCCAACTTTTTGATGGCAGATTGCAGGAGCCACTTGGTTTTATCAAATCAGCCCAACTTGGCACTGGTGCCACCATGGGTCTGGTCACCATCCTGCCTATCTTAGCTTTTCAGGAGCCAGCCGGTCACTCCCCGCCATAGGCCCCCAGAGAAAAACCTCGGCCCGTTTCCCTGGCAAACAAAAGTAAGCTACCCCGCTTCTGGATGGCAGATTGCAGGAGCCACTTTGCACCATCAAACTAGCCCGTCTTGGCGCTGGTGCCACCTCTGGTCTGGGAACCATCCTGCGTATCGTGGATTCTAATTAGCCAGCCGGCCACTCCCTACCACAGGCCCCCAAACACAAACAACGGCGCTTTTCCCTGGAAAACAAAACTCGCCTACCAACTATTTGATGGCAGATTGCAGGAGCCACTTGGTACTATCAAACCAGCCCAACTTGGCACTGGTGCCACCATGGGTCTGGTCACCATCCTGCCTATCGTAGCTTTTCAGGAGCCAGCCGGTCACTCCCAGCCATAGGCCCCGAGACAGAAAGCCCGGCCCGTTTCCCTGGCAAACAAAAGTAAGCTGCCCCGCTTCTGGATGGCAGATTGCAGGAGCCACTTTGTACTATCAAACCAGCCCGACTTGGCACTGGTGCCACCTCTTGTCTGGGAACCATGCTGCGTATCGTGGATTTTAAGGAGCCAGTCGGCCACTCCCAGCCATACGCCTCCAAACACAAACAACGGTCCATTTCCCTGGCAAACAAAAGTAAGCTGCCCCGCTTCTGGATGTCAGATTGCAGGAACCACTTGTTGCCAAGTTGGGGTGGTTTGATAGTACCAAGTGGCTCCTGCAATCTGCCATCAAATAGTTGGCAAGCGAGTTTTGTTTTCCAGGGAAAAGCGCCGTTGTTTGTGTTTGGGGGCCTGTGGCTGGGAGTGGCCAGCTGTCTCCTTAGAATCCACGATACGCAGGATGGGTCCCAGACCAGAGGTGGCACCAGTGCCAAGTCGGGCTGGTTTGATGGTGCAAAGTGAGTCCTGCAATCTGCCATCCAGAAGCGGGGTAGCTTACTTTTGTTTGCCAGGGAAACGGGTAGAGCTTTGTGTCTGGGGGCCTATGGCTGGGAGTGACCGGCTGGCTCCTGAAAAGCTACGATAGGCAGGATGGTGACCAGACCCATGGTGGCACCAGTGCCAAGTTGGGCTGGTTTGATAGTACCAAGTGGCTCCTGCAATCTGCCATCAAAAAGTTGGCAGGTGACTTTTGTTTTCCAGGGAAAAGCACCGTTGTTTCTGTTTGGGGGCCTGTGGCTGGGAGTGGCCAGCTGGCTCCTTAGAATCCACGATACGCAGGATGGTTCCCAGACCAGAGGTGGCACCAGTGCCATGTTGGCCTGGTTTGATAGTACCATGTGGCTCCTGCAATCTGCCATCCAGAAGCGGGGCTGCTTACTTTTGTTTGCCAGGGAAACGGGCCGAGATATTTGTCTGGGGGCCTATGGCTGGGAGTGAGCGGCTGGCTCCTGAAAAGCTACGATAGGCAGGATGGTGACCAGACCCATGGTGGCACCAGTGCCAAGTTGGGCTGGTTTGATAGTACCAAGTGGCTCCTGCAATCTGCCATCAAATAGTTGGTAGGCGAGTTTTGTTTTCCAGGGAAAAGCGCCGTTGTTCTTGTTTAGAGGCCTGTGGCTGGGAGTGGCCGGCTGCCTCCTTTGAACCCAGGATACGCAGGATGGTTCCCAGAGCCAAGGTGGCACCAGTGCCAAGTTGGGCTGGTTTGATAGTACCAAGTGGCTCCTGCAATCTGGCATCCAGAAGCGGGTCAGCTTACTTTTGTTTCCCAGGGAAACGGGCCGAGGTTTGTGTCTGGGGGCCTATGGCTGGGAGTGACCGGCTGGCTACTGAAAAGCTACGATAGGCAGGATGGTTACCAGACTCATGGTGGCACCAGTGCCAAGTCGGGCTGGTTTGATAATACTAAATAGCTCCTGAAATCTGCCATTCAGACGCGGGGCAGCGGATTTTTGTTTGCTGGAGAAAAGTTCCGTGGTTTTTTTTTGGGGGTATATGGCTGGACGTGGCCGGCTGGCTCCTTAAAAAGATCGATACGCAGGATTGTTCCCTGACCCAAGGTGGCATCACTGCCAAGTCGGGCTGTTTTCGTAGTACCAAGTGCGTCCTGCAATTTGCCATCCAGAAGAGGGGCAGTTGAGTTTTGTTTGCCAGAGCAAAGGGCCGTGGTATGTGTTTGGGGGCATATGGCTGAGAGTGGCCGGCTGGCCCCTGAAAATCCACGATAGGCAGGATGGTTCCCAGAGCCAAGGTGGCACCAGTGCCATGTTGGCCTGGTTTGATAGTACCATGTGGCTGCTGTAATCTGCCATGCAGAAGCGGGGCAGCTTATTTTGTTTGCCAGGGAAACGGGCCGAGATATTTGTCTGGGGGCCTATGGCTGGGAGTGACCGGCTGGCTCCTGAAAAGCTACGATAGGCAGGATGGTGACCAGACCCATGGTGGCACCAGTACCAAGTTGGGCTGGTTTGATAGTACCAAGTGGCTCCTGCAATCTGCCATCAAAAATTTGGCAGGCGAGTTTTGTTTTCCAGGGAAAAGCGCCGTTGTTTGTGTTTGGGCGCCTGTGGCTCAGAGTGGCCGGGTGGCTGCTTAGAATCCACGATACGCAGGATGGTTCCCAGACCCAAGGTGGCACCAGTGCCAAGTCGGTCTGGTTTGACACTACCAAGTGGTTCCTGCAATCTGCCATCCAGAATTGGGGCAGCTTAATTTTGTTTGCCAGAGAAACGGTCCGAGGTTTGTGTCTGGGGGCCTATGGCTGGGAGTGACCGGCTGGCTCCTGAAATGCTACAATAGGCAGGATGGTTCCCAGACCCATAGTGGCACCAGTGCCAAGTTGGGATGATTTGATAGTACCAAGTGGCTCCTGCAATCTGCCATCAAAAAGCTGGCAGGCGAGTTTTGTTTTCCAGGGAAAAGCGCCGTTGTTGGTGTTTGGGGGCCTGTGGCTGGGAGTGCCCGGCTGGCTCCTTAGAATCCACGATATGCAGGATTGTTCCCAGACCCAAGGTGGCACCAGTGCCAAGTCGGGCCGGTTTGATGGTGCAAAGTGGCTCCTGCAATCTGCCATCCAGACGCGGGGCAGCGGATTTTTGTTTCCATGAGAAATGGTCCGTGGTTTGTTTTTGGGGGTATATGGCTGGGCCTGGCCGGCTGGCTCCTTAAAAAGCTCGATATGCAGGATGGTTCCCTGACACAAGGTGGCACCAGTGCCACGTCGGGCGGTTTTCGTAGTACAAAGTGCGTCCTAAAATTTGCCATCCAGAAGAGGGGCAGTTGAGTTTTGTTTGCCAGAGAAAAGGGCCGTGGTTTGTTTTTGGGGGCATATGGCTGAGAGTGGCCGGCTGGCCCCTGAAAATCCACGATAGGCAGGATGGTTCCCAGACCAGAGGTGTCACCAGTGCCAAGTCGGGCTGGTTTGATAGTACTAAATAGCTCCTGCAATCTGCCATGCCGAAGCGGGGCGGCTTATTTTGTTTGCCAGGGAAACGGGCCGAGGTTTGTGTCTGGGGGCCTATGGCTGGGAGTGACCGGCTGGCTCCTGAAAAGCTACGATAGGCAGGATGGTGACCAGACCCATGGTGGCACCAGTGCCAAGTTGGGCTGGTTTGATAGTAGCAAGTGGCTCCGGCAATCTGCCATCAAAAAGTTGGCAGGCGAGTTTTGTTTTCCAGGGAAAAGCGCAGTTGTTTGTGTTTGGGGGCCTGTGGCTGGGAGTGGCCAGCTGGCTCCTTAGAACCCACGATACGCAGGATGGTTCCCAGACCAGAGGTGGCACCAGTGCCAAGTTGGGCTGGTTTGATGGTGCAAAGTGGCTCCTGCAATCTGCCATCCAGAAGCGGGGTAGCTTACTTTTGTTTGCCAGGGAAACGGGCCGAAATATTTGTCTAGGGGCCTCTGGCTGGGGGTGGCTGGCTGGCACCTGAAAAGCTACGATAGGCAGGATGGTGACCAGACCCATGGTGGCACCAGTGCCAAGTTGGGCTGGTTTGATAGTACCAAGTGGCTCCTGCAATCTGCCATCAAATGTTTGGCAGGCGAGTTTTGTTTTCCAGGGAAAAGCACCGTTGTGTGTCTTTTGGGGCCTGTGGCTGGGAGTGGCCAGCTGGCTCCTTAGAATCCACGATACGCAGGATGGTTCCCAGACCCAAGGTGGCACCAGTGCCAAGTCGGGCTGGTTTGTTAGTACCAAGTGGTTCCTGCAATCTGCCATCCAGAAGCGGGGCAGCTGAATTTTGTTTGCCAGAGAAAAAGGCTGTTGTTTGTGTTTCGGGGCCTGTGGCTGGCAGTGGACGGCTGGCTCCTGAAAATCCATGATACGCAGCATGGTTCCCAGACCCAAGGTGGCACCAGTGCCAAGTCGGGCTGGTTTGATACTACCAAGTGCGTCCTGCAATCTGCCATCCAGAAGCGGGGCAGCTTAATTTTGTTTGCCAGGGAAACGGGCCGTGGGTTTTGTATGGGGGCCTATGGCTGAGAGTGGCCGGCTGGCTCCTGAAAATCCACGCTAGGCAGCATGGTTCCCAGATGCAAGGTGGCACCAGTGCCAAGTCGGGCTGGTTTGATGGTGCAAAGTGGCTCCTGCAATCTGCCATCCAGAAGCGGGGCAGCTGATTTTTGTTTGCCAGAGAAAAATTCCGTGGATTGTTTTTGGGGGCATATTGCTGGGAGTGGCCGGCTGGCTCCTTAAAATGCTCGATACGCATGATGGTTCCCAGGCCCAAGGTGTCACCACTACCAAGTCGGCCTGCGGTTTTAGTATCAAGTTCATCCTGCAATTTGCCATCCAGAAGAGGGGCAGTTGAGTTTTGTTTGCCAGAGAAACGGGCCGAGGTTTCTGTTTGGGGACATATGGCTGAGAGTGGCCGGCTGGCCCCTGAATATCCACGATACACAGCATGGTTCCCAGATCCAAGATGGCACCAGTGCCAAGTTGGGCTGGTTTGATAGTCCCAAGTGTCTCCTGCAATCTGCCATCCAGAAGCGGGGCAGCTTACTTTTGTTTGCCAGAGAAATAGGCCTAGGTTTTTGTCTGGGGGCCTGTGGCTAGGAGTGGCCGGCTGGCTCCTTAGAATCCACGATACGCAGGATGTTTCCCAGACCCAAGGTGGCACCAGTGCCAAGTCGGGCTGGTTTGATAGTACCAAGTGGCTCCTGCAAACTCCATCAAAATGTTGGCAGACGTGTTTTGTTTTCCAGGGAACAGCGCCGTTGATTTTGTTTGGGGACCTGTGGCTGGGAGTGGCCGGCTGGCTCCTTAGAATCCACGATACGCAGGATGGTTCCCAGACCCAAGGTGGCACCAGTGCCAAGTCGGGCTGGTTTGATTACACCAAGTGGCTCCTGCAATCTGCCATCCAGAAGTGAGGCAGCTAAGTTTTGTTTGCCAGAAAAAAGGGCCGTGGTTTTTGTTGGGGGCCTGTGGCTGGGAGTAGCCGGCTGGCTCCTTAAAATCCACGATAGGCTGGATGGTTCCCAGACCCAAGGTGGCACCAGTGCCAAGTCGGGCTGGTTTGATAGCACCAAGTGGCTCCTGCAATCTGCCATCCAGAAGCGGTGCAGTTGAGTTTTGTTTGCCAGAGAAAAGGGCCGTGGGTTGTGTTTGGGGGCATATGGCTGGGAGTGGCCGGCTGTCTCATTAAAAAGATCGATACGCAGGATGGTTCCCAGACCCAAGGTGGCACCAGTGCCAAGTCGGGCTGTTTTTATAGTACCAAGTGCGTCCTGCAATTTGCCATCCAGAAGAGGGGCAGTGGAGTTTTGTTTGCCAGAGAATAGCGCCGTTGTTTGTGTCTGGGGGCTTGTGGCTGGGAGTGGCCGACTGGCGCCTTAGAATCTGTGTTACGCAGCATGGTTCCCAGACCAGAGGTGGCACCAGTTCCAAGTTGGGCTGGTTTGATAGTACCAAGTGGCTCCTGCAATCTGCCATCAAAAAGTTGGCAGGCGAGTTTTGTTTTCCAGGGAAAAGCGCCGTTGTTTGTATTTGGGGGCCTGTGGCTGGGAGTGGCCGGCTGGCTCCTTTGAACCCACGATACGCAGGATGGTTCCCAGACCCAAGGTGGCACCAGTGCCAAGTCGGGCTGGTTTGATACTACCAAGTGCGTCCTGCAATCTGCCATCCAGAAGCGGGGCAGCTTAATTTTGTTTGCCAGGGAAACGGGCCGTGGGTTTTGTTTGGGGGCCTATGGCTGAGAGTGGCCGGCTGGCTCCTGAAAATCCACGCTAGGCAGCATGGTTCCCAGATGCAAGGTGGCACCAGTGCCAAGTCGGGCTGGTTTGATGGTGCAAAGTGGCTCCTGCAATCTGCCATCCAGAAGCGGGGCAGCTGATTTTTGTTTGCCAGAGAAAAATTCCGTGGATTGTTTTTGGGGGCATATTGCTGGGAGTGGCCGGCTGGCTCCTTAAAATGCTCGATACGCATGATGGTTCCCAGGTCCAAGGTGTCACCACTACCAAGTCGGCCTGCGGTTTTAGTATCAAGTTCATCCTGCAATTTGCCATCCAGAAGAGGGGCAGTTGAGTTTTGTTTGCCAGAGAAATGGGCCGAGGTTTCTGTTTGGGGACATATGGCTGAGAGTGGCCGGCTGGCCCCTGAATATCCACGATACACAGCATGGTTCCCAGATCCAAGGTGGCACCAGTGCCAAGTTGGGCTGGTTTGATAGTCCCAAGTGTCTCCTGCAATCTGCCATCCAGAAGCGGGGCAGCTTACTTTTGTTTGCCAGAGAAATAGGCCTAGGTTTTTGTCTGGGGGCCTGTGGCTAGGAGTGGCCGGCTGGCTCCTAAGAATCCACGATACGCAGGATGTTTCCCAGACCCAAGGTGGCACCAGTGCCAAGTCGGGCTGGTTTGATAGTACCAAGTGGCTCCTGCAAACTCCATCAAAAAGTTGGCAGGCGTGTTTTGTTTTCCAGGGAACAGCGCCGTTGATTTTGTTTGGGGGCCTGTGGCTGGGAGTGGCCGGCTGGCTCCTTAGAATCCACGATACGCAGGATGGTTCCCAGACCCAAGGTGGCACCAGTGCCAAGTCGGGCTGGTTTGATTACACCAAGTGGCTCCTGCAATCTGCCATCCAGAAGTGAGGCAGCTAAGTTTTGTTTGCCAGAAAAAAGGGCCGTGGTTTTTGTTGGGGGCCTGTGGCTGGGAGTGGCCGGCTGGCTCCTTAGAATCCACCATACGCAGGATGGTTCCCAGACCCAAGGTGGCACCAGTGCCAAGTCGGGCTGGTTTGATAGTACCAAGTGGCTCCTGCAATCTGCCATCCAGAAGCGGTGCAGTTGAGTTTTGTTTGCCAGAGAAAAGGGCCGTGGGTTGTGTTTGGGGGCATATGGCTGGGAGTGGCCGGCTGTCTCATTAAAAAGATCGATACGCAGGATGGTTCCCAGACCCAAGGTGGCACCAGTGCCAAGTCAGGCTGTTTTTATAGTACCAAGTGCGTCCTGCAATTTGCCATCCAGAAGAGGGGCAGTGGAGTTTTGTTTGCCAGAGAATAGCGCCGTTGTTTGTGTTTGGGAGCTTGTGGCTGGGAGTGGCCGACTGGCGCCGTAGAATCTGTGTTACGCAGCATGGTTCCCAGACCAGAGGTGGCACCAGTGCCAAGTTGGGCTGGTTTGATAGTACCAAGTGGCTCCTGCAATCTGCCATCCAGAAGCGGGGCAGCTTACTTTTGTTTGCCAGGGAAACGGGCCGAGGTTTGTGACTGGGGACCTAGGGCTGGGAGTGACCGGCTGGCTCCTGAAAAGCTACGATAGGCAGGATGGTGACCAGACCCATGGTGGCACCAGTGCCAAGTTGGGCTGGTTTGATAGTACCAAGTGGCTCCTGCAATCTGCCATCAAAAAGTTGTCAGGCGAGTTTTGTTTTCCAGGGAAAAGCGCCGTTGTTTGTATTTGGGGGCCTGTGGCTGGGAGTGGCCGGCTGGCTCCTTTGAACCCACAATACGCAGGATGGTTCCCAGACCCAAGGTGGCACCAGTGCCAAGTCGGGCTGGTTTGATACTCCCAAGTGCGTCCTGCAATCTGCCATCCAGAAGCGGGGCAGCTTAATTTTGTTTGCCAGGGAAACGGGCCGTGGGTTTTGTTTGGGGGCCTATGGCTGAGAGTGGCCGGCTGGCTCCTGAAAATCCACGCTAGGCAGCATGGTTCCCAGATGCAAGGTGGCACCAGTGCCAAGTCGGGCTGGTTTGATGGTGCAAAGTGGCTCCTGCAATCTGCCATCCAGAAGCGGGGCAGCTGATTTTTGTTTGCCAGAGAAAAATTCCGTGGATTGTTTTTGGGGGCATATTGCTGGGAGTGGCCGGCTGGCTCCTTAAAATGCTCGATACGCATGATGGTTCCCAGGTCCAAGGTGTCACCACTACCAAGTCGGCCTGCGGTTTTAGTATCAAGTTCATCCTGCAATTTGCCATCCAGAAGAGGGGCAGTTGAGTTTTGTTTGCCAGAGAAACGGGCCGAGGTTTCTGTTTGGGGACATATGGCTGAGAGTGGCCGGCTGGCCCCTGAATATCCACGATACACAGCATGGTTCCCAGATCCAAGGTGGCACCAGTGCCAAGTTGGGCTGGTTTGATAGTACCAAGTGTCTCCTGCAATCTGCCATCCAGAAGCGGGGCAGCTTACTTTTGTTTGCCAGAGAAATAGGCCTAGGTTTTTGTCTGGGGGCCTGTGGCTAGGAGTGGCCGGCTGGCTCCTAAGAATCCACGATACGCAGGATGTTTCCCAGACCCAAGGTGGCACCAGTGCCAAGTCGGGCTGGTTTGATAGTACCAAGTGGCTCCTGCAAACTCCATCAAAATGTTGGCAGGCGTGTTTTGTTTTCCAGGGAACAGCGCCGTTGATTTTGTTTGGGGGCCTGTGGCTGGGAGTGGCCGGCTGGCTCCTTAGAATCCACGATACGCAGGATGGTTCCCAGACCCAAGGTGGCACCAGTGCCAAGTCGGGCTGGTTTGATTACACCAAGTGGCTCCTGCAATCTGCCATCCAGAAGTGAGGCAGCTAAGTTTTGTTTGCCAGAAAAAAGGGCCGTGGTTTTTGTTGGGGGCCTGTGGCTGGGAGTGGCCGGCTGGCTCCTTAGAATCCACCATACGCAGGATGGTTCCCAGACCCAAGGTGGCACCAGTGCCAAGTCGGGCTGGTTTGATAGTCCCAAGTGGCTCCTGCAAACTGCCATCCAGAAGCGGGGCAGCTGAGTTTTGTTTGCCAGGGAAATGGGCCGTTGTTTGTGTTTGGGGGCCTGTGGCTGGGAGTGTTCGGCTGGTTCCTGAATATGTACGATACGCAGGATTGTTCCCAGACCCAAGGTGGCACCAGTGCCAAGTCGGGCTGGTTTGATGGTGCAAAGTGGCTCCTGCAATCTGCCATCCAGACGCGGGGCAGCGGATTTTTGTTTCCATGAGAAATGGTCCGTGGTTTGTTTTTGGGGGTATATGGCTGGGCCTGGCCGGCTGGCTCCTTAAAAAGCTCGATATGCAGGATGGTTCCCTGACACAAGGTGGCACCAGTGCCACGTCGGGCGGTTTTCGTAGTACAAAGTGCGTCCTAAAATTTGCCATCCAGAAGAGGGGCAGTTGAGTTTTGTTTGCCAGAGGAAAGGTCCGTGGTTTGTTTTTGGGGGCATATGGCTGAGAGTGGCTGGGTGGCCCCTGAAAATCCACGATACACAGGATGGTTCCCAGATCCAAGGTGGCACCTGTGCCAAGTCGGGCTGATTTGATAGTACTAAGTAGCTCCTGCAATCTGCCATCCAGAAGCGGGGCAGCTTACTTTTGTTTGCCAGGGAAACGGGCCGAGGTTTGTGTTTGGGGGCCTATGGCTGAGAGTGACCGGCTGGCTCCTGAAAAGCTACAATAGGCAGGATGGTGACCAGACCCATGGTGGCACCAGTGCCAAGTTGGGCTGGTTTGATAGTACCAAGTGGTTCCTGCAATCTGCCATCCAGAAGCAGGGCAGCTGAGTTTTGTTTGCCAGAGAAAAGGGCCTTGGTTTGTGTTTGGGGGCATATGGCTGGGTGTGGCCAGCTGGCTCCTTAAAATGCACGATATGCAACATGGCTCCCAGACCCAAGGTGGCACCAGTGCCAAGTTGGGCTGGTTTGATAGTACCAAGTGGCTCCTGCAATCTTCCATGATCACGTGGAGAAATACTTTCTGGTTTCAGCCTCATGCTCTTTCTTCTCTCCCTCAACTTCTCTATCACCTCTCATCTGGTTCACATGCGCTGTCTTCAAGGTCCACAGGCTACTTTTCACAGAATCTTCTGGCCTGATGAAGTAAGAATGATGAATAGAACAGAGCTGGGATCTATTTTCCAGTTTGGATAAAATGCATTCTGCACACAAATCCAAGGAGAACGGGCTGCCCCGATGCCCAGAAAATCTTTCACTCCTGCTAGTGTTCTACGTCAACCGCAACTTAGTCTGAAAGAAAAGCTTTTTCTCTGAGAGCATCTGAGAGGTTTGCATGAAGCACTGATATCTGACATATGCAATTTTGAATAGGAGAGGAAAAAGAAAATGGCAAGGAGTTTTTAATTTTAGTGGTTTCAATTTTAATTTCCGTGCACTTTTTCAAAACTTGTCAGCTCAAATGCCCATCAACATCTTTTAGTCATCTGTAAGTCAGTATTCATATAAAATGTGCTTCAAATCCAAAGAATTTCAAATTTGCACTCCAAGCTTCTATGCCTAGATTTATGATTTCCTACACATATTAGATGAAAGGAAGGCCTTTTTTACTGTGGGAGTGCTGGAACACTGGAACAGGTTGCCCAGAGAAGTTGTGGGTGTCCCATCCCTGAAAGTATTCAAGGTCACCTTGGACGGGGCTTGGAGCAGCAACAAAGGAGAAGCTTGATGGTAGAGAAACAAAGTCGGACTATAGAAGAAACTCGGATTGAAGTATAGGATCAAGTTTTCTCTCAGCTCTTGGGGTAAATTCAAAGTTGTACAAAATGACATTTATCTGTGCTATTCACTACTGTAACAGAAAGTTTCATGAAAACTGTACAGAAGATAGTAAATTTTAAAAGAGATAAGAATTACAGCATAAAATCCATGGGATAGGTTACAACATGAGACACTCTCTAAGAGAAAATCTCTTTGTTTCAGCACTTCATCGGGGTAAGATTTCATGAAGTGCCAAAGAAGGCGGCAAAATATCATTCGGGACATTATTTACTGGAATTCAGCCTGGCCATTAGTAGGAACTGCCTTTGAACATATCATGTAGATATACCACACACACTTTCCCTTCACTGAAAAATTACTGTTTACAACAAATAAGCAATTGACGATCAAAATTGATTGAAAGCATCTTAAACATGTCAAGTATTTCATTGTAGATGATCTGTGATCCAAATGCTTCTTCCACCTTCGAGAGGGACAGAAGAATTCTTCCATATCATGATGGTTTAAAATTGTATCAACCAATGTTTTCTGCTGAAAAGATATCATCTATTTTTTTCTATTTTTGGAAGAAAATATTCCTAGACATACAACAGGTGAGAACTAAGTAATTTTAAAGAAACAAATGAAATGAAAATATTCTGTAAATAGAATGAAATGAAAAGCTGTGTTTTAAATAGGAGCTAAATATTAAACAGAATTTTTGTACCAGGCATTTGAATTACTGCACCAGCTCTTTTGCCCATCAAGAGAGGCATTTAGCATTTCAGTCTTTTCCAAGGTGTTCATGATCTGCTATGCTGATCTCTGTGTGTGCCTAGGTGTGTGTGGAGGGGGGGGCATATGAAGGGGAGTGTGTATGTTTGCTTTACAATTGTTGTGGCAGATTCATGCCTCAGCTCCACATTTTGTTTTAAAAAGGTCACACCGAGTGGATATGAAGTTTACTATCAACAAGAGATCGATTCCCAAATCATCCATTTGACTCTCCCTTATAAATCATGTGCTTTGTTGCATATTTTATCAAATATACTTTCAAGCCAGATGGAGGAAGGAGGATGTGGGAATCCCTCCACCATCTTGCAACTTTTATGTAAGTAGGTTTTCAAGAAAATCATCATTTCTCTTTTAAATATGTCTGGAACAGGCATGATGGTAGTGTCAACCTGTTGGAGTTTTTGTTGCTGGAAGAAGTTGTACAAAAGGATTGGTTTTTACATTGACCAGTTACTGAATCAAGCGCAGGAATACATTGGAAATTTAGCTGGGGGTTCCTTTTCCCAGCAGACTACTTCTAGAACGAGCTTGTACACTGAAGCTGACTCTTTTGCTCTCTTTTTGTTTCTTTCCTATTTTCTTGGCTTCTTTGCCACTATCTAGACAATTTTGGAACTTTGTTCCCAACTAAAATGGTTTCAATAGTCTGATTGTGATCATACATTTTTACAAGGAATTTTTAAAATCTTTCCTCGAGTCCAGAAAGTCAAGGACTTAGATCTTTTTCTTCCCTTATCAATATTGCCATGAAATTGATAAATAAAGACCAACTCTTTATTTTTGTTTTTAACCCACGTAGATAATTCCCATCCATTAATCCATTTTGTGGACCAATAGCTGCCATTCTGATGGAAGCTGTCACTTCTTAACAATAGGCATTCTGTGACTATGTTGACTGCACTTTGGGTGAAGATCCTAACTGGTCTTAGATATACATAGGGAGAAATTTGCTCAGCCAGTGTCAGTCTTAAGCATGCGTATCAGAAGATCTTTCTAGAGCTGGGAATTTTCCCATGAAAGGGATTCAGTTAGGGAAGAGACACTTGTGCCAGAGTTTTACATTCTTCTTGAACACTGCTTAAGGAACTTAGATGCCATGTCCATTTGGATCTCTGTCTGCACAGAACTTTGTCATGCCAGCGCTTTGAAATGCATCTTGAAGAGAATTCACTAGCACAGAATGAAAGAGAGTGGAAGGGGTTGGTGGGGCTAACCAGGCCCAACCCCCCTGCCTAAACCAGGATACCTAGAGCCTCTTGCCCAGGATTCTATCTGGGTGTACTTTTAATGTCTTCAAAGATCCAGGCTCCACAATCTTTCTGGGCAGTCTGTGCCGTGGTTCAGTCACCCTGACAGTAAAGAAACATTTACTGATGTTCAAAGGCAATCTCCTGTATTTCAGTGTGTGCCCACTGCCTCTTGTCTTTTCCCTCAGCATCACTGAAAAGACACTGATTCCCTCCCCTTTGCACTATTGCTTCCATATGTATGTGTGATGCCATGTAGAGGTATGTCAAAAACCTCCCTGAAGCCCAGGCAGATAATATTCCCTTCATCTACCAGTCAAGTTGATTCATCAGAGGAGTTTAAAGTGATGTTCAGCATGAAATTCCCCTGAAAAATCATGCTAACTACATTATTTGGTCATCTGTCATGTGCCTGGCAAGGATTTCCAGGAAGAGCTGCTTCATCAACTTCCTGGGGATAAAAAAGAGGCTGGCTGGTTTGTACTATGGCGAGTCCTCTTAATTGCCTTTTTTGAAGATGGGTGTCATTTGCTAACATCCACTCTTTAGCTCCTCTTCTCATCTACACCTCGGCAAAAAGCTTTTCCACTATGTCTGGCTAGGAAAAACTGTGCCAGCACAGAAAACATCTCCCATCGTGTTCTAGAAGTTGCACGGATGTCTGCCAAGTGTTTGGCAGGAAGAAAAGAAAAGTTGTCCAAAACAGCTTCCAATCGAATGTTCCTGTGATTGGAAAAGTCAGGAGAGTGCAAAGGTACTGTTTTCTATCAGTTGGCAAGGTGCGCACACAATCCCAGTGTTGTACAGCTTGCTTCTTCACCTTCCCGAAGCTGCCGCTCTCGCCGGCTGCCGGAGCCCAAGAAGCGGCTTCTTCGCGCAAAGACGATTGTGCCGCTCACAGTGCTCTCCTTAGCGCGGCTTCTGCCGAAAGACGCCCGGCAGCGGCTCTTACCTCCGGAGAGCATCCTACCTTCGTCTTTAGCTCCTCTTCTCATCTACACCTCGGCAAAACGCTTTTCCACTATGTCTGGCTAGGAAAAACTGTGCCAGCACAGAAAACATCTCCCATCGTGTTCTCGAAGTTGCACGGATGTCTGCCAAGTGTTTGGCAGGAAGAAAAGAAAAGTTGTCCAAAACAGCTTCCAATCGAATGTTCATGTGATTGGAAAAGTCAGGAGAGTGCAAAGGTACTGTTTTCTATCAGTTGGCAAGGTGCGCACACAATCCCAGTGTTGTACAGCTTGCTTCTTCACCTTCCCGAAGCTGCCGCTCTCGCCGGCTGCCGGAGCCCAAGAAGCGGCTTCTTCGCGCAAAGACGATTGTGCCGCTCACAGGGCTCTCCTTAGCGCGGCTTCTGCCGAAAGACGCCCGGCAGCGGCTCTTACCTCCGGAGAGCATCCTACCTTCGTCTTTCGCGTCTTTTGTAGTCTACATCTTAGCAAAACGCTTTTCCACTATGTCTGGCTAGGAAAAACTGTGCCAGCACAGAAAACATCTCCCATCGTGTTCTAGAAGTTGCACGGATGTCTGCCAAGTGTTTGGCAGGAAGAAAAGAAAAGTTGTCCAAAACAGCTTCCAATCGAATGTTCCTGTGATTGGAAAAGTCAGGAGAGTGCAAAGGTACTGTTTTCTATCAGTTGGCAAGGTGCGCACACAATCCCAGTGTTGTACAGCTTGCTTCTTCACCTTCCCGAAGCTGCCGCTCTCGCCGGCTGCCGGAGCCCAAGAAGCGGCTTCTTCGCGCAAAGACGATTGTGCCGCTCACAGTGCTCTCCTTAGCGCGGCTTCTGCCGAAAGACGCCCGGCAGCGGCTCTTACCTCCGGAGAGCATCCTACCTTCGTCTTTCGCGTCTTATGTAGTCTACACCTCGGCAAAAAGCTTTTCCACTATGTCTGGCTAGGAAAAACTGTGCCAGCACAGAAAACATCTCCCATCGTGTTCTCGAAGTTGCACGGATGTCTGCCAAGTGTTTGGCAGGAAGAAAAGAAAAGTTGTCCAAAACAGCTTCCAATCGAATGTTCCTGTGATTGGAAAAGTCAGGAGAGTGCAAAGGTACTGTTTTCTATCAGTTGGCAAGGTGCGCACACAATCCCAGTGTTGTACAGCTTGCTTCTTCACCTTCCCGAAGCTGCCGCTCTCGCCGGCTGCCGGAGCCCAAGAAGCGGCTTCTTCGCGCAAAGACGATTGTGCCGCTCACAGTGCTCTCCTTAGCGCGGCTTCTGCCGAAAGACGCCCGGCAGCGGCTCTTACCTCCGGAGAGCATCCTACCTTCGTCTTTCGCGTCTTTTGTAGTCTACATCTTAGCAAAACGCTTTTCCACTATGTCTGGCTAGGAAAAACTGTGCCAGCACAGAAAACATCTCCCATCGTGTTCTAGAAGTTGCACGGATGTCTGCCAAGTGTTTGGCAGGAAGAAAAGAAAAGTTGTCCAAAACAGCTTCCAATCGAATGTTCCTGTGATTGGAAAAGTCAGGAGAGTGCAAAGGTACTGTTTTCTATCAGTTGGCAAGGTGCGCACACAATCCCAGTGTTGTACAGCTTGCTTCTTCACCTTCCCGAAGCTGCCGCTCTCGCCGGCTCCCGGAACCGAAGAATCGGCTTCTTCGCGCAAAGACGATTGTGCCGCTCACAGGGCTCTCCTTAGCGCGGCTTCTGCCGAAAGACGCCCGGCAGCGGCTCTTAACTCCGGAGAGCATCCTACCTTCGTCTTTCGCGTCTTATGTAGTCTACATCTTAGCAAAACGCTTTTCCACTATGTCTGGCTAGGAAAAACCGTGCCAGCCCAGAAAACATCTCCCATCGTTTTCTAGAAGTTGCAGATATGTCTGCCAAGTGTTTGGGAGGAAGAAAAGAAAAGTTGTCCAAAACAGCTTCCAATCGAATGTTCCTGTGATTGGAAGAGTCAGGAGAGTGCAAAGGTACTGTTTTCTATCAGTTGGCAAGGTGCGCACACAATCCCAGTGTTGTACAGCTTGCTTCTTCACCTTCCCGAAGCTGCCACTCTCAGGAGGTAAGAGCCGCTGCCGGGCGTCTTTCGGCAGAAGCCGCGCTAAGGGGAGCACTGTGAGCGGCACAATCGTCTTTGCGCGAAGAAGCCGCTTCTTGGGCTCCGGCAGCCGGCGAGAGCGGCAGCTTCGGGAAGGTGAAGAAGCAAGCTGTACAACACTGGGATTGTGTGCGCACCTTGCCAACTGATAGAAAACAGTACCTTTGCACTCTCCTGACTTTTCCAATCACAGGAACATTCGATTGGAAGCTGTTTTGGACAACTTTTCTTTTCTTCCTGCCAAACACTTGGCAGACATCCGTGCAACTTCTAGAACACGATGGGAGATGTTTTCTGTGCTGGCACAGTTTTTCCTAGCCAGACATAGTGGAAAAGCGTTTTGCCGAGGTGTAGACTACATAAGACGCGAAAGACGAAGGTAGGATGCTCTCCGGAGGTAAGAGCCGCTGCCGGGCGTCTTTCGGCAGAAGCCGCGCTAAGGAGAGCACTGTGAGCGGCACAATCGTCTTTGCGCGAAGAAGCCGCTTCTTGGGCTCCGGCAGCCGGCGAGAGCGGCAGCTTCGGGAAGGTGAAGAAGCAAGCTGTACAACACTGGGATTGTGTGCGCACCTTGCCAACTGATAGAAAACAGTACCTTTGCACTCTCCTGACTTTTCCAATCACAGGAACATTCGATTGGAAGCTGTTTTGGACAACTTTTCTTTTCTTCCTGCCAAACACTTGGCAGACATCCGTGCAACTTCTAGAACACGATGGGAGATGTTTTCTGTGCTGGCACAGTTTTTCCTAGCCAGACATAGTGGAAAAGCTTTTTGCCGAGGTGTAGACTACATAAGACGCGAAAGACGAAGGTAGGATGCTCTCCGGAGGTAAGAGCCGCTGCCGGGCGTCTTTCGGCAGAAGCCGCGCTAAGGAGGGCACTGTGAGCGGCACAATCGTCTTTGCGCGAAGAAGCCGCTTCTTGGGCTCCGGCAGCCGGCGAGAGCGGCAGCTTCGGGAAGGTGAAGAAGCAAGCTGTACAACACTGGGATTGTGTGCGCACCTTGCCAACTGATAGAAAACAGTACCTTTGCACTCTCCTGACTTTTCCAATCACAGGAACATTCGATTGGAAGCTGTTTTGGACAACTTTTCTTTTCTTCCTGCCAAACACTTGGCAGACATCCGTGCAACTTCTAGAACACGATGGGAGATGTTTTCTGTGCTGGCACAGTTTTTCCTAGCCAGACATAGTGGAAAAGCGTTTTGCTAAGATGTAGACTACAAAAGACGCGAAAGACGAAGGTAGGATGCTCTCCGGAGGTAAGAGCCGCTGCCGGGCGTCTTTCGGCAGAAGCCGCGCTAAGGAGAGCCCTGTGAGCGGCACAATCGTCTTTGCGCGAAGAAGCCGCTTCTTGGGCTCCGGCAGCCGGCGAGAGCGGCAGCTTCGGGAAGGTGAAGAAGCAAGCTGTACAACACTGGGATTGTGTGCGCACCTTGCCAACTGATAGAAAACAGTACCTTTGCACTCTCCTGACTTTTCCAATCACAGGAACATTCGATTGGAAGCTGTTTTGGACAACTTTTCTTTTCTTCCTGCCAAACACTTGGCAGACATCCGTGCAACTTCGAGAACACGATGGGAGATGTTTTCTGTGCTGGCACAGTTTTTCCTAGCCAGACATAGTGGAAAAGCTTTTTGCCGAGGTGTAGACTACATAAGACGCGAAAGACGAAGGTAGGATGCTCTCCGGAGGTAAGAGCCGCTGCCGGGCGTCTTTCGGCAGAAGCCGCGCTAAGGAGAGCACTGTGAGCGGCACAATCGTCTTTGCGCGAAGAAGCCGCTTCTTGGGCTCCGGGAGCCGGCGAGAGCGGCAGCTTCGGGAAGGTGAAGAAGCAAGCTGTACAACACTGGGATTGTGTGCGCACCTTGCCAACTGATAGAAAACAGTACCTTTGCACTCTCCTGACTTTTCCAATCACAGGAACATTCGATTGGAAGCTGTTTTGGACAACTTTTCTTTTCTTCCTGCCAAACACTTGGCAGACATCCGTGCAACTTCTAGAACACGATGGGAGATGTTTTCTGTGCTGGCACAGTTTTTCCTAGCCAGACATAGTGGAAAAGCGTTTTGCTAAGATGTAGACTACAAAAGACGCGAAAGACGAAGGTAGGATGCTCTCCGGAGTTAAGAGCCGCTGCCGGGCGTCTTTCGGCAGAAGCCGCGCTAAGGGGAGCACTGTGAGCGGCACAATCGTCTTTGCGCGAAGAAGCCGCTTCTTCGGTTCCGGGAGCCGGCGAGAGCGGCAGCTTCGGGAAGGTGAAGAAGCAAGCTGTACAACACTGGGATTGTGTGCGCACCTTGCCAACTGATAGAAAACAGTACCTTTGCACTCTCCTGACTTTTCCAATCACAGGAACATTCGATTGGAAGCTGTTTTGGACAACTTTTCTTTTCTTCCTGCCAAACACTTGGCAGACATCCGTGCAACTTCTAGAACACGATGGGAGATGTTTTCTGTGCTGGCACAGTTTTTCCTAGCCAGACATAGTGGAAAAGCGTTTTGCCGAGGTGTAGACTACAAAAGACGCGAAAGACGAAGGTAGGATGCTCTCCGGAGGTAAGAGCCGCTGCCGGGCGTCTTTCGGCAGAAGCCGCGCTAAGGGGAGCACTGTGAGCGGCACAATCGTCTTTGCGCGAAGAAGCCGCTTCTTCGGTTCCGGGAGCCGGCGAGAGCGGCAGCTTCGGGAAGGTGAAGAAGCAAGCTGTACAACACTGGGATTGTGTGCGCACCTTGCCAACTGATAGAAAACAGTACCTTTGCACTCTCCTGACTTTTCCAATCACAGGAACATTCGATTGGAAGCTGTTTTGGACAACTTTTCTTTTCTTCCTGCCAAACACTTGGCAGACATCCGTGCAACTTCTAGAACACGATGGGAGATGTTTTCTGTGCTGGCACAGTTTTTCCTAGCCAGACATAGTGGAAAAGCGTTTTGCCAAGATGTAGACTACAAAAGACGCGAAAGACGAAGGTAGGATGCTCTCCGGAGGTAAGAGCCGCTGCCGGGCGTCTTTCGGCAGAAGCCGCGCTAAGGAGAGCCCTGTGAGCGGCACAATCGTCTTTGCGCGAAGAAGCCGCTTCTTGGGCTCCGGCAGCCGGCGAGAGCGGCAGCTTCGGGAAGGTGAAGAAGCAAGCTGTACAACACTGGGATTGTGTGCGCACTTTGCCAACTGATAGAAAACAGTACCTTTGCACTCTCCTGACTTTTCCAATCACATGAACATTCGATTGGAAGCTGTTTTGGACAACTTTTCTTTTCTTCCTGCCAAACACTTGGCAGACATCCGTGCAACTTCTAGAACACGATGGGAGATGTTTTCTGTGCTGGCACAGTTTTTCCTAGCCAGACATAGTGGAAAAGCGTTTTGCCGAGGTGTAGATGAGAAGAGGAGCTAAAGACGAAGGTAGGATGCTCTCCGGAGGTAAGAGCCGCTGCCGGGCGTCTTTCGGCAGAAGCCGCGCTAAGGAGAGCCCTGTGAGCGGCACAATCGTCTTTGCGCGAAGAAGCCGCTTCTTGGGCTCCGGCAGCCGGCGAGAGCGGCAGCTTCGGGAAGGTGAAGAAGCAAGCTGTACAACACTGGGATTGTGTGCGCACCTTGCCAACTGATAGAAAACAGTACCTTTGCACTCTCCTGACTTTTCCAATCACAGGAACATTCGATTGGAAGCTGTTTTGGACAACTTTTCTTTTCTTCCTGCCAAACACTTGGCAGACATCCGTGCAACTTCGAGAACACGATGGGAGATGTTTTCTGTGCTGGCACAGTTTTTCCTAGCCAGACATAGTGGAAAAGCTTTTTGCCGAGGTGTAGATGAGAAGAGGAGCTAAAGAGTGGATGTTAGCAAATGACACCCATCTTCAAAAAAGGCAATTAAGAGGACTCGCCATAGTACAAACCAGCCAGCCTCTTTTTTATCCCCAGGAAGTTGATGAAGCAGCTCTTCCTGGAAATCCTTGCCAGGTACATGACAGATGACCAAATAATGTAGTTAGCATGATTTTTCAGGGGAATTTCATGCTGAACATCACTTTAAACTCCTCTGATGAATCAACTTGACTGGTAGATGAAGGGAATATTATCTGCCTGGGCTTCAGGGAGGTTTTTGACATACCTCTACATGGCATCACACATACATATGGAAGCAATAGTGCAAAGGGGAGGGAATCAGTGTCTTTTCAGTGATGCTGAGGGAAAAGACAAGAGGCAGTGGGCACACACTGAAATACAGGAGATTGCCTTTGAACATCAGTAAATGTTTCTTTACTGTCAGGGTGACTGAACCACGGCACAGACTGCCCAGAAAGATTGTGGAGCCTGGATCTTTGAAGACATTAAAAGTACACCCAGATAGAATCCTGGGCAAGAGGCTCTAGGTATCCTGGTTTAGGCAGGGGGGTTGGGCCTGGTTAGCCCCACCAACCCCTTCCACTCTCTTTCATTCTGTGCTAGTGAATTCTCTTCAAGATGCATTTCAAAGCGCTGGCATGACAAAGTTCTGTGCAGACAGAGATCCAAATGGACATGGCATCTAAGTTCCTTAAGCAGTGTTCAAGAAGAATGTAAAACTCTGGCACAAGTGTCTCTTCCCTAACTGAATCCCTTTCATGGGAAAATTCCCAGCTCTAGAAAGATCTTCTGATACGCATGCTTAAGACTGACACTGGCTGAGCAAATTTCTCCCTATGTATATCTAAGACCAGTTAGGATCTTCACCCAAAGTGCAGTCAACATAGTCACAGAATGCCTATTGTTAAGAAGTGACAGCTTCCATCAGAATGGCAGCTATTGGTCCACAAAATGGATTAATGGATGGGAATTATCTACGTGGGTTAAAAACAAAAATAAAGAGTTGGTCTTTATTTATCAATTTCATGGCAATATTGATAAGGGAAGAAAAAGATCTAAGTCCTTGACTTTCTGGACTCGAGGAAAGATTTTAAAAATTCCTTGTAAAAATGTATGATCACAATCAGACTATTGAAACCATTTTAGTTGGGAACAAAGTTCCAAAATTGTCTAGATAGTGGCAAAGAAGCCAAGAAAATAGGAAAGAAACAAAAAGAGAGCAAAAGAGTCAGCTTCAGTGTACAAGCTCGTTCTAGAAGTAGTCTGCTGGGAAAAGGAACCCCCAGCTAAATTTCCAATGTATTCCTGCGCTTGATTCAGTAACTGGTCAATGTAAAAACCAATCCTTTTGTACAACTTCTTCCAGCAACAAAAACTCCAACAGGTTGACACTACCATCATGCCTGTTCCAGACATATTTAAAAGAGAAATGATGATTTTCTTGAAAACCTACTTACATAAAAGTTGCAAGATGGTGGAGGGATTCCCACATCCTCCTTCCTCCATCTGGCTTGAAAGTATATTTGATAAAATATGCAACAAAGCACATGATTTATAAGGGAGAGTCAAATGGATGATTTGGGAATCGATCTCTTGTTGATAGTAAACTTCATATCCACTCGGTGTGACCTTTTTAAAACAAAATGTGGAGCTGAGGCATGAATCTGCCACAACAATTGTAAAGCAAACATACACACTCCCCTTCATATGCCCCCCCCTCCACACACACCTAGGCACACACAGAGATCAGCATAGCAGATCATGAACACCTTGGAAAAGACTGAAATGCTAAATGCCTCTCTTGATGGGCAAAAGAGCTGGTGCAGTAATTCAAATGCCTGGTACAAAAATTCTGTTTAATATTTAGCTCCTATTTAAAACACAGCTTTTCATTTCATTCTATTTACAGAATATTTTCATTTCATTTGTTTCTTTAAAATTACTTAGTTCTCACCTGTTGTATGTCTAGGAATATTTTCTTCCAAAAATAGAAAAAAATAGATGATATCTTTTCAGCAGAAAACATTGGTTGATACAATTTTAAACCATCATGATATGGAAGAATTCTTCTGTCCCTCTCGAAGGTGGAAGAAGCATTTGGATCACAGATCATCTACAATGAAATACTTGACATGTTTAAGATGCTTTCAATCAATTTTGATCGTCAATTGCTTATTTGTTGTAAACAGTAATTTTTCAGTGAAGGGAAAGTGTGTGTGGTATATCTACATGATATGTTCAAAGGCAGTTCCTACTAATGGCCAGGCTGAATTCCAGTAAATAATGTCCCGAATGATATTTTGCCGCCTTCTTTGGCACTTCATGAAATCTTACCCCGATGAAGTGCTGAAACAAAGAGATTTTCTCTTAGAGAGTGTCTCATGTTGTAACCTATCCCATGGATTTTATGCTGTAATTCTTATCTCTTTTAAAATTTACTATCTTCTGTACAGTTTTCATGAAACTTTCTGTTACAGTAGTGAATAGCACAGATAAATGTCATTTTGTACAACTTTGAATTTACCCCAAGAGCTGAGAGAAAACTTGATCCTATACTTCAATCCGAGTTTCTTCTATAGTCCGACTTTGTTTCTCTACCATCAAGCTTCTCCTTTGTTGCTGCTCCAAGCCCCGTCCAAGGTGACCTTGAATACTTTCAGGGATGGGACACCCACAACTTCTCTGGGCAACCTGTTCCAGTGTTCCAGCACTCCCACAGTAAAAAAGGCCTTCCTTTCATCTAATATGTGTAGGAAATCATAAATCTAGGCATAGAAGCTTGGAGTGCAAATTTGAAATTCTTTGGATTTGAAGCACATTTTATATGAATACTGACTTACAGATGACTAAAAGATGTTGATGGGCATTTGAGCTGACAAGTTTTGAAAAAGTGCACGGAAATTAAAATTGAAACCACTAAAATTAAAAACTCCTTGCCATTTTCTTTTTCCTCTCCTATTCAAAATTGCATATGTCAGATATCAGTGCTTCATGCAAACCTCTCAGATGCTCTCAGAGAAAAAGCTTTTCTTTCAGACTAAGTTGCGGTTGACGTAGAACACTAGCAGGAGTGAAAGATTTTCTGGGCATCGGGGCAGCCCGTTCTCCTTGGATTTGTGTGCAGAATGCATTTTATCCAAACTGGAAAATAGATCCCAGCTCTGTTCTATTCATCATTCTTACTTCATCAGGCCAGAAGATTCTGTGAAAAGTAGCCTGTGGACCTTGAAGACAGCGCATGTGAACCAGATGAGAGGTGATAGAGAAGTTGAGGGAGAGAAGAAAGAGCATGAGGCTGAAACCAGAAAGTATTTCTCCACGTGATCATGGAAGATTGCAGGAGCCACTTGGTACTATCAAACCAGCCCAACTTGGCACTGGTGCCACCTTGGGTCTGGGAGCCATGTTGCATATCGTGCATTTTAAGGAGCCAGCTGGCCACACCCAGCCATATGCCCCCAAACACAAACCAAGGCCCTTTTCTCTGGCAAACAAAACTCAGCTGCCCTGCTTCTGGATGGCAGATTGCAGGAACCACTTGGTACTATCAAACCAGCCCAACTTGGCACTGGTGCCACCATGGGTCTGGTCACCATCCTGCCTATTGTAGCTTTTCAGGAGCCAGCCGGTCACTCTCAGCCATAGGCCCCCAAACACAAACCTCGGCCCGTTTCCCTGGCAAACAAAAGTAAGCTGCCCCGCTTCTGGATGGCAGATTGCAGGAGCTACTTAGTACTATCAAATCAGCCCGACTTGGCACAGGTGCCACCTTGGATCTGGGAACCATCCTGTGTATCGTGGATTTTCAGGGGCCACCCAGCCACTCTCAGCCATATGCCCCCAAAAACAAACCACGGACCTTTTCTCTGGCAAACAAAACTCAACTGCCCCTCTTCTGGATGGCAAATTGCAGGACGCACTTTGTACTACGAAAACCGCCCGACGTGGCACTGGTGCCACCTTGTGTCAGGGAACCATCCTGCATATCGAGCTTTTTAAGGAGCCAGCCGGCCAGGCCCAGCCATATACCCCCAAAAACAAACCACGGACCATTTCTCATGGAAACAAAAATCCGCTGCCCCGCGTCTGGATGGCAGATTGCAGGAGCCACTTTGCACCATCAAACCAGCCCGACTTGGCACTGGTGCCACCTTGGGTCTGGGAACAATCCTGCGTATCGTACATATTCAGGAACCAGCCGAACACTCCCAGCCACAGGCCCCCAAACACAAACAACGGCCCATTTCCCTGGCAAACAAAACTCAGCTGCCCCGCTTCTGGATGGCAGTTTGCAGGAGCCACTTGGGACTATCAAACCAGCCCGACTTGGCACTGGTGCCACCTTGGGTCTGGGAACCATCCTGCGTATGGTGGATTCTAAGGAGCCAGCCGGCCACTCCCAGCCACAGGCCCCCAACAAAAACCACGGCCCTTTTTTCTGGCAAACAAAACTTAGCTGCCTCACTTCTGGATGGCAGATTGCAGGAGCCACTTGGTGTAATCAAACCAGCCCGACTTGGCACTGGTGCCACCTTGGGTCTGGGAACCATCCTGCGTATCGTGGATTCTAAGGAGCCAGCCGGCCACTCCCAGCCACAGGCCCCCAAACAAAATCAACGGCGCTGTTCCCTGGAAAACAAAACACGCCTGCCAACTTTTTGATGGAGTTTGCAGGAGCCACTTGGTACTATCAAACCAGCCCGACTTGGCACTGGTGCCACCTTGGGTCTGGGAAACATCCTGCGTATCGTGGATTCTTAGGAGCCAGCCGGCCACTCCTAGCCACAGGACCCCAGACAAAAACCTAGGCCTATTTCTCTGGCAAACAAAAGTAAGCTGCCCCGCTTCTGGATGGCAGATTGCAGGAGACACTTGGTACTATCAAACCAGCCCAACTTGGCACTGGTGCCACCTTGGATCTGGGAACCATGCTGTGTATCGTGGATATTCAGGGGCCAGCCGGCCACTCTCAGCCATATGTCCCCAAACAGAAACCTCGGCCCGTTTCTCTGGCAAACAAAACTCAACTGCCCCTCTTCTGGATGGCAAATTGCAGGATGAACTTGATACTAAAACCGCAGGCCGACTTGGTAGTGGTGACACCTTGGACCTGGGAACCATCATGCGTATCGAGCATTTTAAGGAGCCAGCCGGCCACTCCCAGCAATATGCCCCCAAAAACAATCCACGGAATTTTTCTCTGGCAAACAAAAATCAGCTGCCCCGCTTCTGGATGGCAGATTGCAGGAGCCACTTTGCACCATCAAACCAGCCCGACTTGGCACTGGTGCCACCTTGCATCTGGGAACCATGCTGCCTAGCGTGGATTTTCAGGAGCCAGCCGGCCACTCTCAGCCATAGGCCCCCAAACAAAACCCACGGCCCGTTTCCCTGGCAAACAAAATTAAGCTGCCCCGCTTCTGGATGGCAGATTGCAGGACGCACTTGGGAGTATCAAACCAGCCCGACTTGGCACTGGTGCCACCTTGGGTCTGGGAACCATCCTGCGTATTGTGGGTTCAAAGGAGCCAGCCGGCCACTCCCAGCCACAGGCCCCCAAATACAAACAACGGCGCTTTTCCCTGGAAAACAAAACTCGCCTGACAACTTTTTGATGGCAGATTGCAGGAGCCACTTGGTACTATCAAACCAGCCCAACTTGGCACTGGTGCCACCATGGGTCTGGTCACCATCCTGCCTATCGTAGCTTTTCAGGAGCCAGCCGGTCACTCCCAGCCATAGGTCCCCAGTCACAAACCTCGGCCCGTTTCCCTGGCAAACAAAAGTAAGCTGCCCCGCTTCTGGATGGCAGATTGCAGGAGCCACTTGGTACTATCAAACCAGCCCAACTTGGCACTGGTGCCACCTCTGGTCTGGGAACCATGCTGCGTAACACAGATTCTACGGCGCCAGTCGGCCACTCCCAGCCACAAGCTCCCAAACACAAACAACGGCGCTATTCTCTGGCAAACAAAACTCCACTGCCCCTCTTCTGGATGGCAAATTGCAGGACGCACTTGGTACTATAAAAACAGCCCGACTTGGCACTGGTGCCACCTTGGGTCTGGGAACCATCCTGCGTATCGATCTTTTTAATGAGACAGCCGGCCACTCCCAGCCATATGCCCCCAAACACAACCCACGGCCCTTTTCTCTGGCAAACAAAACTCAACTGCACCGCTTCTGGATGGCAGATTGCAGGAGCCACTTGGTACTATCAAACCAGCCCGACTTGGCACTGGTGCCACCTTGGGTCTGGGAACCATCCTGCGTATGGTGGATTCTAAGGAGCCAGCCGGCCACTCCCAGCCACAGGCCCCCAACAAAAACCACGGCCCTTTTTTCTGGCAAACAAAACTTAGCTGCCTCACTTCTGGATGGCAGATTGCAGGAGCCACTTGGTGTAATCAAACCAGCCCGACTTGGCACTGGTGCCACCTTGGGTCTGGGAACCATCCTGCGTATCGTGGATTCTAAGGAGCCAGCCGGCCACTCCCAGCCACAGGCCCCCAAACAAAATCAACGGCGCTGTTCCCTGGAAAACAAAACACGCCTGCCAACTTTTTGATGGAGTTTGCAGGAGCCACTTGGTACTATCAAACCAGCCCGACTTGGCACTGGTGCCACCTTGGGTCTGGGAAACATCCTGCGTATCGTGGATTCTTAGGAGCCAGCCGGCCACTCCTAGCCACAGGCCCCCAGACAAAAACCTAGGCCTATTTCTCTGGCAAACAAAAGTAAGCTGCCCCGCTTCTGGATGGCAGATTGCAGGAGCCACTTGGTACTATCAAACCAGCCCAACTTGGCACTGGTGCCACCTCTGGTCTGGGAACCATGCTGCGTAACACAGATTCTAAGGCGCCAGTCGGCCACTCCCAGCCACAAGCCCCCAAACACAAACAACGGCGCTATTCTCTGGCAAACAAAACTCCACTGCCCCTCTTCTGGATGGCAAATTGCAGGACGCACTTGGTACTATAAAAACAGCCCGACTTGGCACTGGTGCCACCTTGGGTCTGGGAACCATCCTGCGTATCGATCTTTTTAATGAGACAGCCGGCCACTCCCAGCCATATGCCCCCAAACACAACCCACGGCCCTTTTCTCTGGCAAACAAAACTCAACTGCACCGCTTCTGGATGGCAGATTGCAGGAGCCACTTGGTACTATCAAACCAGCCCGACTTGGCACTGGTGCCACCTTGGGTCTGGGAACCATCCAGCCTATCGTGGATTTTAAGGAGCCAGCCGGCTACTCCCAGCCACAGGCCCACAACAAAAACCACGGCCCTTTTTTCTGGCAAACAAAACTTAGCTGCCTCACTTCTGGATGGCAGATTGCAGGAGCCACTTGGTGTAATCAAACCAGCCCGACTTGGCACTGGTGCCACCTTGGGTCTGGGAACCATCCTGCGTATCGTGGATTCTAAGGAGCCAGCCGGCCACTCCCAGCCACAGGTCCCCAAACAAAATCAACGGCGCTGTTCCCTGGAAAACAAAACACGTCTGCCAACATTTTGATGGAGTTTGCAGGAGCCACTTGGTACTATCAAACCAGCCCGACTTGGCACTGGTGCCACCTTGGGTCTGGGAAACATCCTGCGTATCGTGGATTCTAAGGAGCCAGCCGGCCACTCCTAGCCACAGGCCCCCAGACAAAAACCTAGGCCTATTTCTCTGGCAAACAAAAGTAAGCTGCCCCGCTTCTGGATGGCAGATTGCAGGAGACACTTGGGACTATCAAACCAGCCCAACTTGGCACTGGTGCCACCTTGGATCTGGGAACCATGCTGTGTATCGTGGATATTCAGGGGCTACCCGGCCACTCTCAGCCATATGTCCCCAAACAGAAACCTCGGCCCGTTTCTCTGGCAAACAAAACTCAACTGCCCCTCTTCTGGATGGCAAATTGCAGGATGAACTTGATACTAAAACCGCAGGCCGACTTGGTAGTGGTGACACCTTGGGCCTGGGAACCATCATGCGTATCGAGCATTTTAAGGAGCCAGCCGGCCACTCCCAGCAATATGCCCCCAAAAACAATCCACGGAATTTTTCTCTGGCAAACAAAAATCAGCTGCCCCGCTTCTGGATGGCAGATTGCAGGAGCCACTTTGCACCATCAAACCAGCCCGACTTGGCACTGGTGCCACCTTGCATCTGGGAACCATGCTGCCTAGCGTGGATTTTCAGGAGCCAGCCGGCCACTCTCAGCCATATGCCCCCAAAAACAAACCACGGCCCTTTTCTCTGGCAAACAAAACTCAACTGCCCCTCTTCTGGATGGCAAATTGCAGGATGAACTTGATACTACGAAAACCGCCCGACGTGGCACTGGTGCCACCTTGTGTCAGGGAACCATCCTGCATATCGAGCTTTTTAAGGGGCCAGCCGGCCACGCCCAGCCATATACCCCCAAAAACAAACCACGGACCATTTCTCATGGAAACAAAAATCCGCTGCCCCGCGTCTGGATGGCAGATTGCAGGAGCCACTTTGCACCATCAAACCAGCCCGACTTGGCACTGGTGCCACCTTGGGTCTGGGAACAATCCTGCATATCGTGGATTCTAAGGAGCCAGCCGGCCACTCCCAGCCACAGGCCCCCAAACACAAACAACGGCGCTTTTCCCTGGAAAACAAAACTCGCCTGCCAGCTTTTTGATGGCAGATTGCAGGAGCCACTTGGTACTATCAAATCATCCCAACTTGGCACTGGTGCCACTATGGGTCTGGGAACCATCCTGCCTATTGTAGCATTTCAGGAGCCAGCTGGTCACTCCCAGCCATAGTCCCCCAGACACAAACCTCGGACCGTTTCCCTGGCAAACAAAATTTGGCTGCCCCGATTCTGGATGGCAGATTGCAGGAGCCACATGGTAGTGTCAAACCAGCCCGACTTGGCACTGGTGCCACCTTGGGTCTGGGAACCATCCTGCGTATCGTGGATTCTAAGCAGCCACCCGGCCACTCTGAGCCACAGGCGCCCAAACACAAACAACGGCGCTTTTCCCTGGAAAACAAAACTCGCTTGCCAACATTTTGATGGCAGATTGCAGGAGCCACTTGGTGCTATCAAACCAGCCCAACTTGGCACTGGTGCCACCATGGGTCTGGTCACCATCCTGCCTATCGTAGCTTTTCAGGAGCCAGCCGGTCACTCCCAGCCATAGACCCCCAGACACAAACCTCGGCCCGTTTCCCTGGAAAACAAAAGTAAGCTGCCCCGATTCTGGATGGCAGATTGCAGGAGCCACTTGGTACTATCAAATCAGCCCAACTTGGCACTGGTGCCACCATGGGTCTGGTAAACATCCTGCCTATCGTAGCTTTTCAGGAGCCAGCCGGTCACTCCCTGCCATAGGCCCCCAGACACAAACCTCGGCCCGTTTCCCTGGCAAACAAAAGTAAACTGCCCCGCTTTTGGATGGCAGATTGCAGGATGCATTTGGTACTATCAAACCTGCCCGACTTGGCCCTCGTGCAACCTTGGCTCTGGGAACCATGCTGCGTAACGTAGATTCTACGAGGACAGGCGGCCACTCCCAGCCACAGGCCTCTAAACAAAAACAACGGCGCTTTTCCCTGGAAAACAAAACTCGCCTGCCAAATTTTTGATGGCAGATTGCAGGAGCCACTTGGTACTATCAAACCAGCCCAACTTGGTACTGGTGCCACCATGGGTCTGGTAACCATCCTGCCTATCGTAGCTTTTCAGGAGCCAGCCGGTCACTCCCACCCATAGGCCCCCAGACAAATATCTCGGCCCGTTTCCCTGGCAAACAAAAGTAAGCTGCCCCGCTTCTGGATGGCAGATTACAGCAGCCACATGGTACTATCAAACCAGGCCAACATGGCACTGGTGCCACCTTGGCTCTGGGAACCATCCTGCCTATCGTGGATTTTCAGGGGCCAGCCGGCCACTCTCAGCCATATGCCCCCAAACACATACCACGGCCCTTTGCTCTGGCAAACAAAACTCAACTGCCCCTCTTCTGGATGGCAAATTGCAGGACGCACTTGGTACTACGAAAACAGCCCGACTTGGCAGTGATGCCACCTTGGGTCAGGGAACAATCCTGCGTATCGATCTTTTTAAGGAGCCAGCCGGCCACGTCCAGCCATATACCCCCAAAAACAAACCACGGAACTTTTCTCCAGCAAACAAAAATCCGCTGCCCCGCGTCTGAATGGCAGATTTCAGGAGCTATTTAGTATTATCAAACCAGCCCGACTTGGCACTGGTGCCACCATGAGTCTGGTAACCATCCTGCCTATCGTAGCTTTTCAGTAGCCAGCCGGTCACTCCCAGCCATAGGCCCCCAGACACAAAGCTCGACCCGTTTCCCTGGGAAACAAAAGTAAGCTGACCCGCTTCTGGATGGCAGATTGCAGGAGCCACTTGGTACTATCAAACCAGCCCAACTTGGCACTGGTGCCACCTTGGCTCTGGGAACCATCCTGCGTATCCTGGGTTCAAAGGAGGCAGCCGGCCACTCCCAGCCACAGGCCTCTAAACAAGAACAACGGCGCTTTTCCCTGGAAAACAAAAGTCGCCTGACAACTTTTTGATGGCAGATTGCAGGAGCCACTTGGTACTATCAAACCAGCCCAACTTGGCACTGGTGCCACCATGGGTCTGGTCACCATCCTGCCTATCGTAGCTTTTCAGGAGCCAGCCGCTCACTCCCAGCCATAGGCCCCCAGACAAATATCTCGGCCCGTTTCCCTGGCAAACAAAAGTAAGCAGCCCCGCTTCTGGATGGCAGATTGCAGGAGCCACATGGTACTATAAAACCAGGCCAACATGGCACTGGTGCCACCTCTGGTCTGGGACCCATCCTGCGTATCGTGGATTCTAAGGAGCCAGCTGGCCACTCCCAGCCACAGGCCCCCAAACAAAACAACGGTGCTTTTCCCTGGAAAACAAAACTAACCGGCCAACTTTTTGATGGCAGATTGCAGGAGCCACTTGGTACTATCAAACCAGCCCAACTTGGCACTGGTGCCACCATGGGTCTGGTCACCATCCTGCCTATCGTAGCTTTTCAGGAGCCAGCCGGTCACTCCCAGCCATAGGCCCCCAGACACAAAGCTCTACCCGTTTCCCTGGCAAACAAAAGTAAGCTACCCCGCTTCTGGATGGCAGATTGCAGGAGTCACTTTGCACCATCAAACCAGCCCGACTTGGCACTGGTGCCACCTCTGGTCTGGGACCCATCCTGCGTATCGTGGATTCTAAGGAGACAGCTGGCCACTCCCAGCCACAGGCCCCCAAACACAAACAACGGCGCTTTTCCCTGGAAAACAAAACTCGCTTGCCAACTTTTTGATGGCAGATTGCAGGAGCCACTTGGTACTATCAAACCACCCCAACTTGGCAACAAGTGGTTCCTGCAATCTGACATCCAGAAGCGGGGCAGCTTACTTTTGTTTGCCAGGGAAATGGACCGTTGTTTGTGTTTGGAGGCGTATGGCTGGGAGTGGCCGACTGGCTCCTTAAAATCCACGATACGCAGCATGGTTCCCAGACCAGAGGTGGCACCAGTGCCAAGTCGGGCTGGTTTGATAGTACAAAGTGGCTCCTGCAATCTGCCATCCAGAAGCGGGGCAGCTTACTTTTGTTTGCCAGGGAAACGGGCCGGGCTTTCTGTCTCGGGGCCTATGGCAGGGAGTGACCGGCTGGCTCCTGAAAAGCTACGATAGGCAGGATGGTGACCAGACCCATGGTGGCACCAGTGCCAAGTTGGGCTGGTTTGATAGTACCAAGTGGCTCCTGCAATCTGCCATCAAAAAGTTGGCAGGCGAGTTTTGTTTTCCGGGGAAAAGCGCCATTGTTTGTGTTTGGGGACCTGTGGTTGGGAGTGCCCGGCTGGCTCCTTAGAAACCACGATACGCAGCATGGTTACCAGACAAGAGGTGCCACCAGTGCCAAGTTGTGCTGGTTTGATACTACCAAGTGGTTCCTGCAATCTGCCATCCAGAAGCGGGGCAGCTTACTTTTGTTTGCCACGGAAACGGGCCGTTGTTTGTGTTTGGGGGCCTGTGGCTGGGAGTGGCCGACTGGCTCCTTAGAATCCATGATACGCAGGATGGGTCCCAGACCAGAGGTGGCACCAGTGCCAAGTCGGGCTGGTTTGATAGTACCAAGTGGCTCCTGCAATCTGCCATCCAGAAGCGGGGCAGCTGAGTTTTGTTTGCCAGGGAAACGGGCCGAGGTTTGTGACTGGGGACCTATGGCTGGGAGTGACCGGCTGGCTCCTGAAAAGTTACGATAGGCAGGATTGTGACCAGACCCATGGTGGCACCAGTGCCAAGTTGGGCTGGTTTGATAGTACCAAGTGGCTCCTGTAATCTGCCATCAAATAGTTGGTAGGCGAGTTTTGTTTTCCAGGGAAAAGCGCCGTTGTTTGTGTTTGGGGGCCTGTGGTAGGGAGTGGCCGGCTGGCTAATTAGAATCCACGATACGCAGGATGGTTCCCAGACCAGAGGTGGCACCAGTGCCAAGACGGGCTAGTTTGATGGTGCAAAGTGGCTCCTGCAATCTGCCATCCAGAAGCGGGGTAGCTTACTTTTGTTTGCCAGGGAAACGGGCCGAGGTTTTTCTCTGGGGGCCTATGGCTGGGAGTGACCGGCTGGCTCCTGAAAAGATAAGATAGGCAGGATGGTGACCAGACCCATGGTGGCACCAGTGCCAAGTTGGGCTGATTTGATAGTACCAAGTGGCTCCTGCAATCTGCCATCAAAAAGTTGGCAGGCGAGTTTTGTTTTCCAGGGAAAAGCGCCGTTGTTTGTGTTTGGGGGCCTGTGGCTGGGAGTGGCCGGCTGGCTCCTTAGAATCCACGATACGCAGCATGGTATCCAGACCCAAGGCGGCACCAGTGCCAAGTTTTGCTGGTTTGATAGTACCAAGTGGTTCCTGCAATCTGCCATCCAGAAGCAGGGCAGCTTACTTTTGTTTGCCAGGGAAACGGGCCGAGGTTTTTGTCTGGGGGCCTATGGCTGGGAGTGACCGGCTGGCTCCTGAAAAGCTACGATAGGCAGGATGGTGACCAGACCCATGGTGGCACCAGTCCCAAGTTGGGCTGATTTGATAGTACCAAGTGGCTCCTGCAATCTGCCGTCAAAATTTGGCAGGCGAGTTTTTATTTTCCAGGGAAAAGCGCCGTTGTTTGTGTTTGGGGGCCTGTGGCTGGGAGTGGCCGGCTGGCTGCTTAGAATCCACGATACGCAGGATGGTTCCCAGACCCAAGGTGGCACCAGTGCCAAGTCGGGCTAGTATGATGGTGCAAAGTGGCTCCTGCAATCTGCCATCCAGAAGCGGGGCAGCTTACTTTTGTTTGCCAGGGAAACGGTCCGAGCTTTGTGTCTCGGGGCCTATGGCTGGGAGTGACCGGCTGGCTCCTGAAAAGCTACGATAGGCAGGATGGTGACCAGACCCATGGTGGCACCAGTGCCAAGTTGGGCTGGTTTGATAGTACCAAGTGGCTCCTGCAATCTGCCATCAAAAAGTTGGCAGGCGAGTTTTGTTTTCCAGGGAAAAGCGCCGTTGTTTGTGTTTGGGGGCCTGTGGCTGGGAGTGGCCGGCTGGCTCCTTAGAATCCACGATACGCAGGATGGTTCCCAGACCTGAGGTGGCACCAGTGCCAAGTCGGGCTGGTTTTATAGTACCAAGTGCGCCCTGCAATCTGCCATCCAGAAGCGGGGCAGCTTACTTTTGTTTGCCAGGGAAACGGGCCGAGCTTTGTGTCAGGGGGCCTATGGCTGGGAGTGACCGGCTGGCTCCTGAAAAGCTACGATAGGCAGGATGGTGACCAGACCCATGGTGGCACCAGTGCCATGTTCGGCTGATTTCATAGTACCAAGTGGCTCCTGCAATCTGCCATCAAAAAGTCGGCAGGCGAGTTTTGTTTTCCAGGGAAAAGCGCCGTTGTTTGTGTCTGCGGGCCTGTGGCTGGAGTGACCGGCTGGCTCCTTAGAATCCACGATACGCAGCATGGTTCCCAGACCCAAGGTGGCACCAGTGCCAAGTCGGGCTGGTTTGATAGTACCAAGTGGTTCCTGCAATCTGCCATCAAAAAGATGGCAGGCGAGTTTCGTTTTCCAGGGAAAAGCGTCGTTGTTTGTGTTTGGGGGCCTGTGGCTGGGAGTGGCCGGCTGGCTCCTTAGAATCCACGATACGCAGGATGGTTCCCAGACCCAAGGTGGCACCAGTCCCAAGTTGGGCTGGTTTGATAGTACAAAGTGGTTCCTGCAATCTGCCATCCAGAAGCGGGGCAGCTTACTTTTGTTTGCCAGGGAAACGGGCCGAGGTTTGTGTCTGGGGGCCTATGGCTGGGAGTGACCGGCTGGCTCCTGAAAGGCTACGATAGGCAGGATGGTGACCAGACCCATGGTGGCACCAGTGCCAAGTTGGGCTGGTTTGATAGTACCAAGTGGCTCCTGCAATCTGCCATCAAAAACTTGGCAGGCGAGTTTTGTTTCCCAGGGAAAAGCGCCGTTGTTTGTGTTTGGGGGCCTGTGGCTGGGAGTGGCCGGCTGGCTAATTAGAATCCACGACAGGCAGGATGGTTCCCAGACCAGAGGTGGCACCAGTGCCAAGTCGGGCTAGTTTGATGGTGAAAAGTGGCTCCTGCAATCTGCCATCCAGAAGCGGGTTAACTTACTTTTGTTTGCCAGGGAAAAGGGCCGAGGTTTTTGTCTGGGGGCCTATGGCTGGGAGTGACCGGCTGTCTCCTGAAAAGCTACGATAGGCAGGATGGTGACCAGACCCATGGTGGCACCAGTGCCAAGTTGGGCTGGTTTGATAGTACCAAGTGGCTCCTGCAATCTGCCATCAAAATTTGGCAGGCGAGTTTGTTATCCAGGGAAAAGCGCCGTTGTTTTTGTTTGGGGGCCTGTGGCTGGGAGTGGCCGGATGGCTAATTAGAATCCACGATACGCAGCATGGTTCCCAGACCTGAGGTGGCACCAGTGCCAAGTTGGGCTGGTTTGATACTACCAAGTGCGTCCTGCAATCTGCCATCCAGAAGCGGGGCAGCTTACTTTTGTTTGCCAGGGAAACGGGCCGAGCTTTGTGTCTGGGGGCCTATGGCAGGGAGTGACCGGCTGGCTCCTGAAAAGCTACGATAGGCAGGATGGTGACCATATCCATGGTGGCACCAGTGCCATGTTCGGCTGATTTCATAGTACCAAGTGGCTCCTGCAATCTGCCATCAAAATGTTGGCAGGCGAGTTTTGTTTTCCAGGGAAAAGCGCCGTTGTTTTTGTCTGCGGGCCTGTGGCTGGAGTGGCCGGCTGGCTCCTTAGAATCCACAATACGCAGCATGGTTCCCAGACCCAAGGTGGCACCAGTGCCAAGTTGGGCTGGTTTGATAGTACCAAGTGGTTCCTGCAATCTGCCATCAAAAAGTTGTCAGGCGAGTTTTGTTTTCCAGGGAAAATCGCCGTTGTTTTTGTTTGGGGGCCTGTGGCTGGGAGTGGCCGGCTGGCTCCTTAGGATCCACGATACCCAGGATGGTTCCCAGACCAGAGGTGGCACCAGTACCAAGTCGGGCTGGTTTGATAATAACAAGTGGATCCTGCAATCTGCCATCCAGAAGCGGGGCAGCTTACTTTTGTTTGCCAGGGAAACGGGCCGAGCTTTGTGTCTGGGGGCCTATGGCTGGGAGTGACCGGCTGGCTCCTGAAAAGCTACGATAGGCAGGATGGTGACCAGACCCATGGTGGCACCAGTGCCAAGTTGGGCTGGTTTGATAGTACCAAGTGGCTCCTGCAATCTGCCATCAAAAAGTTGGCAGGCGAGTTTTGTTTTCCAGGGAAAAGCGCCGTTGTGTGTGTTTTTGGGGCCTGTGGCTGGGAGTGGCCAGCTGGCTCCTTAGAATCCACGATACGCAGGATGGTTCCCAGACCCAAGGTGGCACCAGTGCCAAGTCGGGCTGGTTTGTTAGTACCAAGTGGTTCCTGCAATCTGCCATCCAGAAGCGGGGCAGCTGAATTTTGTTTGCCAGAGAAAAAGGCTGTTGTTTGTGTTTCGGGGCCTGTGGCTGGCAGTGGATGGCTGGCTCCTGAAAATCCATGATACGCAGCATGGTTCCCAGACCCAAGGTGGCACCAGTGCCAAGTCGGGCTGGTTTCATAGTACCCAGTGGCTCCTGCAATCTGCCATCCAGAAGAGGGGCAGTTGAATTTTGTTTTCCAGAGAAAAGGGCCGTGGTTTGTGTTTTGGGGCCTATGGCTGAGAGTGACCGGCTGGCTCCTGAAAAGCTACGATAGGCAGGATGGTGACCAGACCGATGGTGGCACCAGTGCCAAGTCGGGCTGGTTTGATAATACTAAATAGCTCCTGCAATCTGCCATCCAGACGCGGGGCAGCGGATTTTTGCTTGCTGGAGAAAAGTTCCGTGGGTTTTTTTTGGGGGTATATGGCTGGACGTTGCCGGCTGACTCCTTAAAAACATCGATACGCAGGATGGTTCCCTGACCCAAGGTGGCATCACTGCCAAGTCGGGCTGTTTTCGTAGTACCAAGTGGCTCCTGCAATTTGCCATCCAGAAGAGGGGCAGTTGAGTTTTGTTTACCAGAGAAAAGGGCCGTGGTTTGTGTTTTGGGGCATATGGCTGAGAGTGGCCGGCTGGCGCCTGAAAATCCACGATAGGCAGGATGGTTCCCAGAGCCAAGGTGGCACCAGTGCCATGTTGGCCTGGTTTGATAGTACCATGTGGCTCCTGCAATCTGCCATCCAGAAGCGGGGCAGCTTACTTTTGTTTGCCAGGGAAACGGGCCGAGGTATTTGTCTGGGGGCCTATGGCTGGGAGTGACCGGCTGGCTCCTGAAAAGCTACGATAGGCAGGATGGTGACCAGACCCATGGTGGCACCAGTGCCAAGTTGGGCTGGTTTGATAGTACCAAGTGGCTCCTGCAATCTGCCATCAAAAAGTTGGCAGGCGAGTTTTGTTTTCCAGGGTAACGCGCCGTTGTTTGTGTTTGGGGGCCTGTGGCTCAGAGTGGCCGGGTGGCTGCTTAGAATCCACGATACGCAGGATGGTTCCCAGACCCAAGGTGGCACCAGTGCCAAGTCGGGCTGGTTTGACACTACCAAGTGGCTCCTGCAATCTGCCATCCAGAATCGGGGCAGCTTAATTTTGTTTGCCAGGGAAACGGTCCGAGGTTTGTGTCTGGGGGCCTATGGCTGGGAGTGACCGGCTGGCTCCTGAAATGCTACAATAGGCAGGATGGTTCCCAGACCCATAGTGGCACCAGTGCCAAGTTGGGATGATTTGATAGTACCAAGTGGCTCCTGCAATCTGCCATCAAAAAGCTGGCAGGCGAGTTTTGTTTTCCAGGGAAAAGCGCCGTTGTTTGTGTTTGGGGGCCTGTGGCTGGGAGTGGCCGGCTGGCTCCTTAGAATCCACGATATGCAGGATTGTTCCCAGACCCAAGGTGGCACCAGTGCCAAGTCGGGCTGCTTTGATGGTGCAAAGTGGCTCCTGCAATCTGCCATCCAGACGCGGGGCAGCGGATTTTTGTTTCCATGAGAAATGATCCGTGGTTTGTTTTTGGGGGTATATGGCTCGGCGTGGCCGGCTGGCTCCTTAAAAAGCTCGATATGCAGGATGGTTCCCTGACACAAGGTGGCACCAGTGCCACGTTGGGCGGTTTTCGTAGTACAAAGTGCGTCCTAAAATTTGCCATCCAGAAGAGGGGCAGTTGAGTTTTGTTTGCCAGAGAAAAGGGCCGTGGTTTGTTTTTGGGGGCATATGGCTGAGAGTGGCCGGCTGGCCCCTGAAAATCCACGATAGGCAGGATGGTTCCCAGACCAGAGGTGTCACCAGTGCCAAGTCGGGCTGGTTTGATAGTACTAAATAGCTCCTGCAATCTGCCATGCCGAAGCGGGGCAGCTTACTTTTGTTTGCCAGGGAAACGGGCCGAGGTTTGTGTCTGGGGGCCTATGGCTGGGAGTGACCGGCTGGCTCCTGAAAAGCTACGATAGGCAGGATGGTGACCAGACCCATGGTGGCACCAGTGCCAAGTTGGGCTGGTTTGATAGTACCAAGTGTCTCCGGCAATCTGCCATCAAAAAGTTGGCAGGCGAGTTTTGTTTTCCAGGGAAAAGCGCCGTTGTTTGTGTTTGGGGGCCTGTGGCTGGGAGTGGCGAGCTGGCTCCTTAGAACCCACGATACGCAGGATGGTTCCCAGACCAGAGGTGGCACCAGTGCCAAGTTGGGCTGGTTTGATGGTGCAAAGTGGCTCCTGCAATCTGCCATCCAGAAGCGGGGTAGCTTACTTTTGTTTGCCAGGGAAACGGGCCGAAATATTTGTCTAGGGGCCTCTGGCTGGGGGTGGCTGGCTGGCACCTGAAAAGCTACAATAGGCAGGATGGTGACCAGACCCATGGTGGCACCAGTGCCAAGTTTTGCTGGTTTGATAGTACCAAGTGGCTCCTGCAATCTGCCATCAAATGTTTGGCAGGCGAGTTTTGTTTTCCAGGGAAAAGCACCGTTGTGTGTGTTTTGGGGCCTGTGGCTGGGAGTGGCCAGCTGGCTCCTTAGAATCCACGATACGCAGGATGGTTCCCAGACCCAAGGTGGCACCAGTGCCAAGTCGGGCTGGGTTGTTAGTACCAAGTGGTTCCTGCAATCTGCCATCCAGAAGCGGGGCCGCTGAATTTTGTTTGCCAGAGAAAAAGGCTGTTGTTTGTGTTTCGGGGCCTGTGGCTGGCAGTGGACGGCTGGCTCCTGAAAATCCATGATACGCAGCATGGTTCCCAGACCCAAGGTGGCACCAGTGCCAAGTCGGGCTGGTTTGATACTACCAAGTGCGTCCTGCAATCTGCCATCCAGAAGCGAGGCAGCTTAATTTTGTTTGCCAGGGAAACGGGCCGTGGGTTTTGTATGGGGGCCTGTGGCTGAGAGTGGCCGGCTGGCTCCTGAAAATCCACGCTAGGCAGCATGGTTCCCAGATGCAAGGTGGCACCAGTGCCAAGTCGGGCTGGTTTGATGGTGCAAAGTGGCTCCTGCAATCTGCCATCCAGAAGCGGGGCAGCTGATTTTTGTTTGCCAGAGAAAAATTCCGTGGATTGTTTTTGGGGGCATATTGCTGGGAGTGGCCGGCTGGCTCCTTAAAATGCTCGATACGCATGATGGTTCCCAGGCCCAAGGTGTCACCACTACCAAGTCGGCCTGCGGTTTTAGTATCAAGTTCATCCTGCAATTTGCCATCCAGAAGAGGGGCAGTTGAGTTTTGTTTGCCAGAGAAACGGGCCGAGGTTTCTCTTTGGGGACATATGGCTGAGAGTGGCCGGCTGGCCCCTGAATATCCACGATACACAGCATGGTTCCCAGATCCAAGGTGGCACCAGTGCCAAGTTGGGCTGGTTTGATAGTACCAAGTGTCTCCTGCAATCTGCCATCCAGAAGCGGGGCAGCTTACTTTTGTTTGCCAGAGAAATAGGCCTAGGTTTTTGTCTGGGGGCCTGTGGCTAGGAGTGGCCGGCTGGCTCCTAAGAATCCACGATACGCAGGATGTTTCCCAGACCCAAGGTGGCACCAGTGCCAAGTCGGGCTGGTTTGATAGTACCAAGTGGCTCCTGCAAACTCCATCAAAAAGTTGGCAGGCGTGTTTTGTTTTCCAGGGAACAGCGCCGTTGATTTTGTTTGGGGGCCTGTGGCTGGGAGTGGCCGGCTGGCTCCTTAGAATCCACGATACGCAGGATGGTTCCCAGACCCAAGGTGGCACCAGTGCCAAGTCGGGCTGGTTTGATTACACCAAGTGGCTCCTGCAATCTGCCATCCAGAAGTGAGGCAGCTAAGTTTTGTTTGCCAGAAAAAAGGGCCGTGGTTTTTGTTGGGGGCCTGTGGCTGGGAGTGGCCGGCTGGCTCCTTAGAATCCACCATACGCAGGATGGTTCCCAGACCCAAGGTGGCACCAGTGCCAAGTCGGGCTGGTTTGATAGTACCAAGTGGCTCCTGCAATCTGCCATCCAGAAGCGGTGCAGTTGAGTTTTGTTTGCCAGAGAAAAGGGCCGTGGGTTGTGTTTGGGGGCATATGGCTGGGAGTGGCCGGCTGTCTCATTAAAAAGATCGATACGCAGGATGGTTCCCAGACCCAAGGTGGCACCAGTGCCAAGTCGGGCTGTTTTTATAGTACCAAGTGCGTCCTGCAATTTGCCATCCAGAAGAGGGGCAGTGGAGTTTTGTTTGCCAGAGAATAGCGCCGTTGTTTGTGTTTGGGAGCTTGTGGCTGGGAGTGGCCGACTGGCGCCGTAGAATCTGTGTTACGCAGCATGGTTCCCAGACCAGAGGTGGCACCAGTGCCAAGTTGGGCTGGTTTGATAGTACCAAGTGGCTCCTGCAATCTGCCATCCAGAAGCGGGGCAGCTTACTTTTGTTTGCCAGGGAAACGGGCCGAGGTTTGTGACTGGGGACCTAGGGCTGGGAGTGACCGGCTGGCTCCTGAAAAGCTACGATAGGCAGGATGGTGACCAGACCCATGGTGGCACCAGTGCCAAGTTGGGCTGGTTTGATAGTACCAAGTGGCTCCTGCAATCTGCCATCAAAAAGTTGTCAGGCGAGTTTTGTTTTCAAGGGAAAAGCGCCGTTGTTTGTATTTGGGGGCCTGTGGCTGGGAGTGGCCGGCTGGCTCCTTTGAACCCACAATACGCAGGATGGTTCCCAGACCCAAGGTGGCACCAGTGCCAAGTCAGGCTGGTTTGATACTACCAAGTGCGTCCTGCAATCTGCCATCCAGAAGCGGGGCAGCTTAATTTTGTTTGCCAGGGAAACGGGCCGTGGGTTTTGTTTGGGGGCCTATGGCTGAGAGTGGCCGGCTGGCTCCTGAAAATCCACGCTAGGCAGCATGGTTCCCAGATGCAAGGTGGCACCAGTGCCAAGTCGGGCTGGTTTGATGGTGCAAAGTGGCTCCTGCAATCTGCCATCCAGAAGCGGGGCAGCTGATTTTTGTTTGCCAGAGAAAAATTCCGTGGATTGTTTTTGGGGGCATATTGCTGGGAGTGGCCGGCTGGCTCCTTAAAATGCTCGATACGCATGATGGTTCCCAGGCCCAAGGTGTCACCACTACCAAGTCGGCCTGCGGTTTTAGTATCAAGTTCATCCTGCAATTTGCCATCCAGAAGAGGGGCAGTTGAGTTTTGTTTGCCAGAGAAACGGGCCGAGGTTTCTGTTTGGGGACATATGGCTGAGAGTGGCCGGCTGGCCCCTGAATATCCACGATACACAGCATGGTTCCCAGATCCAAGGTGGCACCAGTGCCAAGTTGGGCTGGTTTGATAGTACCAAGTGTCTCCTGCAATCTGCCATCCAGAAGCGGGGCAGCTTACTTTTGTTTGCCAGAGAAATAGGCCTAGGTTTTTGTCTGGGGGCCTGTGGCTAGGAGTGGCCGGCTGGCTCCTAAGAATCCACGATACGCAGGATGTTTCCCAGACCCAAGGTGGCACCAGTGCCAAGTCGGGCTGGTTTGATAGTACCAAGTGGCTCCTGCAAACTCCATCAAAAAGTTGGCAGGCGTGTTTTGTTTTCCAGGGAAAAGCGCCGTTGATTTTGTTTGGGGACCTGTGGCTGGGAGTGGCCGGCTGGCTCCTTAGAATCCACGATACGCAGGATGGTTCCCAGACCCAAGGTGGCACCAGTGCCAAGTCGGGCTGGTTTGATTACACCAAGTGGCTCCTGCAATCTGCCATCCAGAAGCGGGGCAGCTTACTTTTGTTTGCCAGGGAAACGGGCCGAGGTTTGTGACTGGGGACCTAGGGCTGGGAGTGACCGGCTGGCTCCTGAAAAGCTACGATAGGCAGGATGGTGACCAGACCCATGGTGGCACCAGTGCCAAGTTGGGCTGGTTTGATAGTACCAAGTGGCTCCTGCAATCTGCCATCAAAAAGTTGTCAGGCGAGTTTTGTTTTCAAGGGAAAAGCGCCGTTGTTTGTATTTGGGGGCCTGTGGCTGGGAGTGGCCGGCTGGCTCCTTTGAACCCACAATACGCAGGATGGTTCCCAGACCCAAGGTGGCACCAGTGCCAAGTCAGGCTGGTTTGATACTACCAAGTGCGTCCTGCAATCTGCCATCCAGAAGCGGGGCAGCTTAATTTTGTTTGCCAGGGAAACGGGCCGTGGGTTTTGTTTGGGGGCCTATGGCTGAGAGTGGCCGGCTGGCTCCTGAAAATCCACGCTAGGCAGCATGGTTCCCAGATGCAAGGTGGCACCAGTGCCAAGTCGGGCTGGTTTGATGGTGCAAAGTGGCTCCTGCAATCTGCCATCCAGAAGCGGGGCAGCTGATTTTTGTTTGCCAGAGAAAAATTCCGTGGATTGTTTTTGGGGGCATATTGCTGGGAGTGGCCGGCTGGCTCCTTAAAATGCTCGATACGCATGATGGTTCCCAGGCCCAAGGTGTCACCACTACCAAGTCGGCCTGCGGTTTTAGTATCAAGTTCATCCTGCAATTTGCCATCCAGAAGAGGGGCAGTTGAGTTTTGTTTGCCAGAGAAACGGGCCGAGGTTTCTGTTTGGGGACATATGGCTGAGAGTGGCCGGCTGGCCCCTGAATATCCACGATACACAGCATGGTTCCCAGATCCAAGGTGGCACCAGTGCCAAGTTGGGCTGGTTTGATAGTACCAAGTGTCTCCTGCAATCTGCCATCCAGAAGCGGGGCAGCTTACTTTTGTTTGCCAGAGAAATAGGCCTAGGTTTTTGTCTGGGGGCCTGTGGCTAGGAGTGGCCGGCTGGCTCCTAAGAATCCACGATACGCAGGATGTTTCCCAGACCCAAGGTGGCACCAGTGCCAAGTCGGGCTGGTTTGATAGTACCAAGTGGCTCCTGCAAACTCCATCAAAAAGTTGGCAGGCGTGTTTTGTTTTCCAGGGAAAAGCGCCGTTGATTTTGTTTGGGGACCTGTGGCTGGGAGTGGCCGGCTGGCTCCTTAGAATCCACGATACGCAGGATGGTTCCCAGACCCAAGGTGGCACCAGTGCCAAGTCGGGCTGGTTTGATTACACCAAGTGGCTCCTGCAATCTGCCATCCAGAAGTGAGGCAGCTAAGTTTTGTTTGCCAGAAAAAGGGCCGTGGTTTTTGTTGGGGGCCTGTGGCTGGGAGTGGCCGGCTGGCTCCTTAGAATCCACCATACGCAGGATGGTTCCCAGACCCAAGGTGGCACCAGTGCCAAGTCGGGCTGGTTTGATAGTCCCAAGTGGCTCCTGCAAACTGCCATCCAGAAGCGGGGCAGCTGAGTTTTGTTTGCCAGGGAAATGGGCCGTTGTTTGTGTTTGGGGGCCTGTGGCTGGGAGTGTTCGGCTGGTTCCTGAATATGTACGATACGCAGGATTGTTCCCAGACCCAAGGTGGCACCAGTGCCAAGTCGGGCTGGTTTGATGGTGCAAAGTGGCTCCTGCAATCTGCCATCCAGACGCGGGGCAGCGGATTTTTGTTTCCATGAGAAATGGTCCGTGGTTTGTTTTTGGGGGTATATGGCTGGGCCTGGCCGGCTGGCTCCTTAAAAAGCTCGATATGCAGGATGGTTCCCTGACACAAGGTGGCACCAGTGCCACGTCGGGCGGTTTTCGTAGTACAAAGTGCGTCCTAAAATTTGCCATCCAGAAGAGGGGCAGTTGAGTTTTGTTTGCCAGAGAAAAGGGCCGTGGTTTGTTTTTGGGGGCATATGGCTGAGAGTGGCCGGCTGGCCCCTGAAAATCCACGATAGGCAGGATGGTTCCCAGACCAGAGGTGTCACCAGTGCCAAGTCGGGCTGGTTTGATAGTACTAAATAGCTCCTGCAATCTGCCATGCCGAAGCGGGGCAGCTTACTTTTGTTTGCCAGGGAAACGGGCCGAGGTTTGTGTCTGGGGGCCTATGGCTGGGAGTGACCGGCTGGCTCCTGAAAAGCTACGATAGGCAGGATGGTGACCAGACCCATGGTGGCACCAGTGCCAAGTTGGGCTGGTTTGATAGTACCAAGTGGCTCCGGCAATCTGCCATCAAAAAGTTGGCAGGCGAGTTTTGTTTTCCAGGGAAAAGCGCCGTTGTTTGTGTTTGGGGGCCTGTGGCTGGGAGTGGCGAGCTGGCTCCTTAGAACCCACGATACGCAGGATGGTTCCCAGACCAGAGGTGGCACCAGTGCCAAGTTGGGCTGGTTTGATGGTGCAAAGTGGCTCCTGCAATCTGCCATCCAGAAGCGGGGTAGCTTACTTTTGTTTGCCAGGGAAACGGGCCGAAATATTTGTCTAGGGGCCTCTGGCTGGGGGTGGCTGGCTGGAACCTGAAAAGCTACGATAGGCAGGATGGTGACCAGACCCATGGTGGCACCAGTGCCAAGTTTTGCTGGTTTGATAGTACCAAGTGGCTCCTGCAATCTGCCATCAAATGTTTGGCAGGCGAGTTTTGTTTTCCAGGGAAAAGCACCGTTGTGTGTGTTTTGGGGCCTGTGGCTGGGAGTGGCCAGCTGGCTCCTTAGAATCCACGATACGCAGGATGGTCCCAGACCCAAGGTGGCACCAGTGCCAAGTCGGGCTGGGTTGTTAGTACCAAGTGGTTCCTGCAATCTGCCATCCAGAAGCGGGGCCGCTGAATTTTGTTTGCCAGAGAAAAAGGCTGTTGTTTGTGTTTCGGGGCCTGTGGCTGGCAGTGGACGGCTGGCTCCTGAAAATCCATGATACGCAGCATGGTTCCCAGACCCAAGGTGGCACCAGTGCCAAGTCGGGCTGGTTTGATACTACCAAGTGCGTCCTGCAATCTCCCATCCAGAAGCGAGGCAGCTTAATTTTGTTTGCCAGGGAAACGGGCCGTGGGTTTTGTATGGGGGCCTATGGCTGAGAGTGGCCGGCTGGCTCCTGAAAATCCACGCTAGGCAGCATGGTTCCCAGATGCAAGGTGGCACCAGTGCCAAGTCGGGCTGGTTTGATGGTGCAAAGTGGCTCCTGCAATCTGCCATCCAGAAGCGGGGCAGCTGATTTTTGTTTGCCAGAGAAAAATTCCGTGGATTGTTTTTGGGGGCATATTGCTGGGAGTGGCCGGCTGGCTCCTTAAAATGCTCGATACGCATGATGGTTCCCAGGCCCAAGGTGTCACCACTACCAAGTCGGCCTGCGGTTTTAGTATCAAGTTCATCCTGCAATTTGCCATCCAGAAGAGGGGCAGTTGAGTTTTGTTTGCCAGAGAAACGGGCCGAGGTTTCTGTTTGGGGACATATGGCTGAGAGTGGCCGGCTGGCCCCTGAATATCCATGATACACAGCATGGTTCCCAGATCCAAGGTGGCACCAGTGCCAAGTTGGGCTGGTTTGATAGTACCAAGTGTCTCCTGCAATCTGCCATCCAGAAGCGGGGCAGCTTACTTTTGTTTGCCAGAGAAATAGGCCTAGGTTTTTGTCTGGGGGCCTGTGGCTAGGAGTGGCCGGCTGGCTCCTAAGAATCCACGATACGCAGGATGTTTCCCAGACCCAAGGTGGCACCAGTGCCAAGTCGGGCTGGTTTGATAGTACCAAGTGGCTCCTGCAAACTCCATCAAAAAGTTGGCAGGCGTGTTTTGTTTTCCAGGGAACAGCGCCGTTTATTTTGTTTGGGGGCCTGTGGCTGGGAGTGGCCGGCTGGCTCCTTAGAATCCACGATACGCAGGATGGTTCCCAGACCCAAGGTGGCACCAGTGCCAAGTCGGGCTGGTTTGATTACACCAAGTGGCTCCTGCAATCTGCCATCCAGAAGTGAGGCAGCTAAGTTTTGTTTGCCAGAAAAAAGGGCCGTGGTTTTTGTTGGGGGCCTGTGGCTGGGAGTGGCCGGCTGGCTCCTTAGAATCCACCATACGCAGGATGGTTCCCAGACCCAAGGTGGCACCAGTGCCAAGTCGGGCTGGTTTGATAGTACCAAGTGGCTCCTGCAATCTGCCATCCAGAAGCGGTGCAGTTGAGTTTTGTTTGCCAGAGAAAAGGGCCGTGGGTTGTGTTTGGGGGCATATGGCTGGGAGTGGCCGGCTGTCTCATTAAAAAGATCGATACGCAGGATGGTTCCCAGACCCAAGGTGGCACCAGTGCCAAGTTGGGCTGTTTTTATAGTACCAAGTGCGTCCTGCAATTTGCCATCCAGAAGAGGGGCAGTGGAGTTTTGTTTGCCAGAGAATAGCGCCGTTGTTTGTGTTTGGGAGCTTGTGGCTGGGAGTGGCCGACTGGCGCCGTAGAATCTGTGTTACGCAGCATGGTTCCCAGACCAGAGGTGGCACCAGTGCCAAGTTGGGCTGGTTTGATAGTACCAAGTGGCTCCTGCAATCTGCCATCCAGAAGCGGGGCAGCTTACTTTTGTTTGCCAGGGAAACGGGCCGAGGTTTGTGACTGGGGACCTATGGCTGGGAGTGACCGGCTGGCTCCTGAAAAGCTACGATAGGCAGGATGGTGACCAGACCCATGGTGGCACCAGTGCCAAGTTGGGCTGGTTTGATAGTACCAAGTGGCTCCTGCAATCTGCCATCAAAAAGTTGTCAGGCGAGTTTTGTTTTCCAGGGAAAAGCGCCGTTGTTTGTATTTGGGGGCCTGTGGCTGGGAGTGGCCGGCTGGCTCCTTTGAACCCACAATACGCAGGATGGTTCCCAGACCCAAGGTGGCACCAGTGCCAAGTCGGGCTGGTTTGATACTACCAAGTGCGTCCTGCAATCTGCCATCCAGAAGCGGGGCAGCTTAATTTTGTTTGCCAGGGAAACGGGCCGTGGGTTTTGTTTGGGGGCCTATGGCTGAGAGTGGCCGGCTGGCTCCTGAAAATCCACGCTAGGCAGCATGGTTCCCAGATGCAAGGTGGCACCAGTGCCAAGTCGGGCTGGTTTGATGGTGCAAAGTGGCTCCTGCAATCTGCCATCCAGAAGCGGGGCAGCTGATTTTTGTTTGCCAGAGAAAAATTCCGTGGATTGTTTTTGGGGGCATATTGCTGGGAGTGGCCGGCTGGCTCCTTAAAATGCTCGATACGCATGATGGTTCCCAGGTCCAAGGTGTCACCACTACCAAGTCGGCCTGCGGTTTTAGTATCAAGTTCATCCTGCAATTTGCCATCCAGAAGAGGGGCAGTTGAGTTTTGTTTGCCAGAGAAACGGGCCGAGGTTTCTGTTTGGGGACATATGGCTGAGAGTGGCCGGCTGGCCCCTGAATATCCACGATACACAGCATGGTTCCCAGATCCAAGGTGGCACCAGTGCCAAGTTGGGCTGGTTTGATAGTACCAAGTGTCTCCTGCAATCTGCCATCCAGAAGCGGGGCAGCTTACTTTTGTTTGCCAGAGAAATAGGCCTAGGTTTTTGTCTGGGGGCCTGTGGCTAGGAGTGGCCGGCTGGCTCCTAAGAATCCACGATACGCAGGATGTTTCCCAGACCCAAGGTGGCACCAGTGCCAAGTCGGGCTGGTTTGATAGTACCAAGTGGCTCCTGCAAACTCCATCAAAAAGTTGGCAGGCGTGTTTTGTTTTCCAGGGAAAAGCGCCGTTGATTTTGTTTGGGGACCTGTGGCTGGGAGTGGCCGGCTGGCTCCTTAGAATCCACGATACACAGGATGGTTCCCAGACCCAAGGTGGCACCAGTGCCAAGTCGGGCTGGTTTGATTACACCAAGTGGCTCCTGCAATCTGCCATCCAGAAGTGAGGCAGCTAAGTTTTGTTTGCCAGAAAAAGGGCCGTGGTTTTTGTTGGGGGCCTGTGGCTGGGAGTGGCCGGCTGGCTCCTTAGAATCCACCATACGCAGGATGGTTCCCAGACCCAAGGTGGCACCAGTGCCAAGTCGGGCTGGTTTGATAGTCCCAAGTGGCTCCTGCAAACTGCCATCCAGAAGCGGGGCAGCTGAGTTTTGTTTGCCAGGGAAATGGGCCGTTGTTTGTGTTTGGGGGCCTGTGGCTGGGAGTGTTCGGCTGGTTCCTGAATATGTACGATACGCAGGATTGTTCCCAGACCCAAGGTGGCACCAGTGCCAAGTCGGGCTGGTTTGATGGTGCAAAGTGGCTCCTGCAATCTGCCATCCAGACGCGGGGCAGCGGATTTTTGTTTCCATGAGAAATGGTCCGTGGTTTGTTTTTGGGGGTATATGGCTGGGCCTGGCCGGCTGGCTCCTTAAAAAGCTCGATATGCAGGATGGTTCCCTGACACAAGGTGGCACCAGTGCCACGTCGGGCGGTTTTCGTAGTACAAAGTGCGTCCTAAAATTTGCCATCCAGAAGAGGGGCAGTTGAGTTTTGTTTGCCAGAGAAAAGGTCCGTGGTTTGTTTTTGGGGGCATATGGCTGAGAGTGGCTGTCTGGCCCCTGAAAATCCACGATACACAGGATGGTTCCCAGATCCAAGGTGGCACCTGTGCCAAGTCGGGCTGATTTGATAGTACTAAGTAGCTCCTGCAATCTGCCATCCAGAAGCGGGGCAGCTTACTTTTGTTTGCCAGGGAAACGGGCCGAGGTTTGTGTTTGGGGGCCTATGGCTGAGAGTGACCGGCTGGCTCCTGAAAAGCTACAATAGGCAGGATGGTGACCAGACCCATGGTGGCACCAGTGCCAAGTTGGGCTGGTTTGATAGTACCAAGTGGTTCCTGCAATCTGCCATCCAGAAGCAGGGCAGCTGAGTTTTGTTTGCCAGAGAAAAGGGCCTCGGTTTGTGTTTGGGGGCATATGGCTGGGTGTGGCCAGCTGGCTCCTTAAAATGCACGATATGCAACATGGCTCCCAGACCCAAGGTGGCACCAGTGCCAAGTTGGGCTGGTTTGATAGTACCAAGTGGCTCCTGCAATCTTCCATGATCACGTGGAGAAATACTTTCTGGTTTCAGCCTCATGCTCTTTCTTCTCTCCCTCAACTTCTCTATCACCTCTCATCTGGTTCACATGCGCTGTCTTCAAGGTCCACAGGCTACTTTTCACAGAATCTTCTGGCCTGATGAAGTAAGAATGATGAATAGAACAGAGCTGGGATCTATTTTCCAGTTTGGATAAAATGCATTCTGCACACAAATCCAAGGAGAACGGGCTGCCCCGATGCCCAGAAAATCTTTCACTCCTGCTAGTGTTCTACGTCAACCGCAACTTAGTCTGAAAGAAAAGCTTTTTCTCTGAGAGCATCTGAGAGGTTTGCATGAAGCACTGATATCTGACATATGCAATTTTGAATAGGAGAGGAAAAAGAAAATGGCAAGGAGTTTTTAATTTTAGTGGTTTCAATTTTAATTTCCATGCACTTTTTCAAAACTTGTCAGCTCAAATGCCCATCAACATCTTTTAGTCATCTGTAAGTCAGTATTCATATAAAATGTGCTTCAAATCCAAAGAATTTCAAATTTGCACTCCAAGCTTCTATGCCTAGATTTATGATTTCCTACACATATTAGATGAAAGGAAGGCCTTTTTTACTGTGGGAGTGCTGGAACACTGGAACAGGTTGCCCAGAGAAGTTGTGGGTGTCCCATCCCTGAAAGTATTCAAGGTCACCTTGGACGGGGCTTGGAGCAGCAACAAAGGAGAAGCTTGATGGTAGAGAAACAAAGTCGGACTATAGAAGAAACTCGGATTGAAGTATAGGATCAAGTTTTCTCTCAGCTCTTGGGGTAAATTCAAAGTTGTACAAAATGACATTTATCTGTGCTATTCACTACTGTAACAGAAAGTTTCATGAAAACTGTACAGAAGATAGTAAATTTTAAAAGAGATAAGAATTACAGCATAAAATCCATGGGATAGGTTACAACATGAGACACTCTCTAAGAGAAAATCTCTTTGTTTCAGCACTTCATCGGGGTAAGATTTCATGAAGTGCCAAAGAAGGCGGCAAAATATCATTCGGGACATTATTTACTGGAATTCAGCCTGGCCATTAGTAGGAACTGCCTTTGAACATATCATGTAGATATACCACACACACTTTCCCTTCACTGAAAAATTACTGTTTACAACAAATAAGCAATTGACGATCAAAATTGATTGAAAGCATCTTAAACATGTCAAGTATTTCATTGTAGATGATCTGTGATCCAAATGCTTCTTCCACCTTCGAGAGGGACAGAAGAATTCTTCCATATCATGATGGTTTAAAATTGTATCAACCAATGTTTTCTGCTGAAAAGATATCATCTATTTTTTTCTATTTTTGGAAGAAAATATTCCTAGACATACAACAGGTGAGAACTAAGTAATTTTAAAGAAACAAATGAAATGAAAATATTCTGTAAATAGAATGAAATGAAAAGCTGTGTTTTAAATAGGAGCTAAATATTAAACAGAATTTTTGTACCAGGCATTTGAATTACTGCACCAGCTCTTTTGCCCATCAAGAGAGGCATTTAGCATTTCAGTCTTTTCCAAGGTGTTCATGATCTGCTATGCTGATCTCTGTGTGTGCCTAGGTGTGTGTGGAGGGGGGGGCATATGAAGGGGAGTGTGTATGTTTGCTTTACAATTGTTGTGGCAGATTCATGCCTCAGCTCCACATTTTGTTTTAAAAAGGTCACACCGAGTGGATATGAAGTTTACTATCAACAAGAGATCGATTCCCAAATCATCCATTTGACTCTCCCTTATAAATCATGTGCTTTGTTGCATATTTTATCAAATATACTTTCAAGCCAGATGGAGGAAGGAGGATGTGGGAATCCCTCCACCATCTTGCAACTTTTATGTAAGTAGGTTTTCAAGAAAATCATCATTTCTCTTTTAAATATGTCTGGAACAGGCATGATGGTAGTGTCAACCTGTTGGAGTTTTTGTTGCTGGAAGAAGTTGTACAAAAGGATTGGTTTTTACATTGACCAGTTACTGAATCAAGCGCAGGAATACATTGGAAATTTAGCTGGGGGTTCCTTTTCCCAGCAGACTACTTCTAGAACGAGCTTGTACACTGAAGCTGACTCTTTTGCTCTCTTTTTGTTTCTTTCCTATTTTCTTGGCTTCTTTGCCACTATCTAGACAATTTTGGAACTTTGTTCCCAACTAAAATGGTTTCAATAGTCTGATTGTGATCATACATTTTTACAAGGAATTTTTAAAATCTTTCCTCGAGTCCAGAAAGTCAAGGACTTAGATCTTTTTCTTCCCTTATCAATATTGCCATGAAATTGATAAATAAAGACCAACTCTTTATTTTTGTTTTTAACCCACGTAGATAATTCCCATCCATTAATCCATTTTGTGGACCAATAGCTGCCATTCTGATGGAAGCTGTCACTTCTTAACAATAGGCATTCTGTGACTATGTTGACTGCACTTTGGGTGAAGATCCTAACTGGTCTTAGATATACATAGGGAGAAATTTGCTCAGCCAGTGTCAGTCTTAAGCATGCGTATCAGAAGATCTTTCTAGAGCTGGGAATTTTCCCATGAAAGGGATTCAGTTAGGGAAGAGACACTTGTGCCAGAGTTTTACATTCTTCTTGAACACTGCTTAAGGAACTTAGATGCCATGTCCATTTGGATCTCTGTCTGCACAGAACTTTGTCATGCCAGCGCTTTGAAATGCATCTTGAAGAGAATTCACTAGCACAGAATGAAAGAGAGTGGAAGGGGTTGGTGGGGCTAACCAGGCCCAACCCCCCTGCCTAAACCAGGATACCTAGAGCCTCTTGCCCAGGATTCTATCTGGGTGTACTTTTAATGTCTTCAAAGATCCAGGCTCCACAATCTTTCTGGGCAGTCTGTGCCGTGGTTCAGTCACCCTGACAGTAAAGAAACATTTACTGATGTTCAAAGGCAATCTCCTGTATTTCAGTGTGTGCCCACTGCCTCTTGTCTTTTCCCTCAGCATCACTGAAAAGACACTGATTCCCTCCCCTTTGCACTATTGCTTCCATATGTATGTGTGATGCCATGTAGAGGTATGTCAAAAACCTCCCTGAAGCCCAGGCAGATAATATTCCCTTCATCTACCAGTCAAGTTGATTCATCAGAGGAGTTTAAAGTGATGTTCAGCATGAAATTCCCCTGAAAAATCATGCTAACTACATTATTTGGTCATCTGTCATGTGCCTGGCAAGGATTTCCAGGAAGAGCTGCTTCATCAACTTCCTGGGGATAAAAAAGAGGCTGGCTGGTTTGTACTATGGCGAGTCCTCTTAATTGCCTTTTTTGAAGATGGGTGTCATTTGCTAACATCCACTCTTTAGCTCCTCTTCTCATCTACACCTCGGCAAAAAGCTTTTCCACTATGTCTGGCTAGGAAAAACTGTGCCAGCACAGAAAACATCTCCCATCGTGTTCTAGAAGTTGCACGGATGTCTGCCAAGTGTTTGGCAGGAAGAAAAGAAAAGTTGTCCAAAACAGCTTCCAATCGAATGTTCCTGTGATTGGAAAAGTCAGGAGAGTGCAAAGGTACTGTTTTCTATCAGTTGGCAAGGTGCGCACACAATCCCAGTGTTGTACAGCTTGCTTCTTCACCTTCCCGAAGCTGCCGCTCTCGCCGGCTGCCGGAGCCCAAGAAGCGGCTTCTTCGCGCAAAGACGATTGTGCCGCTCACAGTGCTCTCCTTAGCGCGGCTTCTGCCGAAAGACGCCCGGCAGCGGCTCTTACCTCCGGAGAGCATCCTACCTTCGTCTTTCGCGTCTTATGTAGTCTACACCTCGGCAAAAAGCTTTTCCACTATGTCTGGCTAGGAAAAACTGTGCCAGCACAGAAAACATCTCCCATCGTGTTCTAGAAGTTGCACGGATGTCTGCCAAGTGTTTGGCAGGAAGAAAAGAAAAGTTGTCCAAAACAGCTTCCAATCGAATGTTCCTGTGATTGGAAAAGTCAGGAGAGTGCAAAGGTACTGTTTTCTATCAGTTGGCAAGGTGCGCACACAATCCCAGTGTTGTACAGCTTGCTTCTTCACCTTCCCGAAGCTGCCGCTCTCGCCGGCTGCCGGAGCCCAAGAAGCGGCTTCTTCGCGCAAAGACGATTGTGCCGCTCACAGTGCTCCCCTTAGCGCGGCTTCTGCCGAAAGACGCCCGGCAGCGGCTCTTACCTCCGGAGAGCATCCTACCTTCGTCTTTCGCGTCTTTTGTAGTCTACATCTTAGCAAAACGCTTTTCCACTATGTCTGGCTAGGAAAAACTGTGCCAGCACAGAAAACATCTCCCATCGTGTTCTAGAAGTTGCACGGATGTCTGCCAAGTGTTTGGCAGGAAGAAAAGAAAAGTTGTCCAAAACAGCTTCCAATCGAATGTTCCTGTGATTGGAAGAGTCAGGAGAGTGCAAAGGTACTGTTTTCTATCAGTTAGCAAGGTGCGCACACAATCCCAGTGTTGTACAGCTTGCTTCTTCACCTTCCCGAAGCTGCCGCTCTCGCCGGCTGCCGGAGCCCAAGAAGCGGCTTCTTCGCGCAAAGACGATTGTGCCGCTCACAGGGCTCTCCTTAGCGCGGCTTCTGCCGAAAGACGCCCGGCAGCGGCTCTTACCTCCGGAGAGCATCCTACCTTCGTCTTTCGCGTCTTTTGTAGTCTACATCTTAGCAAAACGCTTTTCCACTATGTCTGGCTAGGAAAAACTGTGCCAGCACAGAAAACATCTCCCATCGTGTTCTAGAAGTTGCACGGATGTCTGCCAAGTGTTTGGCAGGAAGAAAAGAAAAGTTGTCCAAAACAGCTTCCAATCGAATGTTCCTGTGATTGGAAAAGTCAGGAGAGTGCAAAGGTACTGTTTTCTATCAGTTGGCAAGGTGCGCACACAATCCCAGTGTTGTACAGCTTGCTTCTTCACCTTCCCGAAGCTGCCGCTCTCGCCGGCTGCCGGAGCCCAAGAAGCGGCTTCTTCGCGCAAAGACGATTGTGCCGCTCACAGTGCCCTCCTTAGCGCGGCTTCTGCCGAAAGACGCCCGGCAGCGGCTCTTACCTCCGGAGAGCATCCTACCTTCGTCTTTCGCGTCTTATGTAGTCTACACCTCGGCAAAAAGCTTTTCCACTATGTCTGGCTAGGAAAAACTGTGCCAGCACAGAAAACATCTCCCATCGTGTTCTAGAAGTTGCACGGATGTCTGCCAAGTGTTTGGCAGGAAGAAAAGAAAAGTTGTCCAAAACAGCTTCCAATCGAATGTTCCTGTGATTGGAAGAGTCAGGAGAGTGCAAAGGTACTGTTTTCTATCAGTTGGCAAGGTGCGCACACAATCCCAGTGTTGTACAGCTTGCTTCTTCACCTTCCCGAAGCTGCCGCTCTCGCCGGCTGCCGGAGCCCAAGAAGCGGCTTCTTCGCGCAAAGACGATTGTGCCGCTCACAGTGCTCTCCTTAGCGCGGCTTCTGCCGAAAGACGCCCGGCAGCGGCTCTTACCTCCGGAGAGCATCCTACCTTCGTCTTTCGCGTCTTTTGTAGTCTACATCTTAGCAAAACGCTTTTCCACTATGTCTGGCTAGGAAAAACTGTGCCAGCACAGAAAACATCTCCCATCGTGTTCTAGAAGTTGCACGGATGTCTGCCAAGTGTTTGGCAGGAAGAAAAGAAAAGTTGTCCAAAACAGCTTCCAATCGAATGTTCCTGTGATTGGAAAAGTCAGGAGAGTGCAAAGGTACTGTTTTCTATCAGTTGGCAAGGTGCGCACACAATCCCAGTGTTGTACAGCTTGCTTCTTCACCTTCCCGAAGCTGCCGCTCTCGCCGGCTGCCGGAGCCCAAGAAGCGGCTTCTTCGCGCAAAGACGATTGTGCCGCTCACAGTGCTCTCCTTAGCGCGGCTTCTGCCGAAAGACGCCCGGCAGCGGCTCTTACCTCCGGAGAGCATCCTACCTTCGTCTTTCGCGTCTTTTGTAGTCTACATCTTAGCAAAACGCTTTTCCACTATGTCTGGCTAGGAAAAACTGTGCCAGCACAGAAAACATCTCCCATCGTGTTCTAGAAGTTGCACGGATGTCTGCCAAGTGTTTGGCAGGAAGAAAAGAAAAGTTGTCCAAAACAGCTTCCAATCGAATGTTCCTGTGATTGGAAAAGTCAGGAGAGTGCAAAGGTACTGTTTTCTATCAGTTGGCAAGGTGCGCACACAATCCCAGTGTTGTACAGCTTGCTTCTTCACCTTCCCGAAGCTGCCGCTCTCGCCGGCTGCCGGAGCCCAAGAAGCGGCTTCTTCGCGCAAAGACGATTGTGCCGCTCACAGTGCTCTCCTTAGCGCGGCTTCTGCCGAAAGACGCCCGGCAGCGGCTCTTACCTCCGGAGAGCATCCTACCTTCGTCTTTCGCGTCTTATGTAGTCTACACCTCGGCAAAAAGCTTTTCCACTATGTCTGGCTAGGAAAAACTGTGCCAGCACAGAAAACATCTCCCATCGTGTTCTAGAAGTTGCACGGATGTCTGCCAAGTGTTTGGCAGGAAGAAAAGAAAAGTTGTCCAAAACAGCTTCCAATCGAATGTTCCTGTGATTGGAAAAGTCAGGAGAGTGCAAAGGTACTGTTTTCTATCAGTTGGCAAGGTGCGCACACAATCCCAGTGTTGTACAGCTTGCTTCTTCACCTTCCCGAAGCTGCCGCTCTCGCCGGCTGCCGGAGCCCAAGAAGCGGCTTCTTCGCGCAAAGACGATTGTGCCGCTCACAGTGCTCCCCTTAGCGCGGCTTCTGCCGAAAGACGCCCGGCAGCGGCTCTTACCTCCGGAGAGCATCCTACCTTCGTCTTTCGCGTCTTTTGTAGTCTACATCTTAGCAAAACGCTTTTCCACTATGTCTGGCTAGGAAAAACTGTGCCAGCACAGAAAACATCTCCCATCGTGTTCTAGAAGTTGCACGGATGTCTGCCAAGTGTTTGGCAGGAAGAAAAGAAAAGTTGTCCAAAACAGCTTCCAATCGAATGTTCCTGTGATTGGAAGAGTCAGGAGAGTGCAAAGGTACTGTTTTCTATCAGTTAGCAAGGTGCGCACACAATCCCAGTGTTGTACAGCTTGCTTCTTCACCTTCCCGAAGCTGCCGCTCTCGCCGGCTGCCGGAGCCCAAGAAGCGGCTTCTTCGCGCAAAGACGATTGTGCCGCTCACAGTGCTCTCCTTAGCGCGGCTTCTGCCGAAAGACGCCCGGCAGCGGCTCTTACCTCCGGAGAGCATCCTACCTTCGTCTTTCGCGTCTTTTGTAGTCTACATCTTAGCAAAACGCTTTTCCACTATGTCTGGCTAGGAAAAACTGTGCCAGCACAGAAAACATCTCCCATCGTGTTCTAGAAGTTGCACGGATGTCTGCCAAGTGTTTGGCAGGAAGAAAAGAAAAGTTGTCCAAAACAGCTTCCAATCGAATGTTCCTGTGATTGGAAAAGTCAGGAGAGTGCAAAGGTACTGTTTTCTATCAGTTGGCAAGGTGCGCACACAATCCCAGTGTTGTACAGCTTGCTTCTTCACCTTCCCGAAGCTGCCGCTCTCGCCGGCTGCCGGAGCCCAAGAAGCGGCTTCTTCGCGCAAAGACGATTGTGCCGCTCACAGTGCTCTCCTTAGCGCGGCTTCTGCCGAAAGACGCCCGGCAGCGGCTCTTACCTCCGGAGAGCATCCTACCTTCGTCTTTCGCGTCTTTTGTAGTCTACATCTTAGCAAAACGCTTTTCCACTATGTCTGGCTAGGAAAAACTGTGCCAGCACAGAAAACATCTCCCATCGTGTTCTAGAAGTTGCACGGATGTCTGCCAAGTGTTTGGCAGGAAGAAAAGAAAAGTTGTCCAAAACAGCTTCCAATCGAATGTTCCTGTGATTGGAAGAGTCAGGAGAGTGCAAAGGTACTGTTTTCTATCAGTTGGCAAGGTGCGCACACAATCCCAGTGTTGTACAGCTTGCTTCTTCACCTTCCCGAAGCTGCCGCTCTCGCCGGCTGCCGGAGCCCAAGAAGCGGCTTCTTCGCGCAAAGACGATTGTGCCGCTCACAGTGCTCTCCTTAGCGCGGCTTCTGCCGAAAGACGCCCGGCAGCGGCTCTTACCTCCGGAGAGCATCCTACCTTCGTCTTTCGCGTCTTTTGTAGTCTACATCTTAGCAAAACGCTTTTCCACTATGTCTGGCTAGGAAAAACTGTGCCAGCACAGAAAACATCTCCCATCGTGTTCTAGAAGTTGCACGGATGTCTGCCAAGTGTTTGGCAGGAAGAAAAGAAAAGTTGTCCAAAACAGCTTCCAATCGAATGTTCCTGTGATTGGAAAAGTCAGGAGAGTGCAAAGGTACTGTTTTCTATCAGTTGGCAAGGTGCGCACACAATCCCAGTGTTGTACAGCTTGCTTCTTCACCTTCCCGAAGCTGCCGCTCTCGCCGGCTGCCGGAGCCCAAGAAGCGGCTTCTTCGCGCAAAGACGATTGTGCCGCTCACAGTGCTCTCCTTAGCGCGGCTTCTGCCGAAAGACGCCCGGCAGCGGCTCTTACCTCCGGAGAGCATCCTACCTTCGTCTTTCGCGTCTTTTGTAGTCTACATCTTAGCAAAACGCTTTTCCACTATGTCTGGCTAGGAAAAACTGTGCCAGCACAGAAAACATCTCCCATCGTGTTCTAGAAGTTGCACGGATGTCTGCCAAGTGTTTGGCAGGAAGAAAAGAAAAGTTGTCCAAAACAGCTTCCAATCGAATGTTCCTGTGATTGGAAAAGTCAGGAGAGTGCAAAGGTACTGTTTTCTATCAGTTGGCAAGGTGCGCACACAATCCCAGTGTTGTACAGCTTGCTTCTTCACCTTCCCGAAGCTGCCGCTCTCGCCGGCTGCCGGAGCCCAAGAAGCGGCTTCTTCGCGCAAAGACGATTGTGCCGCTCACAGTGCTCTCCTTAGCGCGGCTTCTGCCGAAAGACGCCCGGCAGCGGCTCTTACCTCCGGAGAGCATCCTACCTTCGTCTTTCGCGTCTTTTGTAGTCTACATCTTAGCAAAACGCTTTTCCACTATGTCTGGCTAGGAAAAACTGTGCCAGCACAGAAAACATCTCCCATCGTGTTCTAGAAGTTGCACGGATGTCTGCCAAGTGTTTGGCAGGAAGAAAAGAAAAGTTGTCCAAAACAGCTTCCAATCGAATGTTCCTGTGATTGGAAAAGTCAGGAGAGTGCAAAGGTACTGTTTTCTATCAGTTGGCAAGGTGCGCACACAATCCCAGTGTTGTACAGCTTGCTTCTTCACCTTCCCGAAGCTGCCGCTCTCGCCGGCTGCCGGAGCCCAAGAAGCGGCTTCTTCGCGCAAAGACGATTGTGCCGCTCACAGGGCTCTCCTTAGCGCGGCTTCTGCCGAAAGACGCCCGGCAGCGGCTCTTACCTCCGGAGAGCATCCTACCTTCGTCTTTCGCGTCTTTTGTAGTCTACATCTTAGCAAAACGCTTTTCCACTATGTCTGGCTAGGAAAAACTGTGCCAGCACAGAAAACATCTCCCATCGTGTTCTAGAAGTTGCACGGATGTCTGCCAAGTGTTTGGCAGGAAGAAAAGAAAAGTTGTCCAAAACAGCTTCCAATCGAATGTTCCTGTGATTGGAAAAGTCAGGAGAGTGCAAAGGTACTGTTTTCTATCAGTTGGCAAGGTGCGCACACAATCCCAGTGTTGTACAGCTTGCTTCTTCACCTTCCCGAAGCTGCCGCTCTCGCCGGCTGCCGGAGCCCAAGAAGCGGCTTCTTCGCGCAAAGACGATTGTGCCGCTCACAGTGCTCTCCTTAGCGCGGCTTCTGCCGAAAGACGCCCGGCAGCGGCTCTTACCTCCGGAGAGCATCCTACCTTCGTCTTTCGCGTCTTATGTAGTCTACACCTCGGCAAAAAGCTTTTCCACTATGTCTGGCTAGGAAAAACTGTGCCAGCACAGAAAACATCTCCCATCGTGTTCTAGAAGTTGCACGGATGTCTGCCAAGTGTTTGGCAGGAAGAAAAGAAAAGTTGTCCAAAACAGCTTCCAATCGAATGTTCCTGTGATTGGAAGAGTCAGGAGAGTGCAAAGGTACTGTTTTCTATCAGTTGGCAAGGTGCGCACACAATCCCAGTGTTGTACAGCTTGCTTCTTCACCTTCCCGAAGCTGCCGCTCTCGCCGGCTGCCGGAGCCCAAGAAGCGGCTTCTTCGCGCAAAGACGATTGTGCCGCTCACAGTGCTCCCCTTAGCGCGGCTTCTGCCGAAAGACGCCCGGCAGCGGCTCTTACCTCCGGAGAGCATCCTACCTTCGTCTTTCGCGTCTTTTGTAGTCTACATCTTAGCAAAACGGTTCTCCACTATGTCTGGCTAGGAAAAACTGTGCCAGCACAGAAAACATCTCCCATCGTGTTCTAGAAGTTGCACGGATGTCTGCCAAGTGTTTGGCAGGAAGAAAAGAAAAGTTGTCCAAAACAGCTTCCAATCGAATGTTCCTGTGATTGGAAAAGTCAGGAGAGTGCAAAGGTACTGTTTTCTATCAGTTGGCAAGGTGCGCACACAATCCCAGTGTTGTACAGCTTGCTTCTTCACCTTCCCGAAGCTGCCGCTCTCGCCGGCTGCCGGAGCCCAAGAAGCGGCTTCTTCGCGCAAAGACGATTGTGCCGCTCACAGTGCTCTCCTTAGCGCGGCTTCTGCCGAAAGACGCCCGGCAGCGGCTCTTACCTCCGGAGAGCATCCTACCTTCGTCTTTCGCGTCTTTTGTAGTCTACATCTTAGCAAAACGCTTTTCCACTATGTCTGGCTAGGAAAAACTGTGCCAGCACAGAAAACATCTCCCATCGTGTTCTAGAAGTTGCACGGATGTCTGCCAAGTGTTTGGCAGGAAGAAAAGAAAAGTTGTCCAAAACAGATTCCAATCGAATGTTCCTGTGATTGGAAAAGTCAGGAGAGTGCAAAGGTACTGTTTTCTATCAGTTGGCAAGGTGCGCACACAATCCCAGTGTTGTACAGCTTGCTTCTTCACCTTCCCGAAGCTGCCGCTCTCGCCGGCTGCCGGAGCCCAAGAAGCGGCTTCTTCGCGCAAAGACGATTGTGCCGCTCACAGTGCTCTCCTTAGCGCGGCTTCTGCCGAAAGACGCCCGGCAGCGGCTCTTACCTCCGGAGAGCATCCTACCTTCGTCTTTCGCGTCTTTTGTAGTCTACATCTTAGCAAAACGCTTTTCCACTATGTCTGGCTAGGAAAAACTGTGCCAGCACAGAAAACATCTCCCATCGTGTTCTAGAAGTTGCACGGATGTCTGCCAAGTGTTTGGCAGGAAGAAAAGAAAAGTTGTCCAAAACAGCTTCCAATCGAATGTTCCTGTGATTGGAAAAGTCAGGAGAGTGCAAAGGTACTGTTTTCTATCAGTTGGCAAGGTGCGCACACAATCCCAGTGTTGTACAGCTTGCTTCTTCACCTTCCCGAAGCTGCCGCTCTCGCCGGCTGCCGGAGCCCAAGAAGCGGCTTCTTCGCGCAAAGACGATTGTGCCGCTCACAGGGCTCTCCTTAGCGCGGCTTCTGCCGAAAGACGCCCGGCAGCGGCTCTTACCTCCGGAGAGCATCCTACCTTCGTCTTTCGCGTCTTTTGTAGTCTACATCTTAGCAAAACGCTTTTCCACTATGTCTGGCTAGGAAAAACTGTGCCAGCACAGAAAACATCTCCCATCGTGTTCTAGAAGTTGCACGGATGTCTGCCAAGTGTTTGGCAGGAAGAAAAGAAAAGTTGTCCAAAACAGATTCCAATCGAATGTTCCTGTGATTGGAAAAGTCAGGAGAGTGCAAAGGTACTGTTTTCTATCAGTTGGCAAGGTGCGCACACAATCCCAGTGTTGTACAGCTTGCTTCTTCACCTTCCCGAAGCTGCCGCTCTCGCCGGCTGCCGGAGCCCAAGAAGCGGCTTCTTCGCGCAAAGACGATTGTGCCGCTCACAGTGCTCTCCTTAGCGCGGCTTCTGCCGAAAGACGCCCGGCAGCGGCTCTTACCTCCGGAGAGCATCCTACCTTCGTCTTTCGCGTCTTTTGTAGTCTACATCTTAGCAAAACGCTTTTCCACTATGTCTGGCTAGGAAAAACTGTGCCAGCACAGAAAACATCTCCCATCGTGTTCTAGAAGTTGCACGGATGTCTGCCAAGTGTTTGGCAGGAAGAAAAGAAAAGTTGTCCAAAACAGCTTCCAATCGAATGTTCCTGTGATTGGAAAAGTCAGGAGAGTGCAAAGGTACTGTTTTCTATCAGTTGGCAAGGTGCGCACACAATCCCAGTGTTGTACAGCTTGCTTCTTCACCTTCCCGAAGCTGCCGCTCTCGCCGGCTGCCGGAGCCCAAGAAGCGGCTTCTTCGCGCAAAGACGATTGTGCCGCTCACAGTGCTCTCCTTAGCGCGGCTTCTGCCGAAAGACGCCCGGCAGCGGCTCTTACCTCCGGAGAGCATCCTACCTTCGTCTTTCGCGTCTTTTGTAGTCTACATCTTAGCAAAACGCTTTTCCACTATGTCTGGCTAGGAAAAACTGTGCCAGCACAGAAAACATCTCCCATCGTGTTCTAGAAGTTGCACGGATGTCTGCCAAGTGTTTGGCAGGAAGAAAAGAAAAGTTGTCCAAAACAGCTTCCAATCGAATGTTCCTGTGATTGGAAAAGTCAGGAGAGTGCAAAGGTACTGTTTTCTATCAGTTGGCAAGGTGCGCACACAATCCCAGTGTTGTACAGCTTGCTTCTTCACCTTCCCGAAGCTGCCGCTCTCGCCGGCTGCCGGAGCCCAAGAAGCGGCTTCTTCGCGCAAAGACGATTGTGCCGCTCACAGGGCTCTCCTTAGCGCGGCTTCTGCCGAAAGACGCCCGGCAGCGGCTCTTACCTCCGGAGAGCATCCTACCTTCGTCTTTCGCGTCTTTTGTAGTCTACATCTTAGCAAAACGCTTTTCCACTATGTCTGGCTAGGAAAAACTGTGCCAGCACAGAAAACATCTCCCATCGTGTTCTAGAAGTTGCACGGATGTCTGCCAAGTGTTTGGCAGGAAGAAAAGAAAAGTTGTCCAAAACAGCTTCCAATCGAATGTTCCTGTGATTGGAAAAGTCAGGAGAGTGCAAAGGTACTGTTTTCTATCAGTTGGCAAGGTGCGCACACAATCCCAGTGTTGTACAGCTTGCTTCTTCACCTTCCCGAAGCTGCCGCTCTCGCCGGCTGCCGGAGCCCAAGAAGCGGCTTCTTCGCGCAAAGACGATTGTGCCGCTCACAGGGCTCTCCTTAGCGCGGCTTCTGCCGAAAGACGCCCGGCAGCGGCTCTTACCTCCGGAGAGCATCCTACCTTCGTCTTTCGCGTCTTTTGTAGTCTACATCTTAGCAAAACGCTTTTCCACTATGTCTGGCTAGGAAAAACTGTGCCAGCACAGAAAACATCTCCCATCGTGTTCTAGAAGTTGCACGGATGTCTGCCAAGTGTTTGGCAGGAAGAAAAGAAAAGTTGTCCAAAACAGATTCCAATCGAATGTTCCTGTGATTGGAAAAGTCAGGAGAGTGCAAAGGTACTGTTTTCTATCAGTTGGCAAGGTGCGCACACAATCCCAGTGTTGTACAGCTTGCTTCTTCACCTTCCCGAAGCTGCCGCTCTCGCCGGCTGCCGGAGCCCAAGAAGCGGCTTCTTCGCGCAAAGACGATTGTGCCGCTCACAGTGCTCTCCTTAGCGCGGCTTCTGCCGAAAGACGCCCGGCAGCGGCTCTTACCTCCGGAGAGCATCCTACCTTCGTCTTTCGCGTCTTATGTAGTCTACACCTCGGCAAAACGCTTTTCCACTATGTCTGGCTAGGAAAAACTGTGCCAGCACAGAAAACATCTCCCATCGTGTTCTAGAAGTTGCACGGATGTCTGCCAAGTGTTTGGCAGGAAGAAAAGAAAAGTTGTCCAAAACAGCTTCCAATCGAATGTTCCTGTGATTGGAAAAGTCAGGAGAGTGCAAAGGTACTGTTTTCTATCAGTTGGCAAGGTGCGCACACAATCCCAGTGTTGTACAGCTTGCTTCTTCACCTTCCCGAAGCTGCCGCTCTCGCCGGCTGCCGGAGCCCAAGAAGCGGCTTCTTCGCGCAAAGACGATTGTGCCGCTCACAGTGCTCCCCTTAGCGCGGCTTCTGCCGAAAGACGCCCGGCAGCGGCTCTTACCTCCTGAGAGTGGCAGCTTCGGGAAGGTGAAGAAGCATGCTGTACAACACTGGGATTGTGTGCGCACCTTGCCAACTGATAGAAAACAGTACCTTTGCACTCTCCTGACTTTTCCAATCACATGAACATTCGATTGGAAGCTGTTTTGAACGACTTTTCTTTTCTTCTTGCCAAACACTTGGCAGACATCCGTGCAACTTCTAGAACACGATGGGAGATGTTTTCTGTGCTGGCACAGTTTTTCCTAGCCAGACATAGTGGAAAAGCGTTTTGCCGAGGTGTAGACTACAAAAGACGCGAAAGACGAAGGTAGGATGCTCTCCGGAGGTAAGAGCCGCTGCCGGGCGTCTTTCGGCAGAAGCCGCGCTAAGGAGAGCACTGTGAGCGGCACAATCGTCTTTGCGCGAAGAAGCCGCTTCTTGGGCTCCGGCAGCCGGCGAGAGCGGCAGCTTCGGGAAGGTGAAGAAGCAAGCTGTACAACACTGGGATTGTGTGCGCACCTTGCCAACTGATAGAAAACAGTACCTTTGCACTCTCCTGACTTTTCCAATCACAGGAACATTCGATTGGAAGCTGTTTTGGACAACTTTTCTTTTCTTCCTGCCAAACACTTGGCAGACATCCGTGCAACTTCTAGAACACGATGGGAGATGTTTTCTGTGCTGGCACAGTTTTTCCTAGCCAGACATAGTGGAAAAGCCTTTTGCCGAGGTGTAGACTACATAAGACGCGAAAGACGAAGGTAGGATGCTCTCCGGAGGTAAGAGCCGCTGCCGGGCGTCTTTCGGCAGAAGCCGCGCTAAGGAGAGCACTGTGAGCGGCACAATCGTCTTTGCGCGAAGAAGCCGCTTCTTGGGCTCCGGCAGCCGGCGAGAGCGGCAGCTTCGGGAAGGTGAAGAAGCAAGCTGTACAACACTGGGATTGTGTGCGCACCTTGCCAACTGATAGAAAACAGTACCTTTGCACTCTCCTGACTTTTCCAATCACAGGAACATTCGATTGGAAGCTGTTTTGGACAACTTTTCTTTTCTTCCTGCCAAACACTTGGCAGACATCCGTGCAACTTCTAGAACACGATGGGAGATGTTTTCTGTGCTGGCACAGTTTTTCCTAGCCAGACATAGTGGAAAAGCGTTTTGCTAAGATGTAGACTACAAAAGACGCGAAAGACGAAGGTAGGATGCTCTCCGGAGGTAAGAGCCGCTGCCGGGCGTCTTTCGGCAGAAGCCGCGCTAAGGAGAGCACTGTGAGCGGCACAATCGTCTTTGCGCGAAGAAGCCGCTTCTTGGGCTCCGGCAGCCGGCGAGAGCGGCAGCTTCGGGAAGGTGAAGAAGCAAGCTGTACAACACTGGGATTGTGTGCGCACCTTGCCAACTGATAGAAAACAGTACCTTTGCACTCTCCTGACTTTTCCAATCACAGGAACATTCGATTGGAAGCTGTTTTGGACAACTTTTCTTTTCTTCCTGCCAAACACTTGGCAGACATCCGTGCAACTTCTAGAACACGATGGGAGATGTTTTCTGTGCTGGCACAGTTTTTCCTAGCCAGACATAGTGGAAAAGCGTTTTGCCGAGGTGTAGATGAGAAGAGGAGCTAAAGACGAAGGTAGGATGCTCTCCGGAGGTAAGAGCCGCTGCCGGGCGTCTTTCGGCAGAAGCCGCGCTAAGGAGAGCCCTGTGAGCGGCACAATCGTCTTTGCGCGAAGAAGCCGCTTCTTGGGCTCCGGCAGCCGGCGAGAGCGGCAGCTTCGGGAAGGTGAAGAAGCAAGCTGTACAACACTGGGATTGTGTGCGCACCTTGCCAACTGATAGAAAACAGTACCTTTGCACTCTCCTGACTTTTCCAATCACAGGAACATTCGATTGGAAGCTGTTTTGGACAACTTTTCTTTTCTTCCTGCCAAACACTTGGCAGACATCCGTGCAACTTCTAGAACACGATGGGAGATGTTTTCTGTGCTGGCACAGTTTTTCCTAGCCAGACATAGTGGAAAAGCGTTTTGCTAAGATGTAGACTACAAAAGACGCGAAAGACGAAGGTAGGATGCTCTCCGGAGGTAAGAGCCGCTGCCGGGCGTCTTTCGGCAGAAGCCGCGCTAAGGAGAGCACTGTGAGCGGCACAATCGTCTTTGCGCGAAGAAGCCGCTTCTTGGGCTCCGGCAGCCGGCGAGAGCGGCAGCTTCGGGAAGGTGAAGAAGCAAGCTGTACAACACTGGGATTGTGTGCGCACCTTGCCAACTGATAGAAAACAGTACCTTTGCACTCTCCTGACTTTTCCAATCACAGGAACATTCGATTGGAAGCTGTTTTGGACAACTTTTCTTTTCTTCCTGCCAAACACTTGGCAGACATCCGTGCAACTTCTAGAACACGATGGGAGATGTTTTCTGTGCTGGCACAGTTTTTCCTAGCCAGACATAGTGGAAAAGCTTTTTGCCGAGGTGTAGACTACAAAAGACGCGAAAGACGAAGGTAGGATGCTCTCCGGAGGTAAGAGCCGCTGCCGGGCGTCTTTCGGCAGAAGCCGCGCTAAGGAGAGCCCTGTGAGCGGCACAATCGTCTTTGCGCGAAGAAGCCGCTTCTTGGGCTCCGGCAGCCGGCGAGAGCGGCAGCTTCGGGAAGGTGAAGAAGCAAGCTGTACAACACTGGGATTGTGTGCGCACCTTGCCAACTGATAGAAAACAGTACCTTTGCACTCTCCTGACTTTTCCAATCACAGGAACATTCGATTGGAAGCTGTTTTGGACAACTTTTCTTTTCTTCCTGCCAAACACTTGGCAGACATCCGTGCAACTTCTAGAACACGATGGGAGATGTTTTCTGTGCTGGCACAGTTTTTCCTAGCCAGACATAGTGGAAAAGCTTTTTGCCGAGGTGTAGACGACAACAGAGGCTAAAGAGTGGATGTTAGCAAATGACACCCATCTTCAAAAAAGGCAATTAAGAGGACTCGCCATAGTACAAACCAGCCAGCCTCTTTTTTATCCCCAGGAAGTTGATGAAGCAGCTCTTCCTGGAAATCCTTGCCAGGCACATGACAGATGACCAAATAATGTAGTTAGCATGATTTTTCAGGGGAATTTCATGCTGAACATCACTTTAAACTCCTCTGATGAATCAACTTGACTGGTAGATGAAGGGAATATTATCTGCCTGGGCTTCAGGGAGGTTTTTGACATACCTCTACATGGCATCACACATACATATGGAAGCAATAGTGCAAAGGGGAGGGAATCAGTGTCTTTTCAGTGATGCTGAGGGAAAAGACAAGAGGCAGTGGGCACACACTGAAATACAGGAGATTGCCTTTGAACATCAGTAAATGTTTCTTTACTGTCAGGGTGACTGAACCACGGCACAGACTGCCCAGAAAGATTGTGGAGCCTGGATCTTTGAAGACATTAAAAGTACACCCAGATAGAATCCTGGGCAAGAGGCTCTAGGTATCCTGGTTTAGGCAGGGGAGTTGGGCCTGGTTAGCCCCACCAACCCCTTCCACTCTCTTTCATTCTGTGCTAGTGAATTCTCTTCAAGATGCATTTCAAAGCACTGGCATGACAAAGTTCTGTGCAGACAGAGATCCAAATGGACATGGCATCTAAGTTCCTTAAGCAGTGTTCAAGAAGAATGTAAAACTCTGGCACAAGTGTCTCTTCCCTAACTGAATCCCTTTCATGGGAAAATTCCCAGCTCTAGAAAGATCTTCTGATACGCATGCTTAAGACTGACACTGGCTGAGCAAATTTCTCCCTATGTATATCTAAGACCAGTTAGGATCTTCACCCAAAGTGCAGTCAACATAGTCACAGAATGCCTATTGTTAAGAAGTGACAGCTTCCATCAGAATGGCAGCTATTGGTCCACAAAATGGATTAATGGATGGGAATTATCTACGTGGGTTAAAAACAAAAATAAAGAGTTGGTCTTTATTTATCAATTTCATGGCAATATTGATAAGGGAAGAAAAAGATCTAAGTCCTTGACTTTCTGGACTCGAGGAAAGATTTTAAAAATTCCTTGTAAAAATGTATGATCACAATCAGACTATTGAAACCATTTTAGTTGGGAACAAAGTTCCAAAATTGTCTAGATAGTGGCAAAGAAGCCAAGAAAATGGGAAAGAAACAAAAAGAGAGCAAAAGAGTCAGCTTCAGTGTACAAGCTCGTTCTAGAAGTAGTCTGCTGGGAAAAGGAACCCCCAGCTAAATTTCCAATGTATTCCTGCGCTTGATTCAGTAACTGGTCAATGTAAAAACCAATCCTTTTGTACAACTTCTTCCAGCAACAAAAACTCCAACAGGTTGACACTACCATCATGCCTGTTCCAGACATATTTAAAAGAGAAATGATGATTTTCTTGAAAACCTACTTACATAAAAGTTGCAAGATGGTGGAGGGATTCCCACATCCTCCTTCCTCCATCTGGCTTGAAAGTATTTGATAAAATATGCAACAAAGCACATGATTTATAAGGGAGAGTCAAATGGATGATTTGGGAATCGATCTCTTGTTGATAGTAAACTTCATATCCACTCGGTGTGACCTTTTTAAAACAAAATGTGGAGCTGAGGCATGAATCTGCTACAACAATTGTAAAGCAAACATACACACTCCCCTTCATATGCCCCCCCCTCCACACACACCTAGGCACACACAGAGATCAGCATAGCAGATCATGAACACCTTGGAAAAGACTGAAATGCTAAATGCCTCTCTTGATGGGCAAAAGAGCTGGTGCAGTAATTCAAATGCCTGGTACAAAAATTCTGTTTAATATTTAGCTCCTATTTAAAACACAGCTTTTCATTTCATTCTATTTACAGAATATTTTCATTTCATTTGTTTCTTTAAAATTACTTAGTTCTCACCTGTTGTATGTCTAGGAATATTTTCTTCCAAAAATAGAAAAAAATAGATGATATCTTTTCAGCAGAAAACATTGGTTGATACAATTTTAAACCATCATGATATGGAAGAATTCTTCTGTCCCTCTCGAAGGTGGAAGAAGCATTTGGATCACAGATCATCTACAATGAAATACTTGACATGTTTAAGATGCTTTCAATCAATTTTGATCGTCAATTGCTTATTTGTTGTAAACAGTAATTTTTCAGTGAAGGGAAAGCGTGTGTGGTATATCTACATGATATGTTCAAAGGCAGTTCCTACTAATGGCCAGGCTGAATTCCAGTAAATAATGTCCCGAATGATATTTTGCCGCCTTCTTTGGCACTTCATGAAATCTTACCCCGATGAAGTGCTGAAACACAGAGATTTTCTCTTAGAGAGTGTCTCATGTTGTAACCTATCCCATGGATTTTATGCTGTAATTCTTATCTCTTTTAAAATTTACTATCTTCTGTACAGTTTTCATGAAACTTTCTGTTACAGTAGTGAATAGCACAGATAAATGTCATTTTGTACAACTTTGAATTTACCCCAAGAGCTGAGAGAAAACTTGATCCTATACTTCAATCCGAGTTTCTTCTATAGTCCAACTTTGTTTCTCTACCATCAAGCTTCTCCTTTGTTGCTGCTCCAAGCCCCGTCCAAGGTGACCTTGAATACTTTCAGGGATGGGACACCCACAACTTCTCTGGGCAACCTGTTCCAGTGTTCCAGCACTCCCACAGTAAAAAAGGCCTTCCTTTCATCTAATATGTGTAGGAAATCATAAATCTAGGCATAGAAGCTTGGAGTGCAAATTTGAAATTCTTTGGATTTGAAGCACATTTTATATGAATACTGACTTACAGATGACTAAAAGATGTTGATGGGCATTTGAGCTGACAAGTTTTGAAAAAGTGCACGGAAATTAAAATTGAAACCACTACAATTAAAAACTCCTTGCCATTTTCTTTTTCCTCTCCTATTCAAAATTGCATATGTCAGATATCAGTGCTTCATGCAAACCTCTCAGATGCTCTCAGAGAAAAAGCTTTTCTTTCAGACTAAGTTGCGGTTGACGTAGAACACTAGCAGGAGTGAAAGATTTTCTGGGCATCGGGGCAGCCCGTTCTCCTTGGATTTGTGTGCAGAATGCATTTTATCCAAACTGGAAAATAGATCCCAGCTCTGTTCTATTCATCATTCTTACTTCATCAGGCCAGAAGATTCTGTGAAAAGTAGCCTGTGGACCTTGAAGACAGCGCATGTGAACCAGATGAGAGGTGATAGAGAAGTTGAGGGAGAGAAGAAAGAGCATATGGCTGAAACCAGAAAGTATTTCTCCACGTGATCATGGAAGATTGCAGGAGCCACTTGGTACTATCAAACCAGCCCGACTTGGCACTGGTGCCACTATGGGTCTGGGAGCCATGTTGCATATCGTGCATTTTAAGGAGCCAGCTGGCCACACACAGCCATATGCCCCCAAACACAAACCAAGCCCTTTTCTCTGGCAAACAAAACTCAGCTGCCCTGCCTCTGGATGGCAGATTGCAGGAGCCACTTGGTACTATCAAACCAGCCCAACTTGGCACTGGTGCCACCTTGGCTCTGGGAACCATCCTGCCTATTGTAGCTTTTCAGGAGCCAGCCGGTCACTCCCAGCCATAGGCCCCCAAACAGAAACCTCGGCCCGTTTCCCTGGCAAACAAAAGTAAGCTGCCCCGCTTCTGGATGGCAGATTGCAGGAGCTACTTAGTACTATCAAATCAGCCCGACTTGGCACAGGTGCCACCTTGGATCTGGGAACAATCCTGCGTATCGTACATATTCAGGAACCAGCCGAACACTCCCAGCCACAGGCCCCCAAACACAAACAACGGCCCATTTCCCTGGCAAACAAAACTCAGCTGCCCCGCTTCTGGATGGCAGTTTGCAGGAGCCACTTGGGACTATCAAAGCAGCCCGACTTGGTAATGGTACCATCTTGGATCTGGGAACCATCCGGCGTATCGTGGATTTTCAGGGGCCAGCCGGTCATTCCCAGCCATATGCTCCCAAACACAAACCTCGGCCCTTTTCTCTGGCAAACAAAACTCAACTGCCCCTCTTCTGGATGGCAAATTGCAGGACGCACTTGGTACTACAAAAAGAGCCCGACTTGGCAGTGGTGCCACCTTGGCTCTGGGAACCATCCTGCGTATCGAGCATTTTAAGGAGCCAGCCGGCAATTCCCAGCCGTATGCCCCAAAAAGAAACCACGGACCTTTTCTCTGGCAAAAAAAACTCAGCTGTCCCGCTTCTGGATGGCAGATTGCAGGAGTCACTTTGAACCATACAACCAGCCTTACTTGGCACTGGTGCCACCTTGTATCTGGGAACCATCCTGCCTATCGTTGATTTTCAGGGGCCAGCCTACCACTCTCGGCCATAGGCCCCCAAACACAAACCACAGCCCTTTTCTCTAGCAAACAAAATTTAGCTGCCCCGCTTCTGGATGGCAAATTGCAGGAGCCACTGGGTACTACAAAAACAGCCCGACTTGGCACTGGTGCCACCTTGCGTCTGGTTACCATGCGGCGTATCGTGCATTTTAAGGAGCCAGGTGGCCACTCCCAGCCATATGCCCCCAAACACAACCCACGGCCCTTTTCTCTGGCAAACAAAACTCAGCTGCCCCGCTTCTGGATGGCAGAGTGCAGGAGACACTTGGTACTATCAAACCAGCCCGACTTGGCACTGGTGCCACCTTTGGTCTGGGAACCATCCTGCGTATTGTGGATTGTCAGGAGACAGCCGACCACTCTCGGCCACAGACCCCAATCAAAAACAAAGGTCCGTTTCCCTGGCAAAAAAAACTCAGCTGCCCCGCTTCTGGATGGGAGATTGCAGGAGGCACTTGACACTGTCAAACGAGCCCCACTTTGTACTGGTGCCACCTTGGGTCTGGGAACCATGCTGCGTATCGTGGATTTTCAGGAGCCAGCCGGCCACTGCCAGCCACAGGCCCTCAAACAAAAACCACAGCCTTTTTCTCTGGCAAACAAAACTCAGCTGCCCCGCTTCTGGATGGCAGATTGCAGGAGCCACTTGGTACTATCAAACCAGCCCGACTTGGCACTGGTGCCACCTTGGGTCTGGGAACCATCCTGCCTATCGTGGATTTTAAGGAGCCAGCCGGCTACTCCCAGCCACAGGCCCCCAACAAAAACCACGGCCCTTTTTTCTCGCAAACAAAACTTAGCTGCCTCACTTCTGGATGGCAGATTGCAGGAGTCACTTGGTGTAATCAAACCAGCCCGACTTGGCACTGGTGCCACCTTGGGTCTGGGAACCATCCTGCGTATCGTGGATTCTAAGGAGCCAGCCGGCCACTCCCAGCCACAGGCCCCCAAACAAAATCAACGGCGCTGTTCCCTGGAAAACAAAACACGCCTGCCAACTTTTTGATGGAGTTTGCAGGAGCCACTTGGTACTATCAAACCAGCCCAACTTGGCACTGGTGCCACCATGGGTCTGGTAAACATCCTGCGTATCGTGGATTCTTAGGAGCCAGCCGGCCACTCCTAGCCACAGGCCCCCAAACAAAAACCTAGGCCTATTTCTCTGGCAAACAAAAGTAAGCTGCCCCGCTTCTGGATGGCAGATTGCAGGAGACACTTGGGACTATCAAACCAGCCCAACTTGGCACTGGTGCCACCTTGGATCTGGGAACCATGCTGTGTATCATGGATTTTCAGGGGCCAGCCGGCCACTCTCAGCCATATGCCCCCAAACAGAAACCTCGGCCCGTTTCTCTGGCAAACAAAACTCAACTGCCCCTCTTCTGGATGGCAAATTGCAAGATGAACTTGATACTAAAACCGCAGGCCGACTTGGTAGTGGTGACACCTTGGGCCTGGGAACCATCATGCGTATCGAGCATTTTAAGGAGCCAGCCGGCCACTCCCAGCAATATGCCCCCAAAAACAATCCACGGAATTTTTCTCTGGCAAACAAAAATCAGCTGCCCCGCTTCTGGATGGCAGATTGCAGGAGCCACTTTGCACCATCAAACCAGCCCGACTTGGCACTGGTGCCACCTTGCATCTGGGAACCATGCTGCCTAGCGTGGATTTTCAGGGGCCAGCGGGCCACTCTCAGCTATATGCCCCCAAACAAAACCCACGGCCCGTTTCCCTGGCAAACAAAAGTAAGCTGCCCCGCTTCTGGATGGCAGATTGCAGGAGCCACTTGGTACTATCAAACCAGCCCGACTTGGCACTGGTGCCACCTTGGGTCTGGGAACCATCCTGCGTATTGTGGATTGTCAGGAGCCAGCTGGACACTCTCGGCCACAGACCCCAATCAAAAACAACGGCCCGTTTCACAGGCAAACAAAACTCAGCTGCCCCGCTTCTGGATGGGAGATTGCAGGAGGCACTTGACACTGTGAAACCAGCCCCACTTGGCACTGGTGCCACCTTGGGTCTGGGAACCATGCTGCGTATCATGGATTTTCAGGAGCCAGCCGGCCACTCCCAGCCATAGGCCCCCAAACAAAAACCACAGCCTTTTTCTCTGGCAAACAAAATTCAGCTGCCCCGCTTCTGGATGGCAGATTGCAGGAGCCACTTGGGACTATCACACCAGCACAACATGGCACTGGTGCCACCTTGGATCTGGGAATCATCCTTCCTATCGTGGATTTTCAGGGGCCAGCCGGTCACTCTCAGCCATAGGCCCCAAACACAAACCACGGCCCTTTTCTCTGGAAAACAAAACTCAACTGCCCCTCTTCTGGATGGCAGATTGCAGGAGCCACTGGGTACTATGAAACCAGCCCTACTTGGCACTGGTGCCACCTTGGGTCTGGGAACCATGCAGCGTATCATGGATTTTCAGGAGCCAGCCGTCCACTGCCAGCCACAGGCCCCGAAACACAAACAACAGCCTTTTTCTCTGGCAAACAAAATTCAGCTGCCCCGCTTCTGGATGGCAGATTGCAGGAGCCACTGGGTACTAACAAACCAGCCCAACTTGGCACTGGTGCCACCTTGGGTCTGGGAACCATCCTGCGTATCGTGGATTCTAAGGAGCCAGCTGGCCACTCCCAGCCACAGGCCCCAAAATACACACAACGGCGCTTTTCCCTGGAAAACAAAACTCGCCTGCCAACTTTTTGATGGCAGATTGCAGGAGCCACTTGGTACTATCAAACCAGCCCAACTTGGCACTGGTGCCACCATGGGTCTGGTCACCATCCTGCCTATCGTAGCTTTTCAGGAGCCAGCCGGTCACTCCCAGCCATAGGCCCCCAGAAAAAAACCTCGGTCCGTTTCCCTGGAAAACAAAAGTAAGCTGCCCCGCTTCTGGATGGCAGATTGCAGGAGCCACTTGGTGCTATCAAACCAGCCCGACTTGGCACTGGTGCCACCTTGGGTCTGGGAACCATCCTGCGTATCGTGGATTCTAAGGAGCCAGCTGGCCACTCCCAGCCACAGGCCCCAAAACACACACAACGGCGCTTTTCCCTGGAAAACAACCTCGCCTGCCAACTTTTTGATGGCAGATTGCAGGAGCCACTTGGTACTATCAAACCAGCCAAACTTGCCACTGGCGCCACCATGGGTCTGGTCACCATCCTGCCTATCGTAGCTTTTCAGGAGCCAGACGGTCACTCGCAGCCATAGGCCCCCAGACAAAAACCTCGGCCCGTTTCCCTGGCAAACAAAAGTAAGCTGCCCCGCTTCTGGATGGCAGATTGCAGGAGCCACTTGGTACTATCAAACCAGCCCGACTTGGCACTGGTACCACCTTGGGTCTGGGAACCATCCTGCCTATCGTGGATTTTAAGGAGCCAGCCGGCTACTCCCAGCCACAGGCCCCCAACAAAAACCACGGCCCTTTTTTCTGGCAAACAAAACTTAGCTGCCTCACTTATGGATGGCAGATTGCAGGAGCCACTTGGTGTAATCAAACCAGCCCGACTTGGCACTGGTGTCACCTTGGGTCTGGGAACCATCCTGCGTATCGTGGATTCTAAGGAGCCAGCCGGCCACTCCCAGCCACAGGCCCCCAAACAAAATCAACGGCGCTGTTCCCTGGAAAACAAAACACGCCTGCCAACTTTTTGATGGAGTTTGCAGGAGCCACTTGGTACTATCAAACCAGCCCAACTTGGCACTGGTGCCACCATGGGTCTGGTAAACATCCTGCGTATCGTGGATTCTTTGGAGCCAGCAGGCCACTCCTAGCCACAGGCCCCCAAACAAAAACCTAGGCCTATTTCTCTGGCAAACAAAAGTAAGCTGCCCCGCTTCTGGATGGCAGATTGCAGGAGACACTTGGGACTATCAAACCAGCCCAACTTGGCACTGGTGCCACCTTGGATCTGGGAACCATGTTGTGTATCGTGGATTTTCAGGGGCCAGCCGGCCACTCTCAGCCATATGTCCCCAAACAGAAACCTCGGCCCGTTTCTCTGGCAAACAAAACTCAACTGCCCCTCTTCTGGATGGCAAATTGCAGGATGAACTTGATACTAAAACCGCAGGCCGACTTGGTAGTGGTGACACCTTGGGCCTGGGAACCATCATGCGTATCGAGCATTTTAAGGAGCCAGCCGGCCACTCCCAGCAATATGCCCCCAAAAACAATCCACGGAATTTTTCTCTGGCAAACAAAAATCAGCTGCCCCGCTTCTGGATGGCAGATTGCAGGAGCCACTTTGCACCATCAAACCAGCCCGACTTGGCACTGGTGCCACCTTGCATCTGGGAACCATGCTGCCTAGCGTGGATTTTCAGGGGCCAGCGGGCCACTCTCAGCTATATGCCCCCAAACAAAACCCACGGCCCGTTTCCCTGGCAAACAAAAGTAAGCTCCCCTGCTTCTGGATGGCAGATTGCAGGACGCACTTGGTAGTATCAAACCAGCCCGACTTGGCACTGGTGCCACCTTGGGTCTGGGAACCATCCTGCGTATCGTGGATTCTAAGGAGCCAGCCGGCCACTCCCACCCACAGGCCCCCAAACACAAACAACGGCGCTTTTCCCTGGAAAACAAAACTCGCCTGCCAACTTTTTGATGGCAGATTGCAGGAGCCACTTGGTACTATCAAACCAGCCCAACTTGGCACTGGTGCCACCATGGGTCTGGTCACCATCCTGCCTATTGTAGCTTTCCAGGAGCCAGCCGGTCACTCCCAGCCATAGGCCCCCAAACACAAACCTCGGCCCGTTTCCCTGGCAAACAAAAGTAAGCTGCCCCGCTTCTGGATGGCAGATTGCAGGAGCCACTTGGTACTATCAAACCAGCCCAACTTGGAACTGGTGCCACCTTGGGTCTGGGAAGCATGCTGCGTATCGCAGATTCTAAGGCGCCAGTCGGCCACTCCCAGCCACAAGCCCCCAAACACAAACAACGGCGCTTTTCTCTGGCAAACAAAACTCAACTGCCCCTCTTCTGGATGGCAAATTTCAGGACGCACTTGGTACTATAAAAACAGCCCGACTTGGCACTGGTGCCACCTTGGGTCTGGGAACCATCCTGCGTATCGATCTTTTTAATGAGACAGCCGGCCACTCCCAGCCATATGCCCCCAAACACAACCCACGGCCCTTTCCTCTGGCAAACAAAACTCAGCTGCACCGCTTCTGGATGGCAGATTGCAGGAGCCACTTGGTACTATCAAACCAGCAAGACTTGGCACTGGTGCCACCTTGGGTCTGGGAACCATCCTGCGCATTGTGGATTGTCAGGAGCCAGCTGAACATTCTCGGCCACAGACCCCAATCAAAAACAACGGCCCGTTTCACAGGCAAACAAAACTCAGCTGCCCCGCTTCTGGATGGGAGATTGCAGGAGGCACTTGACACTGTGAAACCAGCCCCACTTGGCACTGGTGCCACCTTGGGTCTGGGAACCATGCTGCGTATCATGGATTTTCAGGAGCCAGCCGGCCACTCCCAGCCATAGGCCCCCAAACAAAAACCACAGCCTTTTTCTCTGGCAAACAAAATTCAGCTGCCCCACTTCTGGATGGCAGATTGCAGGAGCCACTTGGGACTATCACACCAGCACAACATGGCACTGCTGCCACCTTGGATCTGGGAACCATCCTTCCTATCGTGGATTTTCAGGGGCCAGCCGGTCACTCTCAGCCATAGGCCCCAAACACAAACCACGGCCCTTTTCTCTGGAAAACAAAACTCAACTGCCCCTCTTCTGGATGGCAGATTGCAGGAGCCACTGGGTACTATGAAACTAGCCCTACTTGGCACTGGTGCCACCTTGGGTCTGGGAACCATGCTGCGTATCATGGATTTTCAGGAGCCAGCCGTCCACTGCCAGCCACAGGCCCCGAAACACAAACAACAGCCTTTTTCTCTGGCAAACAAAATTCAGCTGCCCCGCTTCTGGATGGCAGATTGCAGGAACCACTTGGTACTAACAAACCAGCCCGACTTGGCACTGGTGCCACCTTGGGTCTGGGAACCATCCTGCGTATCGTGGATTCTAAGGAGCCAGCTGGCCACTCCCAGCCACAGGCCCCAAAATACACACAACGGCGCTTTTCCCTGGAAAACAAAACTCGCCTGCCAACTTTTTGATGGCAGATTGCAGGAGCCACTTGGTACTATCAAACCAGCCCAACTTGGCACTGGTGCCACCATGGGTCTGGGAACCATCCTGCCTATCGTAGCTTTTCAGGAGCCAGCCGGTCACTCCCAGCCATAGGCCCCCAGAAAAAAACCTCGGTCCGTTTCCCTGGCAAACAAAAGTAAGCTGCCCTGCTTCTGGATGGCAGATTGCAGGTGCTATTTAGTACTATCAAACCAGCCCGACTTGGCACTGGTGCCACCTTGGGTCTGGGAACCATCCTGCGTATCCTGTGTTCTAAGGAGCCAGCCGGCCCCTCCCAGCCACAGTCCCCCAAACACAAACAACGGCGCTTTTCCCTGGAAAACAAAACTGACCTGCCAACTTTTTGATGGCAGATTGCAGGAGCCACTTGGTACTATCAAACCAGCCCAACTTGGCACTGGTGCCACCATGGGTCTGGTCACCATCCTGCCTATCGTAGCTTTTCAGGAGCCAGCCGGTCACTCCCAGCCATAGGCCCCCAGACAAATACCTCGGCCCGTTTCCCTGGCAAACAAAAGTAAGCTGCCCCGCTTCTGGATGGCAGATTGCAGGAGCCACTTGGTACAATCAAACCAGCCCAACTTGACACTGGTGCCACCTTGGCTCTGGGAACCATGCTGCGTAACCCGGATTCTAAGACGACAGGCAGCCACTGCCATCCACAGGCCTCCAAACAAAATCAACGGCGCTTTTCCCTGGAAAACAAAACTCGCCTGACAACTTTTAGATGGCAGATTGCAGGAGCCAGTTGGTACCATCAAACCAGCCCAACTTGGCACTGGTGCCACCTTGGGTCTGGGAACCATCCTGCCTATTGTTGCTTTTCAGGAGCCAGCCGGTCACTTCTAGCCCTAGGCCCCCAGTCATAAACCTCGGCCCGTTTCCCTGGGACACAAATGTAAGCTACCCCGCTTCAGGATGGCAGACTGCAGGAGCCACTTTTCACCATCAAACCAGCCCGACTTGGCACTGGTGCCACCTTGGGTCTGGGAACCATCCTGCGTATCGTGTGTTCTAAGGAGCCAGCCGGCCACTCCCAGCCACAGTCCCCCAAACAAAAACAACAGCGCTTTTCCCTGGAAAACAAAACTGGCCTGCCAACTTTTTGATGGCAGATTGCAGGAGCCACTTGGTACTATCAAACCAGCCCAACTTGGCACTGGTGCCACCATGGGTCTGGTCACCATCCTGCCTATCGTAGCTTTTCAGGAGCCAGGCGGTCACTCCCAGCCATAGGCCCCCAGACACAAACCTCGGCCAGTTTCCCTGGCAAACAAAAGTAAGCTGCCCCGCTTCTGCATGGCAGATTGCAGGTGCTATTTAGTACTATCAAACCAGCCCGACTTGGCACTGGTGCCACCTCTGGTCTGGGAACCATCCTGCCTATCGTGGATTTTCAGGGGCCAGACGGCCACTATCAGCCATATGCCCCCAAAAACAAACCACGGCCCTTTTCTCTGGTAAACAAAACTCAACTGCCCCTCTTCTGGATGGCAAATTTTAGGACGCACTTTGTACTACGAAAACCGCCCGACTTGGCACTGGTGCCACCTTGGGTCAGGGAACCATCCTGCCTATCGTAGCTTTTCAGGAGCCAGCCGGTCACTCCCAGCCTTAGGTCCCCAGACAAATACCTCGGCCCATTTCCCTGGCAAACAAAAGTAAGCTGCCCCGCTTCTGGATGGCAGATTGCAGGAGCCACTTGGTACTATCAAAACAGCCCAACTTGACACTTGTGCCACCTTGGCTCTGGGAACCATCCTGTGTAACCCGGATTCTAAGACGACAGGCAGCCACTGCCAGCCACAGGCCTCCAAACAAAATCAACGGCGCTTTTCCCTGGAAAACAAAACTCGCCTGACAACTTTTAGATGGCAGATTGCAGGAGCCAGTTGGTACCATCAAACCAGCCCAACTTGGCACTGGTGCCACCTTGGGTCTGGGAACCATCCTGCCTATTGTTGCTTTTCAGGAGCCAGCCGGTCACTTCTAGCCCTAGGCCCCCAGTCATAAACCTCGGCCCGTTTCCCTGGCACACAAATGTAAGCTACCCCGCTTCAGGATGGCAGATTGCAGGAGCCACTTTTCACCATCAAACCAGCCCTACGTGGCACTGGTGCCACCTTGGGTCTGGGAACCATCCTGCGTATCGTGTGTTCTAAGGAGCCAGCCGGCCACTCCCAGCCACAGTCCCCCAAACACAAACAACGGTGCTTTTCCCTGGAAAACAAAACTGGCCTGCCAACTTTTTGATGGCAGATTGCAGGAGCCACTTGGTACTATCAAACCAGCCCAACTTGGCACTGGTGCCACCATGGGTCTGGTCACCATCCTGCCTATCGTAGCTTTTCAGGAGCCAGGCGGTCACTCCCAGCCATAGGCCCCCAGACACAAACCTCGGCCCGTTTCCCTGGCAAACAAAAGTAAGCTGCCCCGCTTCTGCATGGCAGATTGCAGGTGCTATTTAGTACTATCAAACCAGCCCGACTTGGCACTGGTGCCACCTCAGGTCTGGGAACCATCCTGCCTATCGTGGATTTTCAGGGGCCAGACAGCCACTATCAGCCATATGCCCCCAAAAACAAACCACGGCCATTTTCTCTGGTAAACAAAACTCAACTGCCCCTCTTCTGGATGGCAAATTTTAGGACGCACTTTGTACTACGAATACTGCCCGACTTGGCACTGGTGCCACCTTGGGTCAGGGAACCATCCTGCCTATCGTAGCTTTTTAAGGAGCCAGCAGGCCAAGCCCAGCCATATAGCCCCAAAAACAAACCACTGACCATTTCTCTTGGAAACAAAAATCCGCTGCCCCGCGTCAGGATGGCAGATTGCAGGAGCCACTTTGCACCATCAAACCACCCCGACTTGGCACTGGTGCCATCTTGGATCTGGGAACCATCCTGCCTATCGTAGCTTTTCAGGAGCCAGCCGGTTACTCCCAACCATAGGCCCCCAGACAGAAAGCTCTGCCCGTTTCCCTGGCAAACAAAAGTAAGCTACCCCGCTTCTGGATGGCAGATTGCAGGAGCCACTTGGTACTATCAAACCAGCCCAACTTGGCACTGGTGCCACCATGGGTCTGGTCACCATCCTGCCTATCGTAGCTTTTCAGGAGCCAGGCGGTCACTCCCAGCCATAGGCCCCCAGACAAATACCTCGGCCCGTTTCCCTGGCAAACAAATGTAAGCTGCCCCGCTCCTGGATGGCAGATTGCAGGAGCCACATGGTACTATCAAACCAGGCCAACATGGCACTGGTGCCACCTTGGCTCTGGGAACCATCCTGCCTATCGTGGATTTTCAGGCGCCAGCCGGCCACTCTCAGCCATATGCCCCCAAACACAAACCACGGCCCTTTTCTCTGGTAAACAAAACTCAACTGCCCCTCTTCTGGATGGCAAATTGCAGGACGCACTTGGTACTACGAAAACAGCCCGACTTGGCAGTGATGCCACCTTGGGTCAGGGAACCATCCTGCGTATCGATGTTTTTAAGGAGTCAGCCGGCAACGTCCAGCCATAAACCCCCAAAAAAAACCCACGGAACTTTTCTCCAGCAAGCAAAAATCCGCTGCCCCGCGTCTGGATGGCAGATTGCAGGAGCTATTTAGTATTATCAAACCAGCCCGACTTGGCACTGGTGCCACCATGGGTCTGGTCACCATCCTGCCTATCGTAGCTTTTCAGGAGCCAGACGGTCACTCTCAGCCATAGGCCCCAAACACAAACCACGGCCCTTTTCTCTGGAAAACAAAACTCAACTGCCCCTCTTCTGGATGGCAGATTGCAGGAGCCACTGGGTACTATCAAACCAGCCCTACTTGGCACTGGTGCCACCTTGGGTCTGGGAACCATGCTGCGTATCATGGATTTTCAGGAGCCAGCCGTCCACTGCCAGCCACAGGCCCCGAAACACAAACAACAGCCTTTTTCTCTGGCAAACAAAATTCAGCTGCCCCGCTTCTGGATGGCAGATTGCAGGAACCACTTGGTACTAACAAACCAGCCCGACTTGGCACTGGTGCCACCTTGGGTCTGGGAACCATCCTGCGTATCGTGGATTCTAAGGAGCCAGCTGGCCACTCCCAGCCACAGGCCCCAAAACACACACAACGGCGCTTTTCCCTGGAAAACAAAACTCGCCTGCCAACTTTTTGATGGCAGATTGCAGGAGCCACTTGGTACTATCAAACCAGCCCAACTTGGCACTGGTGCCACCATGGGTCTGGTCACCATCCTGCCTATCGTAGCTTTTCAGGAGCCAGCCGGTCACTCCCAGCCATAGGCCCCCAGACACAAAGCTCGGCCTGTTTCCCTGGCACACAAAAGTAAGCTACCGCACTTCTGGATGGCAGATTGCAGGAGCCACTTTGCACCATCAAACCAGCCCAACTTGGCACTGGTGCCACCTTGGGTCTGGGAACCATGCTGCGTAACCCGGATTCTAAGACGACAGGCAGCCACTGCCAGCCACAGGCCTCCAAACAAAATCAAGGCGCTTTTCCCTGGAAAACAAAACTCGCCTGACAACTTTTAGATGGCAGATTGCAGGAGCCAGTTGGTACCATCAAACCAGCCCAACTTGGCACTGGTGCCACCTTGGGTCTGGGAACCATCCTGCCTATTGTTGCTTTTCAGGAGCCAGCCGGTCACTCCTAGCCCTAGGCCCCCAGTCATAAACCTCGGCCCGTTTCCCTGGCACACAAAAGTAAGCTACCCCGCTTCAGGATGGCAGATTGCAGGAGCCACTTTTCACCATCAAACCAGCCCGACGTGGCACTGCTGCCACCTTGGGTCTGGGAACCATCCTGCGTATCGTGTGTTCTAAGGAGCCAGCCGGCCACTCCCACCAACAGTCCCCCAAACACAAACAACGGCGCTTTTCCCTGGAAAACAAAACTCGCCTGACAACTTTTTGATGGCAGATTGCAGGAGCCACTTGGTACTATCAAACCAGCCCAACTTGGCACTGGTGCCACCATGGGTCTGGTAACCATCCTGCCTATCGTAGCTTTTCAGGAGCCAGGCGGTCACTCCCAGCCATAGGCCCCCAGACACAAACCTCGGCCCGTTTCCCTGGCAAACAAAAGTAAGCTGCCCCGCTTCTGCATGGCAGATTGCAGGTGCTATTTAGTACTATCAAACCAGCCCGACTTGGCACTGGTGCCACCTCTGGTCTGGGAACCATCCTGCCTATCGTGGATTTTCAGGCGCCAGACGGCCACTATCAGCCATATGCCCCCAAAAACAAACCACGGCCCTTTTCTCTGGTAAACAAAACTCAACTGCCCCTCTTCTGGATGGCAAATTTTAGGACGCACTTTGTACTACGAAAACCGCCCGACTTGGCACTGGTGCCACCTTGGGTCAGGGAACCATCCTGCCTATCGTAGCTTTTTAAGGAGCCAGCAGGCCACGCCCAGCCATATAGCCCCAAAAACAAACCACGGACCATTTCTCTTGGAAACAAAAATACGCTGCCCCGCGTCAGGATGGCAGATTACAGGAGCCACGTTGCACCATCAAACCACCCCGACTTGGCACTGGTGCCATCTTGGATCTGGGAACCATCCTGCCTATCGTAGCTTTTCAGGAGACAGCCGGTTACTCCCAACCATAGGCCCCCAGACAGAAAACTCTGCCCGTTTCCCTGGCAAACAAAAGTAAGCTACCCCGCTTCTGGATGGCAGATTGCAGGAGCCACTTGGTACTATCAAACCAGCCCAACTTGACACTGGTGCCACTTTGGGTCTGGGAACCATGCTGCGTAACGTAGATTCTAAGGCGCCAGGCGGCCACTCCCAGCCACAGGCCCCCAAATACAAACAACGGCGCTTTTCCCTGGAAAACAAAACTCGCCTGCCAGCTTTTTGATGGCAGATTGCAGGAGCCACTTGGTACTATCAAATCATCCCAACTTGGCACTGGTGCCACTATGGGTCTGGGAACCATCCTGCCAAATGTACCATTTCAGGAGCCAGCCGGTCACTCCCAGCCATAGGCCCCCATCACAAACCTCGGACCTTTTCCCTGGCAAACAAAATTAAGCTGCCCCGATTCTGGATGGCAGATTGCAGGAGCCACTTGGTAGTGTCAAAACAGCCCGACTTGGCACTGGTGCCACCTTGGGTCTGGGAACCATCCTGCGTATCGTGGATTCTAAGCAGCCACCCGGCCACTCCGTGCCACAGGCGCCCAAACACAAACAACGGCGCTTTTCCCTGGAAAACAAAACTCGCCTGCCAACATTTTGATGGCAGATTGCAGGAGCCACTTGGTACTATCAAACCAGCCCAACTTGGCACTGGTGCCACTATGGGTCTGGTCACCATCCTGCCTATCGTAGCTTTTCAGGAGCCAGCCGGTCACTCCCAGCCATAAACCCCCAGACACAAACCTCGGCCCGTTTCCCTGGAAAACAAAAGTAAGCACCCTCGATTCTGGATGGCAGATTGCAGGAGCCACTTGGTAGTATCAAATTAGCCCAACTTGGCACTGGTGCCACCATGGGTCTGGTAAACATCCTGCCTATCTTAGCTTTTCAGGAGCCGGCCGGTCACTCCCTGCCATAGGCCCCCAGAGAAATACCTCGGCCCGTTTCCCTGGCAAACAAAAGTAAGCTGCCCCTCTTCTGGATGGCAGATTGCAGGAACCACTTGCTACTATCAAACCAGCCCAACTTGGCACTGGTGCCACCTTGGCTCTGGGAACCATGCTGCGTAACGTAGATTCTAAGAGGACAGGCGGACACTCCCAGCCACAGGCCTCTAAACAAAAACAACGGCGCGTTACCCTGGAAAACAAAACTCGCCTGCCAAATTTTTGATGGCAGATTGCAGGAGCCACTTGGTACTATCAAACCAGCCCAACTTGGCACTGGTGCCACCATGGGTCTGGTCACCATCCTGCCTATCGTAGCTTTTCAGGAGCCAGCCGGTCACTCCCAGCCATAGGCCCCCAGACAAATACCTCGGCCCGTTTCCCTGGCAAACAAAAGTAAGCTGCCTTGCTTCTGGATGGCAGATTGCAGGAGCCACATGGTACTATCAAACCAGGCCAACATGGCACTGGTGCCACCTTGGCTCTGGGAACCATCCTGCCTATCGTGGATTTTCAGGCGCCAGCCGGCCACTCTCAGCCATATGCCCCGAAACACAAACCACGGCCCTTTTCTCTGGTAAACAAAACTCAACTGCCCCTCTTCTGGATGGCAAATTGCAGGAGCCACTTGGTACTACGAAAACAGCCCGACTTGGCAGTGATGCCACCTTGGGTCAGGGAACCATCCTGCGTATCGATGTTTTTAAGGAGTCAGCCGGCAACGTCCAGCCATATACCCCCAAAAAAAACCCACGGAACTTTTCTCCAGCAAGCAAAAATCCGCTGCCCCGCGTCTGGATGGCAGATTGCAGGAGCTATTTAGTATTATCAAACCAGCCCGACTTGGCACTGGTGCCACCATCGGTCTGGTCACCATCCTGCCTATCGTAGCTTTTCAGGAGCCAGCCGGTCACTCCCAGCCATAGGCCCCAAACACAAACCACGGCCCTTTTCTCTGGAAAACAAAATTCAACTGCCCCTCTTCTGGATGGCAGATTGCAGGAGCCACTGGGTACTATGAAACCAGCCCGACTTGGCACTGGTGCCACCTTGGGTCTGGGAACCATGCTGCGTATCATGGATTTTCAGGAGCCAGCCGTCCACTGCCAGCCACAGGCCCCGAAAAACAAACAACAGCCTTTTTCTCTGGCAAACAAAATTCAGCTGCCCCGCTTCTGGATGGCAGATTGCAGGAACCACTTGGTACTAACAAACCAGCCCGACTTGGCACTGGTGCCACCTTGGGTCTGGGAACCATCCTGCGTATCGTGGATTCTAAGGAGCCAGCTGGACACTCCCAGCCACAGGCCCCAAAACACACACAACGGCGCTTTTCCCTGGAAAACAAAACTCGCCTGCCAACTTTTTGATGGCAGATTGCAGGAGCCACTTGGTACTATCAAACCAGCCCAACTTGGCACTGGTGCCACCATGGGTCTGGTCACCATCCTGCCTATCGTAGCTTTTCAGGAGCCAGCCGGTCACTCCCAGCCATAGGCCCCCAGACACAAAGCTCGGCCCGTTTCCCTGGCAAACAAAAGTAAGCTGCCCCGCTTCTGGATGGCAGATTGCAGGATCCACTTGTTATTATCAAACCAGCCCGACTTGGTACTGGTGCCACCTCTGGTCTGGGAACCATCCTGGGTATCGTGGATCCTAAGGAGCCAGCCGGCCACTCCCAGCCATAGGCCCCCAAACAAAAACAACGGCGCTTTTCCCTGGAAAACAAAACTCGCCTGACAACTTTTTGATGGCAGATTGCAGGAACCACTTGGTACTATCAAACCAGCCCAACTTGGCACTGGTGCCACCTTGGGTCTGGGAACCATGCTGCGTATTGTGGATTCTAAGGAGCCAGCCGGCCACTCCAGCCACAGGCCCGCAGACACAAACAACGGCGCTTTTCCCTGGAAAACAAAACTCGCCTGCCAACATTTTGATGGCAGATTGCAGGAGCCACTTGGTACTATGAAATCAGCCGAACATGGCACTGGTGCCACCATGGGTCTGGTCACCATCCTGCCTATCGTAGCTTTTCAGGAGCCAGCCGGTCACTCCCAGCCATAGGCCCCCAGACACAAAGCTCGGCCCGTTTCCCTGGCAAACAAAAGTAAGCTGCCCCGCTTCTGGATGGCAGATTGCAGGACGCACGTGGTAGTATCAAACCAGCCCAACTTGGCACTGGTGCCACCTCAGGTCTGGGAACCATGCTGCGTATCGTGGATTCTAATTAGCCATCCGGCCACTCCCAGCCACAGGCCCCCAAACAAAAACAACGGCGCTTTTCCCTGGATAAAAAACTCGCCTGCCAACTATTTGATGGCAGATTGCAGGAGCCACTTGGTACTATCAAACCAGCCCAACTTGGCACTGGTGCCACCATGGGTCTGGTCACCATCCTGCCTATCGTAGCTTTTCAGGAGACAGCCGGTCACTCCCAGCCATAGGCCCCCAGACAAAAACCTCGGCCCTTTTCCCTGGCAAACAAAAGTAAGTTAACCCGCTTCTGGATGGCAGATTGCAGGAGCCACTTTTCACCATCAAACTAGCCCGACTTGGCACTGGTGTCACCTCTGGTCTGGGAACCATCCTGCCTGTCGTGGATTCTAATTAGCCAGCCGGCCACTCCCAGCCACAGGCCCCCAAACACAAACAACGGCGCTTTTCCCTGGGAAACAAAACTCGCCTGCCAACTTTTTGATGGCAGATTGCAGGAGCCACTTGGTACTATCAAACCAGCCCAACTTGGCACTGGTGCCACCATGGGTCTGGTCACCATCCTGCCTATCGTAGCCTTTCAGGAGCCAGCCGGTCACTCCCAGCCATAGGCCCCCAGACACAAACCTCGGCCAGTTTCCATGGCAAACAAAAGTAAGCTGCCCCGCTTCTGGATGGCAGATTGCTGGAACCACTTGGTACTATCAAACCAGCCCAACTTGGGACTGGTGCCACCTTGGGTCTGGGAACCATCCTGCGTATCGTGGATTCTAAGGAGCCAGCCGGCCACTCCCAGCCACAGGCCCCCAAACACAAACAACGACGCTTTTCCCTGGAAAACAAAACTCGCCTGCCAACTTTTTGATGGCAGATTGCAGGAACCACTTGGTACTATCAAACCAGCCCGACTTGGCACTGGTGCCACCTTGGGTCTGGGAACCATGCTGCGTATCGTGGATTCTAAGGAGCCAGCCGGTCACGCCAGCCACAGGCCCGCAGACACAAACAACGGCGCTTTTCCCTGGAAAACAAAACTCGCCTGCCGACATTTTGATGGCAGATTGCAGGAGCCACTTGGTACTATGAAATCAGCCGAACATGGCACTGGTGCCACCATGGGTCTGGTCACCATCCTGCCTATCGTAGCTTTTCAGGAGCCAGCCGGTCACTCCCAGCCATAGGCCCCCTGACACAAAGCTCGGCCCGTTTCCCTGGCAAACAAAAGTAAGCTGCCCCGCTTCTGGATGGCAGATTGCAGGACGCACTTGGTACTATAAAACCAGCCCGACTTGGCACTGGTGCCACGTCAGGTCTGGGAACCATCCTGCGTATCGTGGATTCTAAGGAGCCAGCCGGCCACTCCCTGCCACAGGCCCCCAAACACAAACAACGGCGCTTTTCCCTGGAAAACAAAACTCTCCTGCCAACTTTTTGATGGCAGATTGCAGGAGCCACTTGGTTTTATCAAATCAGCCCAACTTGGCACTGGTGCCACCATGGGTCTGGTCACCATCCTGCCTATCTTAGCTTTTCAGGAGCCAGCCGGTCACTCCCCGCCATAGGCCCCCAGACAAAAAGCTCGGCCCGTTTCCCTGGCAAACAAAAGTAAGCTACCCCGCTTCTGGATGGCAGATTGCAGGAGCCACTTTGCACCATCAAACTAGCCCGTCTTGGTACTGGTGCCACCTCTGGTCTGGGAACCATCCTGCGTATCGTGGATTCTAATTAGCCAGCCGGCCACTCCCTACCACAGGCCCCCAAACACAAACAACGGCGCTTTTCCCTGGAAAACAAAACTCGCCTACCAACTATTTGATGGCAGATTACAGGAGCCACTTGGTACTATCAAACCAGCCCAACTTGGCACTGGTGCCACCATGGGTCTGGTCACCATCCTGCCTATCGTAGCTTTTCAGGAGCCAGCCGGTCACTCCCAGCCATAGGCCCCCAGTCACAAACCTCGGCCCGTTTCCCTGGCAAACAAAAGTAAGCTGCCCCGCTTCTGGATGGCAGATTGCAGGAGCCACTTGGTACTATCAAACCAGCCCGACTTGGCACTGGTGCCACCTCTGGTCTGGGACCCATCCTGCGTATCGTGGATTCTAAGGAGCCAGTCGGCCACTCCCAGCCACAGGCCCCCAAACACAAACAACGGCCCGTTTCCGTGGCAAACAAAAGTAAGCTGCCCCGCTTCTGGATGGCAGATTGCAGGAACCACTTGGTAGTATCAAACCAGCACAACTTGGCACTGGTGGCACCTCTTGTCTGGTAACCATGCTGCGTATCGTGGTTTCTAAGGAGCCAGCCGGGCACTCCCAACCACAGGTCCCCAAACACAAACAATGGCGCTTTTCCCTGGAAAACAAAACTCGCCTGCCAACTTTTTGATGGCAGATTGCAGGAGCCACTTGGTACTATCAAACCAGCCCAACTTGGCACTGGTGCCACCATGGGTCTGGTCACCATCCTGCCTATCGTAGCTTTTCAGGAGCCAGCCGGTCACTCCCTGCCATAGGCCCCGAGACAGAAAGCCCGGCCCGTTTCCCTGGCAAACAAAAGTAAGCTGCCCCGCTTCTGGATGGCAGATTGCAGGAGCCACTTTGTACTATCAAACCAGCCCGACTTGGCACTGGTGCCACCTCTGGTCTGGGAACCATGCTGCGTATCGTGGATTTTAAGGAGCCAGTCGGCCACTCCCAGCCATACGCCTCCAAACACAAACAACGGTCCATTTCCCTGGCAAACAAAAGTAAGCTGCCCCGCTTCTGGATGTCAGATTGCAGGAACCACTTGTTGCCAAGTTGGGGTGGTTTGATAGTACCAAGTGGCTCCTGCAATCTGCCATCAAAAAGTTGGCAAGCGCGTTTTGTTTTCCAGGGAAAAGCGCCGTTGTTTGTGTTTGGGGGCCGGTGGCTCGGAGTGGCCAGCTGTCTCCTTAGAATCCACGATACGCAGGATGGGTCCCAGACCAGAGGTGGCACCAGTGCCAAGTCGGGCTGGTTTGATGGTGCAAAGTGACTCCTGCAATCTGCCATCCAGAAGCGGGGTAGCTTACTTATGTTTGCCAGGGAAACGGGTAGAGCTTTGTGTCTGGGAGCCTATGGCTGGGAGTGACCGGCTGGCTCCTGAAAAGCTACGATAGGCAGGATGGTGACCAGACCCATGGTGGCACCAGTGCCAAGTTGGGCTGGTTTGATACTACCAAGTGGCTCCTGCAATCTCCCATCAAAAAGTTGTCAGGCGAGTTTTGTTTTCCAGGGAAAAGCGCCGTTGTTTGTGTTTGGGGGCCTGTGGCTGGGAGTGGCCGGCTGGCTCCTTAGAATCCACGATACGCAGCATGGTTCCCAGACCAGAGGTGGCTCCATTTCCAAGTCGGGCTATTTGATGGTGAAAAGTGGTTCCTGCAATCTGCCATCCAGAAGCGGGGCAGCTTACTTTGGTTTGCCAGGGAAAAGGGCAGAGCATTGTGTCTGGGCGCCTATGGCTGGGAGTGACCGGCTGGCTCCTGAAAAGCTATGATAAGCAGGATGGTGACCAGACCCATGGTGGCACCAGTGCCAAGTTGGGCTGATTTGATAGTACCAAGTGGCTCCTGCAATCTGCCATCAAAATGTTGGCCGGCGAATTTTGTTTTCCAGGGAAAAGCGCTGTGGTTTGTGTTTGGGGGCCTGTGGCTTGGAGTGGCCGGCTGGCTCCTTATAATCCACGATACGCAGCATGGTTCCCAGACCCAAGGTGGCACCAGTGACAAGTTGGGCTGGTTTGATAGTACCAAGTGGCTCTGGCAATCTGCCATCAAAAAGTTGGCAGACGAGTTTTGTTTTCCAGGGAAAAGCGCCGTTGTTTGTGTTTGGGGGCCTGTGGCTGGGAGTGGACGGATGGCTAATTAGAATCCACGATACGCAGGATGGTGACCAGACCCATGGTGGCACCAGTGCCAAGTCGGGCTGGTTTGATAGTACCAAGTGGCTCCTGCAATCTGCCATCCAGAAGCGGGATAACTTACTTTTGTTTGTCAGGGAAACGGGCCGAGGTTTGTGTCTGGGGGCCTATGGCTGGGAGTGACCGGCTGGCTCCTGAAAAGCTACGATAGGCAGGATGGTGACCAGACCCATGGTGGCACCAGTGCCAAGTTGGTCTGATTTGATAAAACCAAGTGGCTCCTGCAATCTCCCATCAAAAATTGGCAGGAGAGTTTTGTTTTCCAGGGAAAAGCGCCGTTGTTTGTGTTTGGGGGCTTGTGGCTGGGAGTGGCCGGCTGGCTCCTTAGAATCCACGATACGCAGCATGGTATCCAGACCCAAGGTGGCACCAGTGCCAAGTCGGGCTGGTTTGATAGTACTAAATAGCTCCTGCAATCTGCCATGCAGAAGCGGGGCAGCTTACTTTTGTTTGCCAGGGAAACGGGCCGAGGTTTTTGTCTGGGGGCCTATGGCTGCGAGTGACCGTGTGGCTCCTGAAAAGCTACGATAGGCAGGATGGTGAGCAGACCCATGGTGGCACCAGTGCCAAGTTGAGCTGGTTTGATAGTACCAAGTGGCTCCTGCAATCTGCCATCAAAAAGTTGGCAGGCGAGTTTTGTTTTCCAGGGAAAAGCGCCGTTGTTTGTGTTTGGGTGCCTATGGCTGGGAGTGGCCGGCTGGCTCCTTAGAATCCACGATACGCACCATAGTTCCCAGACCAGAGGTGGCACCAGTGCCAAGTCGGGCTGGTTTGATAGTACCAAGTGCGTCCTACAATCTGCCATCCAGAAGCGGGGCAGCTTACTTTTGTTTGCCAGGGAAACGGGCCGAGGTTTGTGTCTGGGGGCCTATGACTGGGAGTGACCGGCTGGCTCCTGAAAAGCTACGATAGGCAGGATGGTGACCAGACCCATGGTGGCACCAGTGCCAAGTTGGGCTGATTTGATAGCAGCAAGTGGCTCCTGCAATCTGCCATCAAAATGTCGGCAGGCGGGTTTGTTTTCCAGGGAAAAGCGCTGTGGTTTGTGTTTGGGGGCCTGTGGCTGGGAGTGACCGGCTGGCTCCTTAGAATCCACGATACGCAGGATGGTTCCCAGACCCAAGGTGGCACCAGTGCCAAGTTGGGCTGGTTTGATAGTACCAAGTGGCTCCTGCAATCTGCCATCCAGAAGCGGGGCAGCTTACTTTTGTTTGCCAGGGAAACGGGTAGAGCTTTGTGTCTGGGGGCCTATGGCTGGGAGTGACCGGCTGGCTCCTGAAAAGCTAAGATAGGCAGGATGGTGACCAGACCCATGGTGGCACCAGTGTCAAGTTGGGCTGGTTTGATAGTACCAAGTGGCTCCGGCAATCTGCCATCAAAAATTTGGCAGGCGAGTTTTGTTTTCCAGGGAAAAGCGCCGTTGTTTGTGTTTGGGGGCCTGTGGCTGGGAGTGGCCGGCTGGCTCCTTAGAATCCACGATACGCAGCATGGTTCCCAGACCAGAGGTGGCACCAGTGCCAAGTCGGGCTGGTTTGATAGTACCGAGTGGGTCCTACAATCTGCCATTCAGAAGCGGGACAGCTTACTTTTGTTTGCCAGGGAAACGGTCCGAGTATTGTGTCTGGGGGCCTATGGCTGGGAGTGACCGGCTAGGTCCTGAAAAGCTAAGGTAGGCAGGATGGTGACCAGACCCATGGTGGCACCAGTGCCAAGTTGGGCTGGTTTGATAGTACCAAGTGGCTCCTGCAATCTCCCATCAAAAGTTGGCAGGCGAGTTTTGTTTTCCAGGGAAAAGCGCCGTTGTTTGTGTTTGGGGGCCTTTGGCTGGGAGTGGCCGGCTGGCTCCTTAGAATCCACGATACGCAGCATGGTTCCCAGACCAGAGGTGGCTCCAGTTCCAAGTCGGGCTATATGATGGTGAAAAGTGGTTCCTGCAATCTGCCATCCAGAAGCGGGGCAGCTTACTTTGGTTTGCCAGGGAAAAGGGCAGAGCATTGTGTCTGGGCGCCTATGGCTGGGAGTGACCGGCTGGCTCCTGAAAAGCTACGATAAGCAGGATGGTGACCAGACCCATGGTGGCACCAGTGCCAAGTTGGGCTGATTTGATAGTACCAAGTGGCTGATGCAATCTGCCATCAAAAAGTTGGCCGGCGAATTTTGTTTTCCAGGGAAAAGCGCTGTGGTTTGTGTGTGGGGGCCTGTGGCTGGGAGTGGCCGGCTGGCTCCTTATAATCCACGATACGCAGCATGGTTCCCAGACCCAAGGTGGCACCAGTGCCAAGTTGGGCTGGTTTGATAGTACCAAGTGGCTCTGGCAATCTGCCATCAAAAAGTTGGCAGACGAGTTTTGTTTTCCAGGGAAAAGCGCCGTTGTTTTTGTTTGGGGGCCTGTGGCTGGGAGTGGACGGATGGCTAATTAGAATCCACGATACGCAGGATGGTGACCAGACCCATGGTGGCACCAGTGCCAAGTCAGGCTGGTTTGATAGTACCAAGTGGCTCCTGGAATCTGCCATCCAGAAGCGGGATAACTTACTTTTGTTTGTCAGGGAAACGGGCCGAGGTTTGTGTCTGGGGGCCTATGACTGGGAGTGACCGGCTGGCTCCTGAAAAGCTACGATAGGCAGGATGGTGACCAGACCCATGGTGGCACCAGTGCCAAGTTGGGCTGATTTGATAGCAGCAAGTGGCTCCTGCAATCTGCCATCAAAATGTCGGCAGGCGGGTTTGTTTTCCAGGGAAAAGCGCTGTGGTTTGTGTTTGGGGGCCTGTGGCTGGGAGTGACCGGCTGGCTCCTTAGAATCCACGATACGCAGGATGGTTCCCAGACCCAAGGTGGCACCAGTGCCAAGTTGGGCTGGTTTGATAGTACCAAGTGGCTCCTGCAATCTGCCATCCAGAAGCGGGGCAGCTTACTTTTGTTTGCCAGGGAAACGGGCCGAGGTTTGTGTCTGGGGGCCTATGGCTGGGAGTGACCGGCTGGCTCCTGAAAAGCTAAGATAGGCAGGATGGTGACCAGACCCATGGTGGCACCAGTGCCAAGTTGAGCTGGTTTGATAGTACCAAGTGGCTCCTGCAATCTGCCATCAAAAATTTGGCAGGCAAGTTTTGTTTTCCAGGGAAAAGCGCTGTGGTTTGTGTTTGGGGGCCTGTGGCTGGGAGTGGCCGGCTGGCTCCTTATAATCCACGATACGCAGCATGGTTCCCAGACCCAAGGTGGCACCAGTGCCAAGTTGGGCTGGTTTGATAGTACCAAGTGCGTCCTAAAATCTGCCATCCAGAAGCGGGGCAGCTTACTTTTGTTTGCCAGGGAAACGGGCCGAGGTTTTTGTCTGGGGGCCTATGGCTGGGAGTGACCGGCTGGCTCCTGAAAAGCTACGATAGGCAGGATGGTGACCAGACCCATGGTGGCACCAGTCCCAAGTTGGGCTGATTTGATAGTACCAAGTGGCTCCTGCAATCTGCCGTCAAAATTTGGCAGGCGAGTTTTGTTTTCCAGGGAAAAGCGCCGTTGTTTGTGTTTGGGGGCCTGTGGCTGGGAGTGGCCGGCTGGCTCCTTAGAATCCACGATACGCAGGATGGTTCCCAGACCTGAGGTGGCACCAGTGCCAAGTCGGGCTGGTTTGATAGTACTAAATAGCTCCTGCAATCTGCCATGCAGAAGCGGGGCAGCTTACTTTTGTTTGCCAGGGAAACGGGCCGAGGTTTGTGTCTGGGGGCCTATGGCTGCGAGTGACCGTCTGGCTCCTGAAAAGCTACGATAGGCAGGATGGTGAGCAGACCCATGGTGGCACCAGTGCCAAGTTGAGCTGGTTTGATAGTACCAAGTGGCTCCTGCAATCTGCCATCAAAATGTTGGCAGGCGAGTTTTGTTTTCCAGGGAAAAGCGCCGTTGTTTGTGTTTGGGTGCCTATGGCTGGGAGTGGCCGGCTGGCTCCTTAGAATCCACGATACGCACCATGGTTCCCAGACCAGAGGTGGCACCAGTGCCAAGTCGGGCTGGTTTGATAGTACCAAGTGCGTCCTACAATCTGCCATCCAGAAGCGGGGCAGCTTACTTTTGTTTGCCAGGGAAACGGGCCGAGCTTTGTGTCTGGGGGCCTATGGCTGGGAGTGACCGGCTGGCTCCTGAAAAGCTACGATAGGCAGGATGGTGACCAGACCCATGGTGGCACCAGTGCCAAGTTGGGCTGATTTGATAGTAGCAAGTGGCTCCTGCAATCTGCCATCAAAATGTCGGCAGGCGGGTTTTGTTTTCCAGGGAAAAGCGCTGTGGTTTGTGTTTGGGGGCCAGTGGCTGGGAGTCGACGGATGGCTCCTTACAATCCACGATACGCAGGATGGTTCCCAGACCCAAGGTGGCACCAGTGCCAAGTTGGGCTGGTTTGATAGTACCAAGTGGCTCCTGCAATCTGCCATCCAGAAGCGGGGCAGCTTACTTTTGTTTGCCAGGGAAACGGGCCGAGGTTTGTGTCTGGGGGCCTATGGCTGGGAGTGACCGGCTGGCTCCTGAAAAGCTAAGATAGGCAGGATGGTGACCAGACCCATGGTGGCACCAGTGTCAAGTTAGGCTGGTTTGATAGTACCAAGTGGCTCCTGCAATCTGCCATCCAAATGTTGGCAGGCGAGTTTTGTTTTCCAGGGAAAAGCGCCGTTGTTTGTGTTTGGGGGCCTGTGGCTGGGAGTGGCCGGCTGGCTCCTTAGAATCCACGATACGCAGCATGGTTCCCAGACCAGAGGTGGCACCAGTGCCAAGTTGGGCTGGTTTGATAGTACCAAGTGCGTCCTGCAATCTGCCATCCAGAAGCGGGGTAGCTTACTTTTGTTTGCCAGGGAAACGGGCCGAGGTTTGTGTCTCGGGGCCTATGGCTGGGAGTGACCGGCTGGCTCCTGAAAAGCTACGATAGGCAGGATGGTGACCAGACCCATGGTGGCACCAGTGCCAAGTTGGGCTGGTTTGATAGTACCAAGTGGCTCCTGCAATCTGCCATCAAAAAGTTGGCAGGCGAGTTTGTTATCCAGGGAAATGCGCCGTTGTTTGTGTTTGGGGGCCTGTGGCTGGGAGTGGCCGGCTGGCTCCTTAGAATCCACGATACGCAGCATGGTTCCCAGACCAGAGGTGGCACCAGTGCCAAGTCGGGCTGGTTTGATGGTGAAAAGTGGCTCCTGCAATCTGCCATCCAGTAGCGGAATAACTTACTTTTGTTTGCCAGGGAAACGGGCCAAGGTTTTTGTCTGGGGGCCTATGGCTGGGAGTGACCGGCTGGCTCCTGAAATGCTACGATAGGCAGGATGGTGACCAGACCCATGGTGGCACCAGTGTCAAGTTGGGCTGGTTTGATAGTACCCAGTGCCTCCGGCAATATGCCATCAAAATTTGGCAGGCGAGTTTTGTTTTCCAGGGAAAAGCGTCGTTGTTGTTGTTTGGGGGCCTGTGGCTGGGAGTGGACGGATGGCTAATTAGAATCCACGATACGCAGGATGGTTCCCAGACCAGAGGTGGCACCAGTGCCAAGTCGGGCTGGTTTGATGGTGCAAAGTGGCTCCTGCAATGTGCCATCCAGAAGCGGGGCAGCTTATTTTTCTTTGCCAGGGAAACGGGCCGAGGTTTTTGTCTGGGGGCCTATGGCTGGGAGTGACCGGCTGGCTCCTGAAAAGCTACAATAGGCAGGATGGTGACCAGACCCATGGTGGCACCAGTGCCAAGTTCGGCTGGTTTGATAGTACCAAGTGGCTCCTGCAATCTGCCATCAAAATGTTGGCAGGCGAGTTTTGTTTTCCAGGGAAAAGCGCCGTTGTTTGTGTTTGGGGGCCTGTGGCTGGGAGTGGCCGGCTGGCTGCTTAGAATCCACGATACGCAGGATGGTTCCCAGACCTGAGGTGGCACCAGTGCCAAGTCGGGCTAGTTTGATGGTGCAAAGTGGCTCCTGCAATCTGCCATCCAGAAGCGGGGTAGCTTACTTTTGTTTGCCAGGGAAACGGGCCGAGGTTTTTCTCTGGGGGCCTATGGCAGGGAGGGACCGGCTGGCTCCTGAAAAGCTACGATAGGCAGGATGGTGACCAGACCCATGGTGGCACCAGTGCCAAGTTGGGCTGATTTGATAGTAGCAAGTGGCTCCTGCAACCTGCCATCAAAATATTGGCAGGCGAGTTTTGTTTTCCAGGGAAAAGCGCCGTTGTTTGTGTTTGGGGGCCTGTGGCTGGGAGTGACCGGCTGGCTCCTTAGAATCCACGATACGCAGGATGGTTCCCAGACCCAAGGTGGCACCAGTGCCAAGTCGGCTGGTTTGATAGTACCAAGTGGTTCCTGCAATCTGCCATCCAGAAGCGGGGCAGCTTACTTTGTTTGCCAGGGAAACGGGCCGAGATTTTGTCTGGGCGCCTTTGGCTTGGAGTGACCGGCTAGGTCCTGAAAAGCTACGATAGGCAGGATGGTGACCAGATCCATGGTGGCACCAGTGCCAAGTTGGGCTGGTTTGATAGTACCAAGTGGCTCCTGCAATCTGCCATCAAAATGTTGGCAGGCGATTTTTTATTTCCAGGGAAAAGCGCCGTTGTTTGTGTTTGGGGGCCTGTGGCTGGGAGTGGACGGATGGCTCCTTAGAACCACGATACGCAGGATGGTTCCCAGACCAGAGGTGGCACCAGTGCCAAGTCGGGCTGGTTTGATAGTACCAAGTTGTTCCTGCAATCTGCCATCCAGAAGCGGGGCAGCTTACTTTTGTATGCCAGGGAAACGGGCCGAGGTTTTTGTCTGGGGGCCTATAGCTGGGAGTGACCGTCTGGCTCCTGAAAAGCTACGATAGGCAGGATGGTGACCAAACGTATGGTGGCACCAGTGCCAAGTTGGGCTGATTTGATAGTTCCAAGTGGCTCCTGCAATCTGCCATCAAAATGTTGGCAGGCGAGTTTTGTTTTCCAGGGAAAAGCGCCGTTGTTTGTGTTTGGGGGCCTGTGGCTGGGAGTGGCCGGCTGGCTGCTTAGAATCCACGATACGCAGGATGGTTCCCAGACCAGAGGTGGCACCAGTGCCAAGTCGGGCTGGTTTGATACTACCAAGTGCGTCCTGCAATCTGCCATCCAGAAGCGGGGCAGCTTACTTTTGTTTGCCAGGGAAACGGGCCGAGCTTTGTGTCTGGGGGCCTATGGCTGGGAGTGACCGGCTGGCTCCTGAAAAGCTACGATAGGCAGGATGGTGACCAGACCCATGGTGGCACCAGTGCCAAGTTGGGCTGGTTTGATAGTACCAAGTGGCTCCTGCAATCTGCCATCAAAAAGTTGGCAGGCGAGTTTTGTTTTCCAGGGAAAAGCGCCGTTGTTTGTGTTTGGGGGCCTGTGTCTGGGAGTGGACGGATGGCTCCTTAGAATCCACGATACGCAGCATGGTTCCCAGACCAGAGGTGGCACCAGTGCCAAGTCGGGCTAGTTTGATGGTGCAAAGTGGTTCCTGCAATCTGCCATCCAGAAGCGGGGTAGCTTACTTTTGTTTGCCAGGGAAACGGGCCGAGGTTTGTGTCTGGGGGCCTATGGCTGGGAGTGACCGGCTGGCTCCTGAAAAGCTACGATAGGCAGGATGGTGACCAGACCCATGGTGGCACCAGTGCCAAGTTGGGCTGATTTGATAGTAGCAAGTGGCTCCTGCAATCTGCCATCAAAAAGTTGGCAGGCGAGTTTTGTTTTCCAGGGTAAAGCGCCGTTGTTTCTGTTTGGGGGCCTGTGGCTGGGAGTGGCCGGCTGGCTCCTTAGAATCCACGATACGCGGCATGGTTCCCAGACCAGAGGTGGCACCAGTGCCAAGTTGGGGTGGTTTGATAGTACCAAGTGCGTCCTGCAATCTGCCATCCAGAAGCGGGGCAGCTTACTTTTGTTTGCCAGGGAAACGGGCCGAGGTTTGTGTCTGGGGGCCTATGGCTGGGAGTGACCGGCTGGCTCCTGAAAAGCTACGATAGGCAGGATGGTTCCCAGACCCATGGTGGCACCAGTGCCAAGTTGGGCTGGTTTGATAGTACCAAGTGGCTCCTGCAATCTGCCATCAAAATGTTGGCAGGCGAGTTTGTTATCCAGGGAAAAGCGCCGTTGTTTGTGTTTGGGGGCCTGTGGCTGGGAGTGGCCGGCTGGCTTCTTAGAATCCACGATACGCAGGATGGTTCCCAGACCAGAGGTGGCACCAGTGCCAAGTCGGGCTGGTTTGATGGTGAAAAGTGGCTCCTGCAATCTGCCATCCAGAAGCGGGATAACTTACTTTTGTTTGCCAGGGAAACGGGCCGAGGTTTTTGTCTGGGGGCCTATGGCTGGGAGTGACCGGCTGGCTCCTGAAAAGCTACGATAGGCAGGATGGTGACCAGACCCATGGTGGCACCAGTGCCAAGTTGGGCTGGTTTGATAGTACCAAGTGGCTCCTGCAATCTGCCATCAAAATGTTGGCAGGCGAGTTTTGTTTTCCAGGGAAAAGCGCCGTTGTTTGTGTTTGGGGGCCTGTGGCTGGGAGTGGCCGGCTGGCTGCTTAGAATCCACGATACGCAGGATGGTTCCCAGACCTGAGGTGGCACCAGTGCCAAGTCGGGCTAGTTTGATGGTGCAAAGTGGCTCCTGCAATCTGCCATCCAGAAGCGGGGTAGCTTACTTTTGTTTGCCAGGGAAACGGGCCGAGGTTTTTCTCTGGGGGCCTATGGCAGGGAGGGACCGGCTGGCTCCTGAAAAGCTACGATAGGCAGGATGGTGACCAGACCCATGGTGGCACCAGTGCCAAGTTGGGCTGATTTGATAGTAGCAAGTGGCTCCTGCAATCTGCCATCAAAATATTGGCAGGCGAGTTTTGTTTTCCAGGGAAAAGCGCCGTTGTTTGTGTTTGGGGGCCTGTGGCTGGGAGTGACCGGCTGGCTCCTTAGAATCCACGATACGCAGGATGGTTCCCAGACCCAAGGTGGCACCAGTGCCAAGTCGGGCTGGTTTGATAGTACCAAGTGGTTCCTGCAATCTGCCATCCAGAAGCGGGGCAGCTTACTTTGTTTGCCAGGGAAACGGGCCGAGATTTTGTCTGGGCGCCTTTGGCTTGGAGTGACCGGCTAGGTCCTGAAAAGCTACGATAGGCAGGATGGTGACCAGATCCATGGTGGCACCAGTGCCAAGTTGGGCTGGTTTGATAGTACCAAGTGGCTCCTGCAATCTGCCATCAAAATGTTGGCAGGCGATTTTTTATTTCCAGGGAAAAGCGCCGTTGTTTGTGTTTGGGGGCCTGTGGCTGGGAGTGGACGGATGGCTCCTTAGAACCACGATACGCAGGATGGTTCCCAGACCAGAGGTGGCACCAGTGCCAAGTCGGGCTGGTTTGATAGTACCAAGTTGTTCCTGCAATCTGCCATCCAGAAGCGGGGCAGCTTACTTTTGTATGCCAGGGAAACGGGCCGAGGTTTTTGTCTGGGGGCCTATAGCTGGGAGTGACCGTCTGGCTCCTGAAAAGCTACGATAGGCAGGATGGTGACCAAACGCATGGTGGCACCAGTGCCAAGTTGGGCTGATTTGATAGTTCCAAGTGGCTCCTGCAATCTGCCATCAAAATGTTGGCAGGCGAGTTTTGTTTTCCAGGGAAAAGCGCCGTTGTTTGTGTTTGGGGGCCTGTGGCTGGGAGTGGCCGGCTGGCTGCTTAGAATCCACGATACGCAGGATGGTTCCCAGACCAGAGGTGGCACCTGTGCCAAGTCGGGCTGGTTTGATACTACCAAGTGCGTCCTGCAATCTGCCATCCAGAAGCGGGGCAGCTTACTTTTGTTTGCCAGGGAAACGGGCCGAGCTTTGTGTCTGGGGGCCTATGGCTGCGAGTGACCGGCTGGCTCCTGAAAAGCTACGATAGGCAGGATGGTGACCAGACCCATGGTGGCACCAGTGCCAAGTTGGGCTGGTTTGATAGTACCAAGTGGCTCCTGCAATCTGCCATCAAAAATTTGGCAGGCGAGTTTTGTTTTCCAGGGAAAAGCGCCGTTGTTTGTGTTTGGGGGCCTGTGTCTGGGAGTGGACGGATGGCTAATTAGAATCCACGATACGCAGGATGGTTCCCAGACCAGAGGTGGCACCAGTGCCAAGTCGGGCTGGTTTGATGGTGCAAAGTGGCTCCTGCAATGTGCCATCCAGAAGCGGGGCAGCTTATTTTTCTTTGCCAGGGAAACGGGCCGAGGTTTTTGTCTGGGGGCCTATGGCTGGGAGTGACCGGCTGGCTCCTGAAAAGCTACAATAGGCAGGATGGTGACCAGACCCATGGTGGCACCAGTGCCAAGTTCGGCTGGTTTGATAGTACCAAGTGGCTCCTGCAATCTGCCATCAAAATGTTGGCAGGCGAGTTTTGTTTTCCAGGGTAAAGCGCCGTTGTTTCTGTTTGGGGGCCTGTGGCTGGGAGTGGCCGGCTGGCTGCTTAGAATCCACGATACGCAGGATGGTTCCCAGACCTGAGGTGGCACCAGTGCCAAGTCGGGCTAGTTTGATGGTGCAAAGTGGCTCCTGCAATCTGCCATCCAGAAGCGGGGTAGCTTACTTTTGTTTGCCAGGGAAACGGGCCGAGGTTTTTCTCTGGGGGCCTATGGCAGGGAGGGACCGGCTGGCTCCTGAAAAGCTACGATAGGCAGGATGGTGACCAGACCCATGGTGGCACCAGTGCCAAGTTGGGCTGATTTGATAGTAGCAAGTGGCTCCTGCAATCTGCCATCAAAATATTGGCAGGCGAGTTTTGTTTTCCAGGGAAAAGCGCCGTTGTTTGTGTTTGGGGGCCTGTGGCTGGGAGTGACCGGCTGGCTCCTTAGAATCCACGATACGCAGGATGGTTCCCAGACCCAAGGTGGCACCAGTGCCAAGTCGGCTGGTTTGATAGTACCAAGTGGTTCCTGCAATCTGCCATCCAGAAGCGGGGCAGCTTACTTTGTTTGCCAGGGAAACGGGCCGAGATTTTGTCTGGGCGCCTTTGGCTTGGAGTGACCGGCTAGGTCCTGAAAAGCTACGATAGGCAGGATGGTGACCAGATCCATGGTGGCACCAGTGCCAAGTTGGGCTGGTTTGATAGTACCAAGTGGCTCCTGCAATCTGCCATCAAAAAGTTGGCAGGCGAGTTTTGTTTTCCAGGGAAAAGCGCCGTTGTTTGTGTTTGGGGGCCTGTGTCTGGGAGTGGACGGATGGCTCCTTAGAATCCACGATACGCAGCATGGTTCCCAGACCAGAGGTGGCACCAGTGCCAAGTCGGGCTAGTTTGATGGTGCAAAGTGGTTCCTGCAATCTGCCATCCAGAAGCGGGGTAGCTTACTTTTGTTTGCCAGGGAAACGGGCCGAGGTTTGTGTCTGGGGGCCTATGGCTGGGAGTGACCGGCTGGCTCCTGAAAAGCTACGATAGGCAGGATGGTGACCAGACCCATGGTGGCACCAGTGCCAAGTTGGGCTGATTTGATAGTAGCAAGTGGCTCCTGCAATCTGCCATCAAAAAGTTGGCAGGCGAGTTTTGTTTTCCAGGGTAAAGCGCCGTTGTTTCTGTTTGGGGGCCTGTGGCTGGGAGTGGCCGGCTGGCTCCTTAGAATCCACGATACGCGGCATGGTTCCCAGACCAGAGGTGGCACCAGTGCCAAGTTGGGGTGGTTTGATAGTACCAAGTGCGTCCTGCAATCTGCCATCCAGAAGCGGGGCAGCTTACTTTTGTTTGCCAGGGAAACGGGCCGAGGTTTGTGTCTGGGGGCCTATGGCTGGGAGTGACCGCCTGGCTCCTGAAAAGCTACGATAGGCAGGATGGTTCCCAGACCCATGGTGGCACCAGTGCCAAGTTGGGCTGGTTTGATAGTACCAAGTGGCTCCTGCAATCTGCCATCAAAATGTTGGCAGGCGAGTTTGTTATCCAGGGAAAAGCGCCGTTGTTTGTGTTTGGGGGCCTGTGGCTGGGAGTGGCCGGCTGGCTGCTTAGAATCCACGATACGCAGGATGGTTCCCAGACCAGAGGTGGCACCAGTGCCAAGTCGGGCTGGTTTGATGGTGAAAAGTGGCTCCTGCAATCTGCCATCCAGAAGCGGGATAACTTACTTTTGTTTGCCAGGGAAACGGGCCGAGGTTTTTGTCTGGGGGCCTATGGCTGGGAGTGACCGGCTGGCTCCTGAAAAGCTACGATAGGCAGGATGGTGACCAGACCCATGGTGGCACCAGTGCCAAGTTGGGCTGGTTTGATAGTACCAAGTGGCTCCTGCAATCTGCCATCAAAATGTTGGCAGGCGAGTTTTGTTTTCCAGGGAAAAGCGCCGTTGTTTGTGTTTGGGGGCCTGTGGCTGGGAGTGGCCGGCTGGCTGCTTAGAATCCACGATACGCAGGATGGTTCCCAGACCTGAGGTGGCACCAGTGCCAAGTCGGGCTAGTTTGATGGTGCAAAGTGGCTCCTGCAATCTGCCATCCAGAAGCGGGGTAGCTTACTTTTGTTTGCCAGGGAAACGGGCCGAGGTTTTTCTCTGGGGGCCTATGGCAGGGAGGGACCGGCTGGCTCCTGAAAAGCTACGATAGGCAGGATGGTGACCAGACCCATGGTGGCACCAGTGCCAAGTTGGGCTGATTTGATAGTAGCAAGTGGCTCCTGCAATCTGCCATCAAAATATTGGCAGGCGAGTTTTGTTTTCCAGGGAAAAGCGCCGTTGTTTGTGTTTGGGGGCCTGTGGCTGGGAGTGACCGGCTGGCTCCTTAGAATCCACGATACGCAGGATGGTTCCCAGACCCAAGGTGGCACCAGTGCCAAGTCGGGCTGGTTTGATAGTACCAAGTGGTTCCTGCAATCTGCCATCCAGAAGCGGGGCAGCTTACTTTGTTTGCCAGGGAAACGGGCCGAGATTTTGTCTGGGCGCCTTTGGCTTGGAGTGACCGGCTAGGTCCTGAAAAGCTACGATAGGCAGGATGGTGACCAGATCCATGGTGGCACCAGTGCCAAGTTGGGCTGGTTTGATAGTACCAAGTGGCTCCTGCAATCTGCCATCAAAAAGTTGGCAGGCGAGTTTTGTTTTCCAGGGAAAAGCGCCGTTGTTTGTGTTTGGGGGCCTGTGGCTGGGAGTGGACGGATGGCTCCTTAGAATCCACGATACGCAGCATGGTTCCCAGACCAGAGGTGGCACCAGTGCCAAGTCGGGCTAGTTTGATGGTGCAAAGTGGTTCCTGCAATCTGCCATCCAGAAGCGGGGTAGCTTACTTTTGTTTGCCAGGGAAACGGGCCGAGGTTTGTGTCTGGGGGCCTATGGCTGGGAGTGACCGGCTGGCTCCTGAAAAGCTACGATAGGCAGGATGGTGACCAGACCCATGGTGGCACCAGTGCCAAGTTGGGCTGATTTGATAGTACCAAGTGGCTCCTGCAATCTGCCATGAAAAAGTTGGCAGGCGAGTTTTGTTTTCCAGGGTAAAGCGCCGTTGTTTCTGTTTGGGGGCCTGTGGCTGGGAGTGGCCGGCTGGCTCCTTAGAATCCACGATACGCGGCATGGTTCCCAGACCAGAGGTGGCACCAGTGCCAAGTTGGGGTGGTTTGATAGTACCAAGTGCGTCCTGCAATCTGCCATCCAGAAGCGGGGCAGCTTACTTTTGTTTGCCAGGGAAACGGGCCGAGGTTTGTGTCTGGGGGCCTATGGCTGGGAGTGACCGCCTGGCTCCTGAAAAGCTACGATAGGCAGGATGGTTCCCAGACCCATGGTGGCACCAGTGCCAAGTTGGGCTGGTTTGATAGTACCAAGTGGCTCCTGCAATCTGCCATCAAAATGTTGGCAGGCGAGTTTGTTATCCAGGGAAAAGCGCCGTTGTTTGTGTTTGGGGGCCTGTGGCTGGGAGTGGCCGGCTGGCTGCTTAGAATCCACGATACGCAGGATGGTTCCCAGACCAGAGGTGGCACCAGTGCCAAGTCGGGCTGGTTTGATGGTGAAAAGTGGCTCCTGCAATCTGCCATCCAGAAGCGGGATAACTTACTTTTGTTTGCCAGGGAAACGGGCCGAGGTTTTTGTCTGGGCGCCTATGGCTGGGAGTGACCGGCTGGCTCCTGAAAAGCTACGATAGGCAGGATGGTGACCAGACCCATGGTGGCACCAGTGCCAAGTTGGGCTGGTTTGATAGTACCAAGTGGCTCCTGCAATCTGCCATCAAAATGTTGGCAGGCGAGTTTTGTTTTCCAGGGAAAAGTGCCGTTGTTTGTGTTTGGGGGCCTGTGGGTGGGAGTGACCGGCTGGCTCCTTAGAATCCACGATACGCAGGATGGTTCCCAGACCAGAGGTCGCACCAGTGCCAAGTCGGGCCAGTTTGATGGTGCAAAGTGGCTCCTGCAATCTGCCATCCAGAAGCGGGGTAGCTTACTTTTGTTTGCCAGGGAAACGGGCCGAGTTTTGTGTCTGGGGGCCTATGGCTTGGAGTGACCGGCTAGGTCCTGAAAAGGTACGATAGGCAGGATGGTGACCAGATCCATGGTGGCACCAGTGCCAAGTTGGGCTGATTTGATAGTACCAAGTGGCTCCTGCAATCTGCCATCAAAAAGTTGGCAGGCGAGTTTTGTTTTCCAGGGAAAAGCGCTGTGGTTTGTGTCTGGGGGCCTGTGGCTGGGAGTGGCCGGCTGGCTCCTTAGAATCCACGATACGCAGGATGGTTCCCAGACCAGAGGTGGCACCAGTGCCAAGTCGGGCTGGTTTGATAGTACTAAATAGCTCCTGCAATCTGCCATGCAGAAGCGGGGCAGCTTACTTTTGTTTGCCAGGGAAACGGGCCGAGGTTTTTGTCTGGGGGTCTATGGCTGGGAGTGACCGGCTGGCTCCTGAAAAGCTACGATAGGCAGGATGGTGAGCAGACCCATGGTGGCACCAGTGCCAAGTTGAGCTGGTTTGATAGTACCAAGTGGCTCCTGCAATCTGCCATCAAAAAGTTGGCAGGCGAGTTTTGTTTTCCAGGGAAAAGCGCCGTTGTTTGTGTTTGGGTGCCTATGGCTGGGAGTGGCCGGCTGGCTCCTTAGAATCCACGATACGCACCATAGTTCCCAGACCAGAGGTGGCACCAGTGCCAAGTCGGGCTGGTTTGATAGTACCAAGTGCGTCCTAAAATCTGCCATCCAGAAGCGGGGCAGCTTACTTTTGTTTGCCAGGGAAACGGGCCGAGCTTTGTGTCTGGGGGCCTATGACTGGGAGTGACCGGCTGGCTCCTGAAAAGCTACGATAGGCAGGATGGTGACCAGACCCATGGTGGCACCAGTGCCAAGTTGGGCTGATTTGATAGCAGCAAGTGGCTCCTGCAATCTGCCATCAAAATGTCGGCAGGCGGGTTTGTTTTCCAGGGAAAAGCGCTGTGGTTTGTGTTTGGGGGCCTGTGGCTGGGAGTGACCGGCTGGCTCCTTAGAATCCACGATACGCAGGATGGTTCCCAGACCCAAGGTGGCACCAGTGCCAAGTTGGGCTGGTTTGATAGTACCAAGTGGCTCCTGCAATCTGCCATCCAGAAGCGGGGCAGCTTACTTTTGTTTGCCAGGGAAACGGGCCGAGCTTTGTGTCTGGGGGCCTATGGCTGGGAGTGACCGGCTGGCTCCTGAAAAGCTAAGATAGGCAGGATGGTGACCAGACCCATGGTGGCACCAGTGTCAAGTTGGGCTGGTTTGATAGTACCAAGTGGCTCCTGCAATCTGCCATCAAAAAGTTGGCCGGCGAATTTTGTTTTCCAGGGAACAGCGCTGTGGTTTGTGTGTGGGGGCCTGTGGCTGGGAGTGGCCGGCTGGCTCCTTATAATCCACGATACGCAGCATGGTTCCCAGACCCAAGGTGGCACCAGTGCCAAGTTGGGCTGGTTTGATAGTACCAAGTGGCTCTGGCAATCTGCCATCAAAAAGTTGGCAGACGAGTTTTGTTTTCCAGGGAAAAGCGCCGTTGTTTTTGTTTGGGGGCCTGTGGCATGGAGTGGACGGATGGCTAATTAGAATCCACGATACGCAGGATGGTGACCAGACCCATGGTGGCACCAGTGCCAAGTCGGGCTGGTTTGATAGTACCAAGTGGCTCCTGGAATCTGCCATCCAGAAGCGGGATAACTTACTTTTGTTTGTCAGGGAAACGGGCCGAGGTTTGTGTCTGGGGGCCTATGGCTGGGAGTGACCGGCTGGCTCCTGAAAAGCTACGATAGGCAGGATGGTGACCAGACCCATGGTGGCACCAGTGCCAAGTTGGTCTGATTTGATAAAACCAAGTGGCTCCTGCAATCTCCCATCAAAAATTGGCAGGAGAGTTTTGTTTTCCAGGGAAAAGCGCCGTTGTTTGTGTTTGGGGGCCTGTGGCTGGGAGTGGCCGGCTGGCTCCTGAAAAGCTACGATACGCAGCATGGTATCCAGACCCAAGGTGGCACCAGTGCCAAGTCGGGCTGGTTTGATAGTACTAAATAGCTCCTGCAATATGCCATGCAGAAGCGGGGCAGCTTACTTTTGTTTGCCAGGGAAACGGGCCGAGGTTTTTGTCTGGGGGCCTATGGCTGCGAGTGACCGTCTGGCTCCTGAAAAGCTACGATAGGCAGGATGGTGACCAGACCCATGGTGGCACCAGTGCCAAGTTGAGCTGGTTTGATAGTACCAAGTGGCTCCTGCAATCTGCCATCAAAAAGTTGGCAGGCGAGTTTTGTTTTCCAGGGAAAAGTGCCGTTGTTTGTGTTTGGGTGCCTATGGCTGGGAGTGGCCGGCTGGCTCCTTAGAATCCACGATACGCACCATAGTTCCCAGACCAGAGGTGGCACCAGTGCCAAGTCGGCCTGGTTTGATAGTACCAAGTGCGTCCTAAAATCTGCCATCCAGAAGCGGGGCAGCTTACTTTTGTTTGCCAGGGAAACGGGCCGAGCTTTGTGTCTGGGGGCCTATGACTGGGAGTGACCGGCTGGCTCCTGAAAAGCTACGATAGGCAGGATGGTGACCAGACCCATGGTGGCACCAGTGCCAAGTTGGGCTGATTTGATAGCAGCAAGTGGCTCCTGCAATCTGCCATCAAAATGTCGGCAGGCGGGTTTGTTTTCCAGGGAAAAGCGCCGTTGTTTGTGTTTGGGGGCCTGTGGCTGGGAGTGACCGGCTGGCTCCTTAGAATCCACGATACGCAGGATGGTTCCCAGACCCAAGGTGGCACCAGTGCCAAGTTGGGCTGGTTTGATAGTACCAAGTGGCTCCTGCAATCTGCCATCCAGAAGCGGGGCAGCTTACTTTTGTTTGCCAGGGAAACGGGCCGAGCTTTGTGTCTGGGGGCCTATGGCTGGGAGTGACCGCCTGGCTCCTGAAAAGCTACGATAGGCAGGATGGTGACCAGACCCATGGTGGCACCAGTGTCAAGTTGGGCTGGTTTGATAGTACCAAGTGGCTCCTGCAATCTGCCATCAAAAATTTGGCAGGCGAGTTTTGTTTTCCAGGGAAAAGCGCCGTTGTTTTTGTTTGGGGGCCTGTGGCTGGGAGTGGCCGGCTGGCTCCTTAGAATCCACGATACGCAGCATGGTTCCCAGACCAGAGGTGGCACCAGTGCCAAGTCGGGCTGGTTTTATAGTACCAAGTGGTTCCTGCAATCTGCCATCCAGAAGCGGGGCAGCTTACTTTGGTTTGCCAGGGAAAAGGGCAGAGCATTGTGTCTGGGCGCCTATGGCTGGGAGTGACCGGCTGGCTCCTAAAGCTACGATAGGCAGGATGGTGACCAGACCCATGGTGGCACCAGTGCCAAGTTGGGCTGATTTGATAGTACCAAGTGGCTCCTGCAATCTGCCATCAAAAAGTTGGCCGGCGAATTTTGTTTTCCAGGGAAAAGCGCTGTGGTTTGTGTTTGGGGGCCTGTGGCTGGGAGTGGCCGGCTGGCTCGTTATAATCCACGATACGCAGCATGGTTCCCAGACCCAAGGTGGCACCAGTGCCAAGTTGGGCTGGTTTGATAGTACCAAGTGGCTCTGGCAATCTGCCATCAAAAAGTTGGCAGACGAGTTTTGTTTTCCAGGGAAAAGCGCCGTTGTTTTTGTTTGGGGGCCTGTGGCTGGGACTGGACGGATGGCTAATTAGAATCCACGATAGGCAGGATGGTGACCAGACCCATGGTGGCACCAGTGCCAAGTTGGGCTGGTTTGATAGTACCAAGTGGCTCCGGCAATCTGCCATCCAGAAGCGGGATAACTTACTTTTGTTTGTCAGGGAAACGGGCCGAGGTTTGTGTCTGGGGGCCTATGGCTGGGAGTGACCGGCTGGCTCCTGAAAAGCTACGATAGGCAGGATGGTGACCAGACCCATGGTGGCACCAGTGCCAAGTTGGTCTGATTTGATTAAACCAAGTGGCTCCTGCAATCTCCCATCAAAAAGTTGGCAGGAGAGTTTTGTTTCCCAGGGAAAAGCGCCGTTGTTTGTGTTTGGGGGCCTGTGGCTGGGAGTGGCCGGCTGGCTCCTTAGAATCCACGATACGCAGCATGGTATCCAGACCCAAGGTGGCACCAGTGCCAAGTTTTGCTGGTTTGATAGTACCAAGTGGTTCCTGCAATCTGCCATCCAGAAGCAGGGCAGCTTACTTTTGTTTGCCAGGGAAACGGGCCGAGGTTTTTGTCTGGGGGCCTATGGCTGGGAGTGACCGGCTGGCTCCTGAAAAGCTACGATAGGCAGGATGGTGACCAGACCCATGGTGGCACCAGTCCCAAGTTGGGCTGATTTGATAGTACCAAGTGGCTCCTGCAATCTGCCGTCAAAATTTGGCAGGCGAGTTTTGTTTTCCAGGGAAAAGCGCCGTTGTTTGTGTTTGGGGGCCTGTGGCTGGGAGTGGCCGGCTGGCTCCTTAGAATCCACGATACGCAGGATGGTTCCCAGACCTGAGGTGGCACCAGTGCCAAGTCGGGCTGGTTTGATAGTACTAAATAGCTCCTGCAATCTGCCATGCAGAAGCGGGGCAGCTTACTTTTGTTTGCCAGGGAAACGGGCCGAGGTTTGTGTCTGGGGGCCTATGGCTGCGAGTGACCGTCTGGCTCCTGAAAAGCTACGATAGGCAGGATGGTGAGCAGACCCATGGTGGCACCAGTGCCAAGTTGAGCTGGTTTGATAGTACCAAGTGGCTCCTGCAATCTGCCATCAAAAAGTTGGCAGGCGAGTTTTGTTTTCCAGGGAAAAGCGCCGTTGTTTGTGTTTGGGTGCCTATGGCTGGGAGTGGCCGGCTGGCTCCTTAGAATCCACGATACGCAGCATGGTTCCCAGACCAGAGGTGGCACCAGTGCCAAGTCGGGCTGGTTTGATAGTACCAAGTGCGTCCTACAATCTGCCATCCAGAAGCGGGGCAGCTTACTTTTGTTTGCCAGGGAAACGGGCCGAGCTTTGTGTCTGGGGGCCTATGGCTGGGAGTGACCGGCTGGCTCCTGAAAAGCTACGATAGGCAGGATGGTGACCAGACCCATGGTGGCACCAGTGCCAAGTTGGGCTGATTTGATAGTAGCAAGTGGCTCCTGCAATCTGCCATCAAAATGTCGGCAGGCGGGTTTTGTTTTCCAGGGAAAAGCGCTGTGGTTTGTGTTTGGGGGCCAGTGGCTGGGAGTGGACGGATGGCTCCTTACAATCCACGATACGCAGGATGGTTCCCAGACCCAAGGTGGCACCAGTGCCAAGTTGGGCTGGTTTGATAGTACCAAGTGGCTCCTGCAATCTGCCATCCAGAAGCGGGGCAGCTTACTTTTGTTTGCCAGGGAAACGGGCCGAGGTTTGTGTCTGGGGGCCTATGGCTGGGAGTGACCGGCTGGCTCCTGAAAAGCTAAGATAGGCAGGATGGTGACCAGACCCATGGTGGCACCAGTGTCAAGTTGGGCTGGTTTGATAGTACCAAGTGGCTCCTGCAATCTGCCATCCAAATGTTGGCAGGCGAGTTTTGTTTTCCAGGGAAAAGCGCCGTTGTTTTTGTTTGGGGGCCTGTGGCTGGGAGTGGCCAGCTGGCTCCTTAGAATCCACGATACGCAGCATGGTTCCCAGACCAGAGGTGGCACCAGTGCCAAGTCGGGCTGGTTTGATGGTGAAAAGTGGCTCCTGCAATCTGCCATCCAGTAGCGGAAGAACTTACTTTTGTTTGCCAGGGAAACGGGCCAAGGTTTTTGTCTGGGGGCCTATGGCTGGGAGTGACCGGCTGGCTCCTGAAATGCTACGATAGGCAGGATGGTGACCAGACCCATGGTGGCACCAGTGTCAAGTTGGGCTGGTTTGATAGTACCCAGTGGCTCCGGCAATCTGCCATCAAAATTTGGCAGGCGAGTTTTGTTTTCCAGGGAAAAGCGTCGTTGTTGTTGTTTGGGGGCCTGTGGCTGGGAGTGGACGGATGGCTAATTAGAATCCACGATACGCAGGATGGTTCCCAGACCAGAGGTGGCACCAGTGCCAAGTCGGGCTGGTTTGATGGTGCAAAGTGGCTCCTGCAATGTGCCATCCAGAAGCGGGGCAGCTTATTTTTCTTTGCCAGGGAAACGGGCCGAGGTTTTTGTCTGGGGGCCTATGGCTTGGAGTGACCGGCTGGCTCCTGAAAAGCTACGATAGGCAGGATGGTGACCAGACCCATGGTGGCACCAGTGCCAAGTTGGGCTGGTTTGATAGTACCAAGTGGCTCCTGCAATCTGCCATCAAAATGTTGGCAGGCGAGTTTTGTTTTCCAGGGAAAAGCGCCGTTGTTTGTGTTTGGGGGCCTGTGGCTGGGAGTGGCCGGCTGGCTGCTTAGAATCCACGATACGCAGGATGGTTCCCAGACCAGAGGTGGCACCAGTGCCAAGTCGGGCTGGTTTGATATTACCTAGTTGATACTGCAATCTGCCATCCAGAAGCGGGACAGCTTACTTTTGTTTGCCAGGGAAACGGGCCGAGGTTTTTCTCTGGGGGCCTATGGCTGGGAGTGACCGGCTGGCGCCTGAACAGCTACGATAGGCAGGATGGTGACCAGACCCATGGTGGCACCAGTGCCAAGATGGGCTGATTTGATAGTAGCAAGTGGCTCCTGCAATCTGCCATCAAAATGTTGGCAGGCGAGTTTTGTTTTCCAGGGAAAAGCGCCGTTGTTTGTGTTTGGGGGCCTGTGGCTGGGAGTGGCCGGCTGGCTCCTTAGAATCCACGATACGCAGCATGGTTCCCAGACCAGAGGTGGCACCACTGCCAAGTCGGGCTGGTTTGATACTACCAAGTGGCTCCGGAAATCTGCCATCCAGAAGCGGGGCAGCTTACTTTTGTTTGCCAGGGAAACGGGCCGAGCTTTGTGTCTGGGCGCCTATGGCTGGGAGTGACCTGCTAGGTCCTGAAAAGCTACGATAGGCAGGATGGTGACCAGACCCATGGTGGCACCAGTGCCAAGTTGGGCTGATTTGATAGTACCAAGTGGCTCCTGCAATCTGCCATCTAAAATTGACAGGCGAGTTTTGTTTTCCAGGGAAAAGCGCCGTTGTTTGTGTCTGGGGGCCTGTGGCTGGAGTGGCCGGCTGGCTCCTTAGAATGAACGATACGCAGGATGGTTCCCAGACCTGAGGTGGCACCAGTGCCAAGTCGGGCTAGTTTGATGGTGCAAAGTGGCTCCTGCAATCTGCCATCCAGAAGCGGGGTAGCTTACTTTTGTTTGCCAGGGAAACGGGCCGAGGTTTTTCTCTGGGGGCCTATGGCAGGGAGGGACCGGCTGGCTCCTGAAAAGCTACGATAGGCAGGATGGTGACCAGACCCATGGTGGCACCAGTGCCAAGTTGGGCTGATTTGATAGTAGCAAGTGGCTCCTGCAATCTGCCATCAAAATATTGGCAGGCGAGTTTTGTTTTCCAGGGAAAAGCGCCGTGGTTTGTGTTTGGGGGCCTGTGGCTGGGAGTGACCGGCTGGCTCCTTAGAATCCACGATACGCAGGATGGTTCCCAGACCCAAGGTGGCACCAGTGCCAAGTCGGGCTGGTTTGATAGTACCAAGTGGTTCCTGCAATCTGCCATCCAGAAGCGGGGCAGCTTACTTTGTTTGCCAGGGAAACGGGCCGAGATTTTGTCTGGGCGCCTTTGGCTTGGAGTGACCGTCTAGGTCCTGAAAAGCTACGATAGGCAGGATGGTGACCAGATCCATGGTGGCACCAGTGCCAAGTTGGGCTGGTTTGATAGTACCAAGTGGCTCCTGCAATCTGCCAGCAAAATGTTGGCAGGCGATTTTTTATTTCCAGGGAAAAGCGCCGTTGTTTGTGTTTGGGGGCCTGTGGCTGGGAGTGGACGGATGGCTCCTTAGAACCACGATACGCAGGATGGTTCCCAGACCAGAGGTGGCACCAGTGCCAAGTCGGGCTGGTTTGATAGTACCAAGTTGTTCCTGCAATCTGCCATCCAGAAGCGGGGCAGCTTACTTTTGTATGCCAGGGAAACGGGCCGAGGTTTTTGTCTGGGGGCCTATAGCTGGGAGTGACCGTCTGGCTCCTGAAAAGCTACGATAGGCAGGATGGTGACCAAACGCATGGTGGCACCAGTGCCAAGTTGGGCTGATTTGATAGTTCCAAGTGGCTCCTGCAATCTGCCATCAAAATGTTGGCAGGCGAGTTTTGTTTTCCAGGGAAAAGCGCCGTTGTTTGTGTTTGGGGGCCTGTGGCTGGGAGTGGCCGGCTGGCTGCTTAGAATCCACGATACGCAGGATGGTTCCCAGACCAGAGGTGGCACCAGTGCCAAGTCGGGCTGGTTTGATACTACCAAGTGCGTCCTGCAATCTGCCATCCAGAAGCGGGGCAGCTTACTTTTGTTTGCCAGGGAAACGGGCCGAGGTTTGTGTCTGGGGGCCTATGGCTGCGAGTGACCGGCTGGCTCCTGAAAAGCTACGATAGGCAGGATGGTGACCAGACCCATGGTGGCACCAGTGCCAAGTTGGGCTGGTTTGATAATACCAAGTGGCTCCTGCAATCTGCCATCAAAATATTGGCAGGCGAGTTTTGTTTTCCAGGGAAAAGCGCCGTTGTTTGTGTTTGGGGGCCTGTGTCTGGGAGTGGACGGATGGCTCCTTAGAATCCACGATACGCAGCATGGTTCCCAGACCAGAGGTGGCACCAGTGCCAAGTCGGGCTAGTTTGATGGTGCAAAGTGGTTCCTGCAATCTGCCATCCAGAAGCGGGGTAGCTTACTTTTATTTGCCAGGGAAACGGGCCGAGGTTTGTGTCTGGGGGCCTATGGCTGGGAGTGACCGGCTGGCTCCTGAAAAGCTACGATAGGCAGGATGGTGACCAGACCCATGGTGGCACCAGTGCCAAGTTGGGCTGATTTGATAGTACCAAGTGGCTCCTGCAATCTGCCATGAAAATTTGGCAGGCGAGTTTTGTTTTCCAGGGTAAAGCGCCGTTGTTTGTGTTTGGGGGCCTGTGGCTGGGAGTGGCCGGCTGGCTCCTTAGAATCCACGATACGCGGCATGGTTCCCAGACCAGAGGTGGCACCAGTGCCAAGTTGGGGTGGTTTGATAGTACCAAGTGCGTCCTGCAATCTGCCATCCAGAAGCGGGGCAGCTTACTTTTGTTTGCCAGGGAAACGGGCCGAGGTTTGTGTCTGGGGACCTATGGCTGGGAGTGACCGCCTGGCTCCTGAAAAGCTACGATAGGCAGGATGGTTCCCAGACCCATGGTGGCACCAGTGCCAAGTTGGGCTGGTTTGATAGTACCAAGTGGCTCCTGCAATCTGCCATCAAAAAGTTGGCAGGCGAGTTTTGTTTTCCAGGGAAAAGCGCCGTTGTTTGTGTTTGGGGGCCTGTGGCTGGGAGTGGCCGGCTGGCTGCTTAGAATCCACGATACGCAGGATGGTTCCCAGACCAGAGGTGGCACCAGTGCCAAGTCGGGCTGGTTTGATGGTGAAAAGTGGCTCCTGCAATCTGCCATCCAGAAGCGGGATAACTTACTTTGTTTGCCAGGGAAACGGGCCGAGGTTTTTGTCTGGGGGCCTATGGCTGGGAGTGACCGGCTGGCTCCTGAAAAGCTACGATAGGCAGGATGGTGACCAGACCCATGGTGGCACCAGTGCCAAGTTGGGCTGGTTTGATAGTACCAAGTGGCTCCTGCAATCTGCCATCAAAATGTTGGCAGGCGAGTTTTGTTTTCCAGGGAAAAGTGCCGTTGTTTGTGTTTGGGGGCCTGTGGGTGGGAGTGACCGGCTGGCTCCTTAGAATCCACGATACGCAGGATGGTTCCCAGACCAGAGGTCGCACCAGTGCCAAGTCGGGCCAGTTTGATGGTGCAAAGTGGCTCCTGCAATCTGCCATCCAGAAGCGGGGTAGCTTACTTTTGTTTGCCAGGGAAACGGGCCGAGTTTTGTGTCTGGGGGCCTATGGCTTGGAGTGACCGGCTAGGTCCTGAAAAGGTACGATAGGCAGGATGGTGACCAGATCCATGGTGGCACCAGTGCCAAGTTGGGCTGGTTTGATAGTACCAAGTGGCTCCTGCAATCTGCCATCAAAAAGTTGGCAGGCGAGTTTTGTTTTCCAGGGAAAAGCGCTGTGGTTTGTGTCTGGGGGCCTGTGGCTGGGAGTGGCCGGCTGGCTCCTTAGAATCCACGATACGCAGGATGGTTCCCAGACCAGAGGTGGCACCAGTGCCAAGTCGGGCTGGTTTGATAGTACTAAATAGCTCCTGCAATCTGCCATGCAGAAGCGGGGCAGCTTATTTTGTTTGCCAGGGAAACGGGCCGAGGTTTTTGTCTGGGGGCCTATGGCTGGGAGTGACCGCCTGGCTCCTGAAAAGCTACGATAGGCAGGATGGTGAGCAGACCCATGGTGGCACCAGTGCCAAGTTGAGCTGGTTTGATAGTACCAAGTGGCTCCTGCAATCTGCCATCAAAAAGTTGGCAGGCGAGTTTAGTTTTCCAGGGAAAAGCGCCGTTGTTTGTGTTTGGGTGCCTATGGCTGGGAGTGGCCGGCTGGCTCCTTAGAATCCACGATACGCACCATAGTTCCCAGACCAGAGGTGGCACCAGTGCCAAGTCGGGCTGGTTTGATAGTACCAAGTGCGTCCTAAAATCTGCCATCCAGAAGCGGGGCAGCTTACTTTTGTTTGCCAGGGAAACGGGCCGAGCTTTGTGTCTGGGGGCCTATGACTGGGAGTGACCGGCTGGCTCCTGAAAAGCTACGATAGGCAGGATGGTGACCAGACCCATGGTGGCACCAGTGCCAAGTTGGGCTGATTTGATAGCAGCAAGTGGCTCCTGCAATCTGCCATCAAAATGTCGGCAGGCGGGTTTGTTTTCCAGGGAAAAGCGCTGTGGTTTGTGTTTGGGGGCCTGTGGCTGGGAGTGACCGGCTGGCTCCTTAGAATCCACGATACGCAGGATGGTTCCCAGACCCAAGGTGGCACCAGTGCCAAGTTGGGCTGGTTTGATAGTACCAAGTGGCTCCTGCAATCTGCCATCCAGAAGCGGGGCAGCTTACTTTTTTTTGCCAGGGAAACGGGCCGAGGTTTGTGTCTGGGGGCCTATGGCTGGGAGTGACCGGCTGGCTCCTGAAAAGCTAAGATAGGCAGGATGGTGACCAGACCCATGGTGGCACCAGTGTCAAGTTGGGCTGGTTTGATAGTACCAAGTGGCTCCTGCAATCTGCCATCAAAAATTTGGCAGGCGAGTTTTGTTTTCCAGGGAAAAGCGCCGTTGTTTTTGTTTGGGGGCCTGTGGCTGGGAGTGGCCGGCTGGCTCCTTAGAATCCACGATACGCAGCATGGTTCCCAGACCAGAGGTGGCACCAGTGCCAAGTCGGGCTGGTTTTATAGTACCAAGTGGTTCCTGCAATCTGCCATCCAGAAGCGGGGCAGATTACTTTGGTTTGCCAGGGAAAAGGGCAGAGCATTGTGTCTGGGCGCCTATGGCTGGGAGTGACCGGCTGGCTCCTGAAAAGCTACGATAGGCAGGATGGTGACCAGACCCATGGTGGCACCAGTGCCAAGTTGGGCTGATTTGATAGTACCAAGTGGCTCCTGCAATCTGCCATCAAAAAGTTGGCCGGCGAATTTTGTTTTCCAGGGAAAAGCGCTGTGGTTTGTGTTTGGGGGCCTGTGGCTGGGAGTGGCCGGCTGGCTCCTTATAATCCACGATACGCAGCATGGTTCCCAGACCCAAGGTGGCACCAGTGCCAAGTTGGGCTGGTTTGATAGTACCAAGTGGCTCTGGCAATCTGCCATCAAAAAGTTGGCAGACGAGTTTTGTTTTCCAGGGAAAAGCGCCGTTGTTTTTGTTTGGGGGCCTGTGGCTGGGAGTGGACGGATGGCTAATTAGAATCCACGATAGGCAGGATGGTGACCAGACCCATGGTGGCACCAGTGCCAAGTTGGGCTGGTTTGATAGTACCAAGTGGCTCCGGCAATCTGCCATCCAGAAGCGGGATAACTTACTTTTGTTTGTCAGGGAAACGGGCCGAGGTTTGTGCCTGGGGGCCTATGGCTGGGAGTGACCGGCTGGCTCCTGAAAAGCTACGATAGGCAGGATGGTGACCAGACCCATGGTGGCACCAGTGCCAAGTTGGTCTGATTTGATTAAACCAAGTGGCTCCTGCAATCTCCCATCAAAAAGTTGGCAGGAGAGTTTTGTTTCCCAGGGAAAAGCGCCGTTGTTTGTGTTTGGGGGCCTGTGGCTGGGAGTGGCCGGCTGGCTCCTTAGAATCCACGATACGCAGCATGGTATCCAGACCCAAGGTGGCACCAGTGCCAAGTTTTGCTGGTTTGATAGTACCAAGTGTTTCCTGCAATCTGCCATCCAGAAGCAGGGCAGCTTACTTTTGTTTGCCAGGGAAACGGGCCGAGGTTTTTGTCTGGGGGCCTATGGCTGGGAGTGACCGGCTGGCTCCTGAAAAGCTACGATAGGCAGGATGGTGACCAGACCCATGGTGGCACCAGTCCCAAGTTGGGCTGATTTGATAGTACCAAGTGGCTCCTGCAATCTGCCGTCAAAATTTGGCAGGCGAGTTTTGTTTTCCAGGGAAAAGCGCCGTTGTTTGTGTTTGGGGGCCTGTGGCTGGGAGTGGCCGGCTGGCTCCTTAGAATCCACGATACGCAGGATGGTTCCCAGACCTGAGGTGGCACCAGTGCCAAGTCGGGCTGGTTTGATAGTACTAAATAGCTCCTGCAATCTGCCATGCAGAAGCGGGGCAGCTTACTTTTGTTTGCCAGGGAAACGGGCCGAGGTTTGTGTCTGGGGGCCTATGGCTTCGAGTGACCGGCTGGCTCCTGAAAAGCTACGATAGGCAGGATGGTGAGCAGACCCATGGTGGCACCAGTGCCAAGTTGAGCTGGTTTGATATTACCAAGTGGCTCCTGCAATCTGCCATCCAGAAGCGGGGCAGCTTACTTTTGTTTGCCAGGGAAACGGGCCGAGCTTTGTGTCTGGGGGCCTATGGCTGGGAGTGACCGGCTGGCTCCTGAAAAGC